>NW_028324189.1:11585000-11902000 GCF_054372755.1 Phalangium opilio
TGTTTTCTTTTAGCGATCTTTAATTTTCTACTTTGTACAATATCTCTCTAAGCCTAACACTGTTCTTGAAACTTTTTCTTTTTTAAAAACAACACAAAACCAAAAACACGCGACCATACTCAAGGGTCAAAAATCTACTTTAAAACTTCTCGTGACCTCGCGCATATATCTATCACCTCTCTCACGTGTCCTCACTAATACAGCCTATCTTATACGTGTCCTCACTAATACAGCCTATCTCATACGTGTCCTCACGAATACAGCCTATCTCATACGTGTCCTCACTAATACAGCTTATCTCACATGTCCTCACTAATACAGCCTATCTCATACGTGTCCTCACTAATACAGCCTATCTCATACGTGTCCTCACTAATACAGCCTATCTCATACGTGTCCTCACTAATACAGCCTATCTCATACGTGTCCTCACTAATACAGCCTATCTCATAGATTTATTACATATTGTTACAGTCCTATTTGACCCCCCCCCCATCCAACCATTCTTGGGATTAAGACAAACAGGGGCCGAGTAACGATGTGAAACGTTCACAAAAGTACCCGCCTGCATAGGAATAGCATTGCACCCATTTTTGGTCGCTCATAATTCTGGTTCCACTACAGATACGGGGATGTCCTTTAAGTATGTTATAGTCCTATTTGCCCCATCCAACCATACTAAAAACTTGCGGATCGGTTAAACAGGGCCCAAGTAATTGAGGAAAGTATTTATAAACATACCCCCCCTCCATAGGAATATCATTGCACCCATTTTTGGTGGCTCATAACTCTGGTTCTACTAGAGATACGGAAATGTCCTTTGAGTATGTTATAGTCCTATTTGACCCCCCCCCCAATCCAACCATACTTGGGTTTAAGACAAACAGGGGCCGAGTAACGATGTGAAACGTTCACAAAAGTACCCGCCTGCATAGGAATAGCATTGCACCCATTTTTGGTCGCTCATAATTCTGGTTCCACTACAGATACGGGGATGTCCTTTGAGTATGTTATAGTCCTATTTGCCCCATCCAACCATACTAAAAACTTGCGGATCGGTTAAACAGGGCCCAAGTAATTGAGGAAAGTATTTATAAACATACCCCCCTCCATAGGAATATCATTGCACCCATTTTTGGTGGTTCATAACTCTGGTTCTACTAGAGAAACGGAAATGTCCTTTGAGTATGTTATAGTCCAATTTCCCCCCCCCCCCATCCAACCATAACAAACAGGGGCCGAGTAACGATGTGAAACGTTCACAAAAGTACCCGCCTCCATAGGAATAGCATTGCACCCATTTTTGGTCGCTCATAATTCTGGTTCCACTACAGATACGGGGATGTCCTTTGAGTATGTTATAGTCCTATTTGCCCCATCCAACCATACTAAAAACTTGCGGATCGGTTAAACAGGGCCCAAGTAATTGAGGAAAGTATTTATAAACATACCCCCCTCCATAGGAATATCATTGCACCCATTTTTGGTGGCTCATAACTCTGGTTCTACTAGAGATACGGAAATGTCCTTTGAGTATGTTATAGTCCTATTTGACCCCCCCCCATCCAACCATACTTGGGTTTAAGACAAACAGGGGCCGAGTAACGATGTGAAACGTTCACAAAAGTACCCGCCTCCATAGGAATAGCATTGCACCCATTTTTAGAGGTTCATAACTCTGGTTCTACTAGAGATGCCCTTTGAGTATGTTTTAGTCAGGGCCGGATTAAAGGGGGGGAGGGGGTACTGGTCCAGGGGTGCAACGCTTGTTGGGGGCACATTGCGTTAAACTATTCCCCCCTTAGCAACATTTGATGTTCCTATTTTTTTCGACTTAAAGGGTATGGGAATTTACAATTTCATATCATATTTTAGCACGAAAGTGGTATTATATTACACTTTCAAGTCTCTACTTTCAAAATATAAAGTTTTTAATATAATTGAACCAAAGTTTCTATTTTTAAAATCCATTGGAAAATCACGAAAACTCAGTTTCGATATATAAATCATTTTGTCTTGTCAGCTTGTTCGGTTGGTTTTTGACATCACTATGACGTCGAGCGCGAGCGCGAGCTATACGCGTCTCGAGCTCTGTCCATGCTTTGATAGCGGAGAAAGTGGCACCACTCGCGTGCGTGACGTCAAAAACAAGAAACCGTTGTAGCCTTTCTTAAAAACTTTTAAAAAGTGGATTTCAAATAATTTCATATGAAGCATTTTCAAATGCATATTGCCAAATAACTAGAAATCGGAGAATTGAAAGCTTGATATTTTTGAATTCACAGTAATTTATTGTATCTTTTGCTATATAAATCAGAGGTTTTTCAAACGAAGCTTCTCATACCCTTTAAGGGGGCGGGCATTATCCCGGCCCTGAAAATACTTGGGCCATTTAAGTTGATAATAATTTTAATCTGTATTTGATTGTTTGAATTTTATTTTTATAGCTACCATCTGTTTCCAAAGGAGAAATTTATGTTGGATTCTAGAATCAATAACTATTTTTTTGGCAAAAGGCACTCAATATTAATCAGGTCAATGAACCCATTACAATCCCCTTCTTAATTGAGGTCTACACTAAGTGTCACTTTGATTTTATCCGTTGAAAGGGAATCTCATTACCAAAACTATTTAGACAGCCTGTGAGACATTTAGGCAATTATTAGGGTATTTAGTTTATTATTTATTATTCTATTTATTGTTAGAAGGGAAGCGCTTTGTGAACTTTAATTTCTAGGGATTTTTCTTTTCGCCAGGACATAAATAAAATCTTACTTATGGAATAGGTGAACACTGGTCCTAGCCCTCCCTTTTAAGAATAATGAACGCGTAATCAGGATTTCAAGGGTGAGATTCCCTTTGCGGTATTAAGGTATCTAGTTTATGGTTTTAATTATAAATATTTTTAGGGGAAAAGCGTTTGGCAACTCCTTGAGGGAGTTTTGTAGGATTTAAATAAATTTACGATTTATGTTTAAGGTAGAAGGTTGCTTATACGCTTTGTCCTTTAAAAGTAAACACGATTTTAAGCGGGGTTTAAGGCGAGGCTTAGCTTTTCACGGTATTCTTTCCCTATTACTGTTACGAGTGTGCCTTTTATGCCAAAAAAATAGTCATTTGTCTTATGCCTGAACATTTTGCGTTACGTCTAGCGAAAATACTCGAGTGGATTTTCTTATTAAGGTAATTAATTTCAAGTTATTCGTGTGCCTTTTTCCAAATAATAATTCGAATTTTTCTTGCGCAGGAAGAAGTGGACGACAGCGAGTGGACTCTCATTGGAAATCCCATGCTAAGGACGAAGTTTCCTGGTTTTGGGGGCTCCACAGCGGGCTTTAGTTTAAATTTAATAATTCTCGAGTTAAACAGGGACTTGTTAAATTTAAATTGGGCTCGCAAGGCTTACTTTGGGGGTGGTAGCTTAAGTTTAAAATTTAAGTTTCGATATTAGGGAAGGAACAAAAATAGTCGAAAAACACTTAGGGTAGTTTTTTTGACCTTTTTCTGCATATTTTTAGATATTTTTAGATTTTTTTTATTAATTTTTAATAAAAATTTTTTTTAATATAAAAAAATATTTTTTTTTTTTAAGAAAAAAAGCTTATTTTATTGTTTTTATTAAGAAAAAAGCTTAAAAA
The DNA here is from genome assembly GCF_054372755.1 of Phalangium opilio. Classification (NCBI taxonomy): domain Eukaryota; kingdom Metazoa; phylum Arthropoda; class Arachnida; order Opiliones; family Phalangiidae; genus Phalangium; species Phalangium opilio. The sequence continues at coordinate 11,588,639 of NW_028324189.1, forward strand.
GGGGGTCAAAAAAATCATTCTAAGTCCAGAGGTAAGAAAAGAGAAACCAAGTCTAGTATATAAAAAATTAAAGAAAAGAAAGAACGAGGTTTAAGGCGAAATTTATTCAATATGAAACAAAAAAACCAAGTGTTTACAAAAATTTTGAACAAAAAAAAATATTAACGAGTTTTGTAAGTTAAAGTTTGAACGTAAAAAAAAAAATAATAAGTAGTTACAAATAAAATTTGCAAGCAAAAAAATTAAGTCAAGTGGTTACATGAAAAAATTGCGAGTTAAAAAGATGTATTTTGTGTCTTCTAGCTTCGATGGTTTTCTCCGTATCTTCGAGTCAATGTTGAGAGAGATAGCAAGTCCGGAAGAAGACATCGTGTAGGGGAACCCAACAAAGAATTCTCATCAGGAATGTAACGTAGCAAGTCCAGAACAGCGGAAATCATCGTGCAACGTCAATCCAACAAAGGATGTCATCTGGAATGATCCGTCTAGAAATGACCAGCGACAGAAAAATCCAAGAATATCAGCTGCGTCTATAAATGAAAACCTATTAATAAACCATCTTAAACTATTGCCTACTTTTGGGCCCAACAAAATGGATTTAAATAATATAAGAAAAAACCCCTAAACTAATTTAAGGAAAACCTTGATAATGAAAATAATTTAAAATATCCCCTAATTTAATTTAAGGAAAACAGGCCTTTCAAAACTATTCCCACAGATAGACCCCGTAAATAACTAGAATTAAATGGTACAAGACGTAATTAGGCTTAGGGCAACGGTCCTCTTGTCTTAAAATGATCTCTGTGGGACTTGATTTTCGAAAATCTGTCGCTCTAGCTCTAAATTAATTAATAATAGCCCCTAAACTAATTTTAGGAAAACCTGCTATTTATTTTAAAACTATTCCCAAAGATAGACCCCGTAAATAACTAGAATTAAATGGGACAAGGCTTAATTAGGCTTAGGCAACGGTCCTCATGTCTTAAAATGATCTCTGCGGGACTTGATTTTCGAAAATCGGTCGCTTTAGCTCTAAATTAATTAATAATAGCCCCTAAACTAATTCTAGGAAAACCTTCCGTTTATTTTAAAACTTTCCACAGACAGTATCCGTAAAATAACTAGAGTTTAATAAGACACGGCTCAATTTAGGCTTAAGGTCCTCGTGTTTTAAAATTTTCTCTTGGGGGGAACTGATTTCCGAAAATCTGTCGCGTTATCTCTAAATTAATTACGTACCCCGTTTAATAGATTATAATAATAGCCCCTAAACTAATTATTTAGGGATTCTCTCTTGTCCAACATCTCGTTGTAAAATATTATTTGTTTTACTTGATTTTTAATAAATAAAATTTACTAACATTTAACACTACCTAATTAATTTAAATACTTGAAATAAAGTAAATAATTTAAGGGAAGCTAGATGAGTTTGGATAATTGGAAAGGTTAGGCTTACGGACTGTTAAAGCACCACGAGGCGAAGCAATGGCCGCCGAGTATGTTGAAGAGCTTCGAATTCAGCTTGCGTCCTCGGCAAAATCGATCAGCGAAATGGTGGATCTATCAAGAATAGACCTAAAAACCCGGGATCACGATCAGCTGAGCGAGAAAGGTTTTCCAAAGCGACTTTCCTGACGGCTTCCAGGCAACGAATGAACCAGCTGACCCGTAATGATCAGCTGAGCGAGAAAGGTTTTTCAAAGCGACTTTCCTCGACCGCTTCCACGCAACGAATGAACCGGCTGACCGCTTAACTTCCAACTAAGTAAATTTCCAACGTCGGGGGGCGCTAAAAGGTCCTATGCGCGGTCTCTGGTGCGCCATATCCCAGGCGCGAGATCCAAATGGCCGAACACCGCTAGGCATAAATGAATGAACGCTAGGCCTAAATGAATGAACGCTAGGCCTAAATGAATGAACGCTGGGCCTAACTGAATGGACAATCATTACCTATTAACATTAACATCTGTCGTGACGTCACAAGTCAATTACCTCGGTGACGTCAGAGGCCACGTGATCTGAAGTCATCGATCACGTGATCTGACGTCATAGGTCACGTGATTTGACGTCATAGGTCACGTGATCTGACGTCAAATCACGTGACTTATCACGTCAGTCGACGTGACCAATGACGTCAGCTGATACCCCCTGCTGTGAACCTGTGATCCCCTGCTGTGATCCCCTGCTGTTTCCATACTGTTACCCCCTGCTGTTACCCCCTGCTGTGACCCCCTGCTGTTTCCATACTATTACCCCCTGCTGGGACACCCTGCTGTTACCCCCTGCTGTGACCCCCTGCTGTTTCCATACTATTACCCCCTGCTGTGACCCCCTGCTGTTACCCCCTGCTGTGACCCCCTGCTGTTACCCCCTGCTGTGACCCCCTGCTGTTACCCCCTGCTGTGACCCCCTGCTGTTTCCATACTATTACCCCCTGCTGTGACCCCCTGCTGGGACCCCCTGCTGTTTCCATAATGTTACCCCCTGCTGTGACCCCCTGCTGTTTCCATACTATTACCCCCTGCTGTGACCCCCTGCTGTAATAGTATGGAAACAGCAGGGGGTAACAGCAGGGGGTCACAGCAGGGGGTAATAGTATGGAAACAGCAGGGGGTCACAGCAGGGGGTAACATTATGGAAACAGCAGGGGGTCCCAGCAGGGGGTCACAGCAGGGGGTAATAGTATGGAAACAGCAGGGGGTCACAGCAGGGGGTAACAGCAGGGGGTCACAGCAGGGGGTCACAGCAGGGGGTAATAGTATGGAAACAGCAGGGGGTCACAGCAGGGGGTAACAGCAGGGTGTCCCAGCAGGGGGTAATAGTATGGAAACAGCAGGGGGTCACAGCAGGGGGTAACAGCAGGGGGTCCCAGCAGGGGGTAACAGTATGGAAACAGCAGGGGATCACAGCAGGGGATCACAGGTTCACAGCAGGGGGTATCAGCTGACGTCATTGGTCACGTCGACTGACGTGATAAGTCACGTGATTTGACGTCAGATCACGTGACCTATGACGTCAAATCACGTGACCTATGACGTCAGATCACGTGATCGATGACTTCAGATCACGTGGCCTCTGACGTCACCGAGGTAATTGACTTGTGACGTCACGACAGATGTTAATGTTAATAGGTAATGATTGTCCATTCAGTTAGGCCCAGCGTTCATTCATTTAGGCCTAGCGTTCATTCATTTAGGCCTAGCGTTCATTCATTTATGCCTAGCGGTGTTCGGCCATTTGGATCTCGCGCCTGGGATATGGCGCACCAGAGACCGCGCATAGGACCTTTTAGCGCCCCCCGACGTTGGAAATTTACTTAGTTGGAAGTTAAGCGGTCAGCCGGTTCATTCGTTGCGTGGAAGCGGTCGAGGAAAGTCGCTTTGAAAAACCTTTCTCGCTCAGCTGATCATTACGGGTCAGCTGGTTCATTCGTTGCCTGGAAGCCGTCAGGAAAGTCGCTTTGGAAAACCTTTCTCGCTCAGCTGATCGTGATCCCGGGTTTTTAGGTCGATTCTTGATAGATCCACCATTTCGCTGATCGATTTTGCCGAGGACGCAAGCTGAATTCGAAGCTCTTCAACATACTCGGCGGCCATTGCTTCGCCTCGTGGTGCTTTAACAGTCCGTAAGCCTAACCTTTCCAATTATCCAAACTCATCTAGCTTCCCTTAAATTATTTACTTTATTTCAAGTATTTAAATTAATTAGGTAGTGTTAAATGTTAGTAAATTTTATTTATTTATTAAAAATCAAGTAAAACAAATAATATTTTACAACGAGATGTTGGACAAGAGAGAATCCCTAAATAATTAGTTTAGGGGCTATTATTATAATCTATTAAACGGGGTACGTAATTAATTTAGAGATAACGCGACAGATTTTCGGAAATCAGGTCCCCCCAAGAGAAAATTTTAAAACACGAGGACCTTAAGCCTAAATTGAGCCGTGTCTTATTAAACTCTAGTTATTTTACGGATACTGTCTGTGGAAAGTTTTAAAATAAACGGAAGGTTTTCCTAAAATTAGTTTAGGGGCTATTATTAATTAATTTAGAGCTAAAGCGACCGATTTTCGAAAATCAAGTCCCGCAGAGATCATTTTAAGACACGAGGACCGTTGCCTAAGCCTAATTAAGCCTTGTCCCATTTAATTCTAGTTATTTACGGGGTCTATCTTTGGGAATAGTTTTAAAATAAATAGCAGGTTTTCCTAAAATTAGTTTAGGGGCTATTATTAATTAATTTAGAGCTAGAGCGACAGATTTTCGAAAATCAAGTCCCACAGAGATCATTTTAAGACAAGAGGACCGTTGCCCTAAGCCTAATTAAGTCTTGTACCATTTAATTCTAGTTATTTACGGGGTCTATCTGTGGGAATAGTTTTGAAAGGCCTGTTTTCCTTAAATTAAATTAGGGGATATTTTAAATTATATTCATTATCAAGGTTTTCCTTAAATTAGTTTAGGGGTTTTTTCTTATATTATTTAAATCCATTTTGTTGGGCCCAAAAGTAGGCAATAGTTTAAGATGGTTTATTAATAGGTTTTCATTTATAGACGCAGCTGATATTCTTGGATTTTTCTGTCGCTGGTCATTTCTAGACGGATCATTCCAGATGACATCCTTTGTTGGATTGACGTTGCACGATGATTTCCGCTGTTCTGGACTTGCTACGTTACATTCCTGATGAGAATTCTTTGTTGGGTTCCCCTACACGATGTCTTCTTCCGGACTTGCTATCTCTCTCAACATTGACTCGAAGATACGGAGAAAACCATCGAAGCTAGAAGACACAAAATACATCTTTTTAACTCGCAATTTTTTCATGTAACCACTTGACTTAATTTTTTTGCTTGCAAATTTTATTTGTAACTACTTATTATTTTTTTTTACGTTCAAACTTTAACTTACAAAACTCGTTAATATTTTTTTTGTTCAAAATTTTTGTAAACACTTGGTTTTTTTGTTTCATATTGAATAAATTTCGCCTTAAACCTCGTTCTTTCTTTTCTTTAATTTTTTATATACTAGACTTGGTTTCTCTTTTCTTACCTCTGGACTTAGAATGATTTTTTTGACCCCCTTTTTAAGCTTTTTTCTTAATAAAAACAATAAAATAAGCTTTTTTTCTTAAAAAAACAATAAAAATATTTTTTTATATTAAAAAGTAAAATTTTTATTAAAAATTAATAAAAAAAATCTAAAAAATGATAAAAATATCTAAAAAATATGCAGAAAAAGGTCAAAAAAACTACCCTAAGTGTTTTTCGAATATTTTTGTTCCTTCCCTAATATCGAAACTTATAGCGTTTTCCTTTGTGTCCTCGCGGAGCGCTCCCAAGGAGCAATAAAAATGGTAGTAGTAGTTTCCAGCTTCGTTAAAGACTGTTTTTGAAGAATAGGATCTCCTAGTTTTATTCCTCCATGGGAGCGCTCCGCGAGGACACAAAGGAAAACGCTATTAAATTTTAAACTTAAGCTACCACCCCCAAAGTAAGCCTTGCGAGCCCAATTTAAATTTAACAAGTCCCTGTTTAACTCGAGAATTATTAAATTTAAACTAAAGCCCGCTGTGGAGCCCCCAAAACCAGGAAACTTCGTCCTTAGCATGGGATTTCCAATGAGAGTCCACTCGCTGTCGTCCACTTCTTCCTGCGCAAGAAAAATTCGAATTACTATTTGGAAAAAGGCACACGAATAACTTGAAATTAATTACCTTAATAAGAAAATCCACTCGAGTATTTTCGCTAGACGTAACGCAAAATGTTCAGGCATAAGACAAATGACTATTTTTTTGGCATAAAAGGCACACTCGTAACAGTAATAGGGAAAGAATACCGTGAAAAGCTAAGCCTCGCCTTAAACCCCGCTTAAAATCGTGTTTACTTTTAAAGGACAAAGCGTATAAGCAACCTTCTACCTTAAACATAAATCGTAAATTTATTTAAATCCTACAAAACTCCCTCAAGGAGTTGCCAAACGCTTTTCCCCTAAAATTATTTATAATTAAAACCATAAACTAGATACCTTAATACCGCAAAGGGAATCTCACCCTTGAAATCCTGATTACGCGTTCATTATTCTTAAAAGGGAGGGCTAGGACCAGTGTTCACCTATTCCATAAGTAAGATTTTATTTATGTCCTGGCGAAAAGAAAAATCCCTAGAAATTAAAGTTCACAAAGCGCTTCCCTTCTAACAATAAATAGAATAATAAATAATAAACTAAATACCCTAATAATTGCCTAAATGTCTCACAGGCTGTCTAAATAGTTTTGGTAATGAGATTCCCTTTCAACGGATAAAATCAAAGTGACACTTAGTGTAGACCTCAATTAAGAAGGGGATTGTAATGGGTTCATTGACCTGATTAATATTGAGTGCCTTTTGCCATAAAAATAGTTATTGATTCTAGAATCCAACATAAATTTCTCCTTTGGAAACAGATGGTAGCTATAAAAATAAAATTCAAACAATCAAATACAGATTAAAATTATTATCAACTTAAATGGCCCAAGTATTTTCAGGGCCGGGATAATGCCCGCCCCCTTAAAGGGTATGAGAAGCTTCGTTTGAAAATCCTCTGATTTATATAGCAAAAGATACAATAAATTACTGTGAATTCAAAAATATCAAGCTTTTAATTCTCCGATTTCTAGTTATTTGGCAATATGCATTTGAAAATGCTTCATATGAAATTATTTGAAATCCACTTTTTAAAAGTTTTTAAGAAAGGCTACAACGGTTTCTTGTTTTTGACGTCACGCACGCGAGTGGTGCCACTTTCTCCGCTATCAAAGCATGGACAGAGCTCGAGACGCGTATAGCTCGCGCTCGCGCTCGACGTCATAGTGATGTCAAAAACCAACCGAACAAGCTGACAAGACAAAATGATTTATATATCGAAACTGAGTTTTCGTGATTTTCCAATGGATTTTAAAAATAGAAACTTTGGTTCAATTATATTAAAAACTTTATATTTTGAAAGTAGAGACTTGAAAGTGTAATATAATACCACTTTCGTGCTAAAATATGATATGAAATTGTAAATTCCCATACCCTTTAAGTCGAAAAAAATAGGAACATCAAATGTTGCTAAGGGGGGAATAGTTTAACGCAATGTGCCCCCAACAAGCGTTGCACCCCTGGACCAGTACCCCCTCCCCCCCTTTAATCCGGCCCTGACTAAAACATACTCAAAGGGCATCTCTAGTAGAACCAGAGTTATGAACCTCTAAAAATGGGTGCAATGCTATTCCTATGGAGGCGGGTACTTTTGTGAACGTTTCACATCGTTACTCGGCCCCTGTTTGTCTTAAACCCAAGTATGGTTGGATGGGGGGGGGTCAAATAGGACTATAACATACTCAAAGGACATTTCCGTATCTCTAGTAGAACCAGAGTTATGAGCCACCAAAAATGGGTGCAATGATATTCCTATGGTGGGGGGTATGTTTATAAATACTTTCCTCAATTACTTGGGCCCTGTTTAACCGATCCGCAAGTTTTTAGTATGGTTGGATGGGGCAAATAGGACTATAACATACTCAAAGGACATCCCCGTATCTGTAGTGGAACCAGAATTATGAGCGACCAAAAATGGGTGCAATGCTATTCCTATGGAGGCGGGTACTTTTGTGAACGTTTCACATCGTTACTCGGCCCCTGTTTGTTATGGTTGGATGGGGGGGCAAATTGGACTATAACATACTCAAAGGACATTTCCGTTTCTCTAGTAGAACCAGAGTTATGAGCCACCAAAAATGGGTGCAATGATATTCCTATGGAGGGGGGTATGTTTATAAATACTTTCCTCAATTACTTGGGCCCTTTTTAACCGATCCGCAAGTTTTTAGTATGGTTGGATGGGGCAAATTGGACTATAACATACTCAAAGGACATCCCCGTATCTGTAGTGGAACCAGAATTATGAGCGACCAAAAATGGGTGCAATGCTATTCCTATGCAGGCGGGTACTTTTGTGAACGTTTCACATCGTTACTCGGCCCCTGTTTGTCTTAAACCCAAGTATGGTTGGATTGGGGGGGGGGGTCAAATAGGACTATAACATACTCAAAGGACATTTCCGTATCTCTAGTAGAACCAGAGTTATGAGCCACCAAAAATGGGTGCAATGATATTCCTATGGAGGGGGGTATGTTTATAAATACTTTCCTCAATTACTTGGGCCCTGTTTAACCGATCCGCAAGTTTTTAGTATGGTTGGATAGGGCAAATAGGACTATAACATACTCAAAGGACATCCCCGTATCTGTAGTGGAACCAGAATTATGAGCGACCAAAAATGGGTGCAATGCTATTCCTATGCAGGCGGGTACTTTTGTGAACGTTTCACATCGTTACTCGGCCCCTGTTTGTTATGGTTGGATGGGAGGGGGGTCAAATTGGACTATAACATACTCAAAGGACACTTCCGTATCTCTAGTAGAACCTGAGTTATGAGCCTCCAAATTTGGGTGCAATGATATTCCTATGGAAGGAGGTATGTTTATAAATACTTTCCTCAATTACTTGGGCCCTGTTTAACCGATCCGCAAGTTTTTAGTATGGTTGGATGGGGCAAATAGGACTATAACATACTCAAAGGACATTTCCGTATCAGTAGTAGAACCAGAGTTATGAGCCACCAAAAATGGGTGCAATGCTATTCCTATGGAGGGGGGTATGTTTATAAATACTTTCCTCAATTACTTAGCTCCAATTTATGGATCCCCAAGATTTTAGTATGGTTGGATGGGGAACTCAATATGCGGCTAAACTTTACTTTAGCTCGCGCATTTTAAATACAGTTTTTTCAATAAATATCTTTTCTGGGAGGTTAATTATATGATAATTAATTAAATTTAAGGTGCGGAAACTAACTTACATCAATATTTTCCATGTTTTTTGAAATTTATTCCCTCTTATTCCCTTAGCCATTCGTGTTTTTGTTATTGTCAAGGCTTATCAACTGCATAAATATCCCCTTTTCCAAAATATTACAAAATTTTGTATGCTTTTATACCTCAAAATATTGGTCCTTTTCCAAATCATTAGACCCAACCATTACTTTTTTTACAATGGCTGGGGAACTTTATAATCCGCTTAACACTAACACAGAAATCCTTCCGATAAACTGTTGATATGGATGATGAAAGCCATGAAAACATTGATTAAAATAGTTTCCGCACCTCAAATGTATTTAATTATCATGATTAACCTCCAAGAAATGATATTTGTTGAAAAAACTGTATTCAAAATGCGCGAGCTAAAGTAAAGTTTTTCCGCTATGTTCTCTACAAACAAAGGTCGTAATTAACAAACCTATTTTGTATGGTTAACTTTTTTTTTTGCTCCTGTGGGGGAATGTCGAGCTAGGGTTTATGAGAAAACATTACAGCTCCGAAGAACATAAAGGCACATACGTATAGTTTGAGGTACTGTTTCAGTGCTGACTTAAATTGGGCAATAGATTTTAATGATACAATCTCAGAGGGAAGTGAATTCCAAATGGGGACCGATCTACGAAAAAAGGAGTGCTTAAGCTGGTCTTTACGGGCATATCGGTGGAATAATAAGTTTTTACCATGACCCCTTGTGGGAGCGATAGAGGGGGCATCAGAAAAATAAGTTTGATTTGGGGAGTTTAAGATTTTGAACAAGCTTAAAAGGTCAAAATATTTGCGACGCGTTGTTAGGGAAGACCAACCATTGGACCAACCAAGAACAGAAAGTTGTAATTCCCTTGGTAGGTGTCGGAGTCTAGTTGGGATTTGGTGTGGGAGAGACAACCCTGGATATTGTCTAGATACTTAATATCGATAGCGGAATGGGGGTAACGCTTCATTTCCATTCGGTTGCGATAAAACTTTGGTATTTAATCTAAATTAACCCTTAATATATAAATAAAATATTTACCTGGAAAGATCTCTGTAGCCACCATTGAAATGGGCAACAGCTTCAAGCCAACTTCCCAAAAGACATAGGATACTAAGCCTTGGTCGTAGTAACACCCACCTGCACTTGCAACGGCAACGTGGGTCCCGTAAGCCTTGGTCGTAATTAACAAACGTATTTGGCACGGTTAAGCATAAATTTTCCACTTGCGACGCTTAATTTCCGATCGGTTGCGATAAAACATTGGTATTTAATGCAAAGTAGCCCTTAAAATATAAATAAAATCAAAATATTTACCAGCAAAGATCGCTCAGAAAAACGCTGCCGCAAGTTTGCACCGCAAACGTCCCAAATGAATAGGCTTATTGTTGGCTGCAAACACGACCCGCTAGATGGCGCTGCTGAAGTTAGGCAGACTTCAAAATATGGCGGGAGCGTGCGTTTCAATTTTACTGTTTCTATTTTCTAATATAATTAATAATTTAGTTAATTATAATTTAATAATGTCTTCTAAACAGCCCAAAACACTTTTCTACACTTTTGAAAAGTGGTACTGGAGTTTATGGATTCCTATAGCTGGAAAAACCACCCTATAAACATGTGTGTCTAATAAGTCGAAATCTGAAATCATAATAATTAAAATAATTCCTATGAAAGTTAATTCATTTTACAGGGACCCAGTTTTACGTTGATCAAAAGTTCTGAAATGAAATGTGTAATATATTCCAAAATCTTTGTTTGTTTTTGGACTAATTATTCCTGTTCTTAATTAGATAATCCTCCTTGGTGTATGGTACTAGTCACATTACAGGATTTTGATTCCTAAGGAAGCTCTCGTAGTCTAGCTTACTGATGTAGCCACCGAAATTATGTAAAACGCAATAAGGATAGTTCAGAAAAGGATGAAGAACTTCAAGTATCATTAGACATGTTGATTGATATTTAGTGGCAACTAAGACCATTAAACACAGTGTTTAATGGTCTTAGGTGGCAACTAGTCGCAAAATTGTAATAAGAAATAAAAGCTAACTGTTTTTGATTTTGATAGGCTACTTTTTCCTACATTAAAAAATTCAAAATCAATTAGAACTTTCAGCTTCTTTACTTTTGTGTCTTTACGCGCTTCTTATTCTCACCAATTTAGAAATTTTATAATGGGACCGGTAAAAAAATAATTAATGCAAGGGTCACTGGTCCTTTAATAATTCCAACATGAAGGGTCACTGGTCCCGAGGACCACTAACAAAATCCACCTTATTTCCAACGGAAGCGCGTGTTTTTTTCTCATGCCCAGTATTTTTTATTTTTCCCGCGAGGGTTTCCCGCGCTGATAGCCAGGCGTGTCTGCTTTTCAGTATAGGGAGTTGCACATCCTGTCGAATGTTTTTCACGCGCATCCTTCATCCATGTCCCGTATCTCTAGTAGAACAAGAGCTATGAGCTCCAAAAGTTCAGTGATAAAAATCATAAGTAACATAATAAGAATAAAAACACAATATAACAGCATAAAAACACAATGGAACTACAGAAAAACACAATTAACAGCATAAAACACAATATAACAGTGACGTCAAAGTCAGTAATCATAAATCTATCCGCTCTCGTTACCTACGGCGTCACATAGGGGTAATTGACTTATGACGTTACAACAGGCCCATTGATCAGATCTTTATAACATGTAATAATTAGCCATTCAATTATTTCATTCATTTAGGCCTAGCTGTGTTCACCCATTTGGATTTCGTGCCTAGGATACGGCGCATCCGAGTGAACGCATCATTGCTTGTAGCGCCCCCTTAGTTCCCTAAGTTTCCACGGAGCTGATACTACCTACCCTTTTGCATGCTCAGATCTTCCGTTATGGTGTTTAGTTTTTTGCGAATTTAACGGAGAATTATATTTAAAATGATCGAAATTCAAGCTAGATTACCTCGAGGAAATATATATCTAGCTGGAGAATCAATAGAATGCGTAGTTACTTTCAAAAACTTCTTTCAAAGTCCTAAAAACAGTGTTGAATCTAATAGGTAGGTTAAACATTTGGGTTAGAAAATCTCTCATTTAGCACTTAATCGCGTTAATATTTTTAATCCAGCATCGAAGGAGAGAATTTAGCTTGGGCTAGCGTTCAAATTCATTGCCATTGTTCCGTAGATGAAACTAAAGTTAAATTCCCAAATTCTTCAAATGTAGCTAAGGAAGAATTTGCCACCGCTTCCGAAGATACTTCATTCATTCCGTGCCGCGGTATGACTTGGAAATTCCCCTTTTACTTTAAAAACTAACGAATGAATTTTGACAGGAGAGAGAGGCCATGTTGTTTTATCAACTAAACCCAAAATATTGTTTTGCGATATGAGACTTATGCCTGGTGAAAGCAAATCATGTATTACCGACTAAATCTTTAACTAAAAAACCCCAAATTAATCATTTTCTTGACAGTTATTTATAGAGACACGATTATGGGAGACTGTCCACCTTCATTTCGAGGTCAAGCTGTCAGATACGCTTACAAATTAACAATTGGAACTCAACGTGTCAACACGGCTATTAAGCTTCTAAGGATTCCAATAAGAGTTTTTGTTTTAACCGGTTTATCAGATGTCCCGTATTATAACGAGAGTGAAGAATTTCAAGTCGCCCCTTCTAATCCATTCTGTCAAACTCAACAAAGAGATTCCCCTTTAGATTTAGCTTTACAACTTCTTGAAAACGCTACCGCTAGACGAACCCCAAGTTTTTATAATATAACAAATCAAAATGGGAGAGTCGTCAGGTTTTGTTTGTTAAAATCAGCTTATAGACTAGGAGAAGATATTTTGGGCACTTTTGATTTCACAACAGCGACTGTACCTTGCGTACAAGTAAATTACTTCTTTTAAAGGGAGGGTGAAGTGGAAAATCAAGTGATTTTTTATCGATGATTCTTCTAATTATAAGACCAGTCTGCATAGTGAAACATTCAGAAAATACCTCCGAATAATTTTAAAATTCAAATTAGGTTCCGATTTTAAGAATAATTTGAAGTAACCCCCTCCGACCAATCACGTAACGCCCTGCCTTCCATTTAACAAAATTATCGTCGCACGTTCCGTGTCGAATGAAATTTATCGCGAGATTTGATAAAATTCGCGCGCGACGTGACAATCGTGGCGCGAGACATATGGAGCGTGCCACGATAATTTTGTTAATAAAAGGGCAGGGCGTTACACGATTGGTCGGAGGGGCTTATTTAAACTTATCCTTAAAATCTGAACCTAATTTGAATTTTAAAATAATTCGGAGCTGGTATTTCCTGAATGTTTGACTATGCAGACTGGTCTTATAATTAGAAGAATCGATAAAAAATCACTTGATTTTCCGCTTCACCCTCCCTTTAAAGATAAAAAAAAAGTATCCTCCAGAGAGTAAAATTGAAAATCCAATCTTTTTAGTTCTCCGTTACGTTACAAAGCGAAGAAGAAATTTCTGAGGAATGCAAAGTTCGACCCAAACAATCATTCTCAACTTTATCATATAGCAAATATCACGAATTTTGTCTCCATCTTAGTCACACGCAAATGGTTTTACCAATCCCCCTAACCGCTACCCCAGCTTTTACAACTGATATCGGTAAATCCCGCTACAAACTTACTTTCTTCAATCAATATCCACCTTTCAATTTTTTTTAATTTTTGTTCTTTTATCCTCTTTCAAGTTTCATTACGTTGGAGACTTCACTTTGAATTTGTCACGGCTGCTTCTGTAAATGGGGAGATGTTGAACAAACCTAGTTCTATCGAAGAGAGTGAAGGTGTTACGTGGCAAGGTCCGGCTAATTTAGATATTCAAACTATGGTTTGGGATCTTCCAATTAAAATCTACGCTACTCATCCTTTACAAGTGGCTCAGGGATCATTGAACCAAAACTTTTCAACATTAGTGATCTGAAAATTGTACTTGAAAATAGTTCATTACTGTTTTTTAATCCATATTTAATAATCCCTTATGTAATGTTGTTAGAATTTTTTAATAAATTATTTATAAAGCGGTAAAACAAGTTGTACACACTTTTTTCTTTTTCTTTTAAGTTTGTTTTTTAACTATATTGATTGATTTTCTTGGGGGGCAAAGGGGGGGGGGCAGGGGGGTTGCAAAAATTGTATGGAAAAATGCATTTTTTTTTTCAATATAGTTTATAGTTAATTCTAATTACTATAAGTACTTTTTTTAAATTACTATTCTGGGCCTCCTCTCTATAAAATTAAAATTAAAAAGAAAATATAAATTTTAATTTTTCTTTTCTCATGACCAGGGTTCATACAACTTTTGGAAAACAAATTTCCCTGAGATTTCCAGCAGGTTTTTCCCCATATACTTCCCTGAGTTTTCCAGGTTTTTCCCGTATATGGAGTATCCTATGGAGCAAATGTTAACGAAGGAGGGGGGGGGGCAAATTGGACTATTACATAATCAAAGAACATCCCCGTATCTCTAATTGAACCAGAGTTATGAGCCTCCAAAGTATAGTGTAATGTTAATCCTATGGAGGGAATGTTCACGCACATTTTGCTTAATTACTCGGCCCCTGTTTGACGCAAATTTCCCTGAATTCCACTAAAAATTCGAAATTTCCCTGAGGTTTTTGTCAACTATTTATTTCCCTGATTTTCCCTGTTTTCCAGGTTTGTATGAACCCTCAACTCAGAAGACCATTATTTGAAGTAAAGTATTATAATAAAAATAATAGCCTTCTTTCAACTTTTTTGGAAATGTATTTTCACCTCTATGTATTCCATTTCTAGCTGGGTCATTGGTTTACGGGCGTATTTAAGGGGTAAATGATCTTCATCAACTCCGGAACCTTTTTTAGAAGATCCAGATACAACTATTGAGCTAGTAGATGTTGGGCTAGTTTGAGACACTCCTGAGATAAATAATCAATGTCAAGCAACATCAAATTTGATTCGTTTTAATCTTACCCTCAACATTTTTGTGATTTCGGAACTTAATAAGGGGTACATGAGGTTTGACAGCCTATAGAAAGATTTTTTTTATCACATAAATCTTAACACAAATGACTATACTTTTTGAGATTTGTGTTAAACTTAATCAAACCTTCCATAATTTTGTTGCATTTACTGCAGAGTTAGATGCCATCATTGTTTTGAAACTGCCGTCTTTATGTAAAGGTTTGAAATCATTACTAAACAAAACAATACTGGTGGTATAGGGACTTGGCAGTACTACGTCATACAACGTCATGCTACCTTCCACTACTGCTAAAAAACATACTTATATAGCTTTCATTCTGTTAAAAAAAACATACCATAATGGCGCTGGGGCGGAGTTAAGCCCGAATAGGGACTTGGCAATTCGGGCTTAACTCCGCCCCCAGCGCCATTAATGAAAGCTATATACAGGGTTCATACAACTTTTGGAAAACAAATTTCCCTGAGATTTCCAGGTTTTTCCCCATATACTTCCCTGTATAGTGTAATGTTAATCCTATGGAGGGGATGTTTACGAACATTTTGCATAATTACTCGGCCCCTGTTTGACGAAAATTTCCCTGAATTTTACTAAAAATTCGAAATTTCCCTTAATTTTCCCTGAGGCTTTTGTCAACTATTTATTTCCCTGATTTTTCCCGGTTTTCCAGGTTTGTATGAACCCTGTATATAAGCCCCTCCTCCTGGTATGTTTTTTAGCACTAGTGGAAGGTAGCCTGACGTTGCATGACGTAGTACTGCCAAGTCCCTATTACCATAAGTACTACTTATGTGGGACTTTCTATTCTATACTTATGGCAAGAGGATAGGCTTATGGGTCTATTATGAATTTATGATAAGGCACTGCCTAACCTTTATTTTGATTTACATTAATTTCACTTAGACCTAAAGAAAAATCAAAGCGTATTAAATTTGAGCCTACCTTTGGTTAATTAAAATTCTTCCGGATTTACAATTCTTTTCTACCGAAACTGAAACCACCCGGTGAAAGTCGACTTGAAGGATGCGGCACTCCTCAGCGGGGGTCATAGGGTTGAAAGGTCGCCGCTAGAGCTCACTACAGTCGGACCGGGAAAAGCTGTCTGCTAAATCTAAAAATAGGCCAAAAAATTTTGTGGAAAACATTTTTTTTAGGGTACGGGTGCGCGTATTTCCTGGAAAAAATAATTCAAATTTTTCTATAATTTATCAATAGTTTCGTAATCAGTTACTCGTATTTCAGTAAATACATCGGACTGTTTTGTAATATAGGCTCTAGGGGTTAGTCCAGCGATTTGACAAAAACTAGTACTAGGACAGGTTGACGAACCCCTTTTAATTGACCTAAGTGGTAGCCAAGTGTCAATCTTCGGTTCTCTTTGATAATTTCTTGATAACATCATTATCACCGAGTCCCAAGATGGCGCGTAAGTAATTTAAGTTCATTTTCTCTTTATTTAAGCCTAATTACCTTAAATTTCAACTTTTTCCGCTAAGCCTAACAAATGACCCTAACTGTATGTGGTGGGATTTTGGTCTATTTTTAAATATTATTTGTCGTTTAATGTATTAGGTGGCAACCAAAGAGAATTGGCGAGACAGAAAAACCAGAAGAAACAACAAGAACAGAGTAAGAAGAAGGCTGCGGAGGAAAAGAATGGAAACAGAGGGATGACCCTCGAAGAACGTAGACATCGTGATGCTGAAGTCATGAGATTAAAACAGTTAAAAGCCTTGGAAAAAAACCAGTCTGAAACTAATGGCACTGGTACATCCAAAGCCAAATGAAGAATTTTCTCCGTTTTAAACATCCACAGCTTTCTTTAATTACAATCATTTCTTCAAAGTTTTTCTGTGTTTAGCCCTTTGCTCCTTTCCTTTTAAACCATGTAATATTTCCTTGAAATTTGTCAGAATTATGTGTTAAATGAAAAAAATTAGTTTTGAGTGGTGTTTTTTATGGAACAAGTAAAGATTTGAATAAAAATTGCTTTTGACCGAGCATTTTACTTTTGTAAATTTGTCCATAAATTTAATATCAACTTAATACATGGAATGAACATATTTAATTAATTTGGTTGAAAATGAATTTATTATTTCTGTGTGTGAATACAAGCGCAAGGTTGACACCGAGCTTGATGTTTCTGTTGTTTCATACCCTTTACATCCCCAATTAGAAATAACATAAATATAAGGATGGTAATTACTAATTACCCCTTCCCACCGTAAAAAAGACAATTACCTGATAAAAGCCAGTGTGATATCCACTCATATACCAAGACATAAGCATAGCAGATAGAGCTTCCTCATCTTTTACAGATTCCTGGTCAATAGGAAATGGAGGTGGTGGTGGAATTGGTGGCATTCTCTAGAAAATAAATTTCAATCAAAAATGATAAGTTTTACGTAAAAAAAGCTTTCCCATTCACTTAAATTAAAACTTAAAGCTTCCTTGTTATTTTTATATTAATACCATATATATTAAAACTTAGAAGCAATATTACCTGTGCAATGTTGGGAAATTGAAAAGAACCTGGCCAATGAGAAGGTGTAGCGTGAAATGACTGATTAGCCACTGAATGAAAACAAACTGGTTGATTAGTCGGGGGAGGATACCCCATATAATATTGTTCAGAAGTTAAGGATTTTTTAGATTTTCTGTGAGAATGTTGGGGCTTTTCTCCGGGTGATTTGGTTTTCTTATTTTTGGAAGATCTTTTCTCTTGAAGTTCCATTGAAACAGAATCACTGTCAACATTGGATGTTGCTGCCTGTAATGAAACTCATTAAGCAAAATTTAACTACCACTCACATTAAAATTAATAACCAACCTCTATGGCATTAATTTCCTTTAGACTATGGGCTTCTTGTTGTTCCCTGGCTTCTTTTCCTAACGAAGGTTGCAAGACTGACACAGGAACCACCTCCTCATTACCATAACCAATATATTGAACTAAGCAATTAGTCCCAGATTGGCTGATTTCTTTGATATAAGCCTCATAATTCCGTCCATCTTCGGAATAAACAGCATTGCAGAAATCACCAACTTTCCACGTTTTCTTAGGCTTGGATTTCTTCTTTTTACTACTAGAGTCTTCATTCATCTTTTTAGCAATTGCTTCCTATGGTTTGCGGATTAAATATTTCTCATTGAAGTTCAGTAGTTATCAAATCAAGTCATAAGATTTTTACGTACCTTGACTTCACCAACAGCCCTGTCATAAGCATCAATCAACGCAGAATCATCCCAAATATCTTCTTGGTCTAGACACTAAACAAGAAACCCAGAATCACAATTAGAACTAATTTTAATATAAATAGGTCAATGCATACATTTAAATCTCTTGTCCATAAAGGTTCAGCAGTTGTCACACTTTCTGCCATTTTATGAGGCAATTTCAATTCTATTTAACCATATTAATTAACTTTGCTCTTTTAAAATTACTTCGACATCTTTTGTTTTATGACAGCAACCTGACCCGAGCCCACAAGCACAAGCTGGTTTAGTTGGTTGAATCAGGTTTCGACGTTTCGATTCAGTTGGTCGAACGAATTTCGACGTTTCGATGCAGTTGGTCGAATGACGTTTCGACGTTTCAATGCAGTTGGTCGAATCACATTTCGACGTTTCAATACAGTTGGTCGAATCACGTTTCGACGTTTCGATGCAGTTGGTCGAATCGCATTTCGACGTTTCGATGCAGTTGGTCGAATCGCATTTCGACGTTTCGATGCAGTTGGTCGATTCTTGTTTCGCCGTTTTGACGGAGTTGGTCAAAAAGATGTCGACATTGTGAGGCTGTGTAAAGTTAACCGAAGCGCGCGAAATTCAAAAGTAGGCTTAAATGATGTCAAACTGTAACAGTCGCTTCCAAGTTAGTATTTCTCTAGTTAATATTCAAATTTTAATATGGTTTTATCAAAAGTTAGTGCTCTAGAAGTTCATGATTATATATTTTCAAGTATTAACGCTAATTAATTTGAAAAAAAGGTTCTAATCGTACTTACGGCGAATGGAGGAGAGTATCAAAATGGACGTAAGTTTGAGATAAATTTTCTTTTTCAATTCATAACACAAAAAACCCAGGTTAAGCAGCACAAAATTCCTATGCTTTAGAATTTTAGTCCCCTAACCATTTCTTCGGCTAACTTTGGGATCTTTACCTCATTCGAAGTATTTTTTATACTATAATCAAAAGTGCCAAGAAAATATGTTGGATTTTTTTCTATACGCCAAAATGGTTTTTTAAAGATAAAAAGCAGCTAGTGCTATAAAAGGCCATCTTGTAGCGAAGCCAGTTTGCTTTTGTACAAAACTTCCAGTGATGGCGCGACTTTAACGTGGATCCTTTTTCATAAACACAGATTAAAAAGAACACTCTGCAACATCTGGCCATTTTTTTTTGCATCTAAAACCCTAAAACAGGGAAAAATGTGTCGAATATTAATCTGGTTGCATTTTAATGTTCTTATAGGCCTAAAAAAAACATACGTTACCAATGGTTACCCTAAAAATTTGAAGGGATGACAAACAGTAAGCCTTGACTAGATATCATTTTCAAAATTTCTTAAAGCAAAAAGTTTGGGTTTAAAAAAAAAAGTAAACCTAAACCTAAACCTCGGATTACGAATCTAATTTAACAAAGTGCTGTAACAACACCGAAATTCAAGGGTTTTTAAATCCATAAATGCGAGCTTTTAAAACTGAGAGGGCCTAAATGGTTTAATCCTTGAAAAGCCTTTTTGTGTAAATTTAGGGATATGTTTCGAATGTCTAATGCCTGACTGAGTTTACAATACGTTCAAAGGTACGATAATGTATTTCTGCCGACGTAAAAAATACATTAGAGTAGTTTTCGTTAATAGAGTCAGCTTTGATTAACTTCAACTTTTGGGAAAAACAGAGGAAAACTATGTTTGAGACAGATATTATTTAAATTAGACCAGGAAAGATTTTCCATTTGAAAAATCTTTTCCAAATCGATTACTTTTCGTCGCGAAAAACTAAAAAAAAAAAGGGTTTGAGAGGTTTCTCTATTTATTAATGCGTGTTTTCGTAGGCCCGAAAGATTCAAATATTTTTCGAAGAAAAATGTCCAAATTTATTTGATTCAAGATCCGCTCGTAACTACCATTCTATTCATATACGATATGTTTAGTAAATGGCCTTATTTTGAATTATCCCATGAATGCTTAGAGTCAGTAGCTTATCTGTCGCCATTTTACAAGATGGTCGCAAATTACAACATGCTCTTATTACGCAATCAACAAAATAATTTTCAACATCAAGGGAGTCTGGAACTCTGGAGTGAATAAATTTCCCAATAGAAATATTGATTGGAGGAATGTAATATATTCCTTATCTGAGGGCGTTGTTTTTGAATCACATTTTCGAGGGATATTACGTACATTTTTATCGGGGGGAAAATGGGTTTTTTGCTTTGTAAAATGACATGAGCGCTCACGGCAACGTATCTACAAAGAAATCCCTTAAATATACGGTTCGTTTGATTCGTCGGACTTAAAAGGAGACGGAGTTCACGTTGTACAATAGTTTGAATATTAAGAAAAACAAATATGTTTTGAACTGCATACGGAAATGGGTACACGATACATCTATTATAAGTTTATAAGATGTGTTCCATAAGTATATGACACTAATGCAAGAGACTTACAGCTCGAGCTAGTTCGAGAACGACGGAAGCAAGAATTGAAGTACTACACTCGGTGGTTAATCTTCCTATTTAGTCTGTGCTAAGCCTTTGACGGCGACTCACCAGGCGTATTCGCTTTACCTCGAATATATGACCTACTTTGTCACTTCATGACAAGCTCCAGTTTGTAACCAGTGACAAACTTATGGAACATATCTTATGACCTTATGATCTATTTATAGCCATTTTTAGGCTTATCAGTGTTGCGTAATGACTCAGAAACTGAGTGATTGGTACAGTTACTATGCATTTGGATGGAAATATTAATCCGTTATCTTTACATTTGAACCAGAAACAAAAAATTTCATGCTTTGTATTTACATGTCATCATTCTTTTGTTTACTCTGTTTATATATATATATATAGAATGAAATAGGGGCTTATCTATTTTAAGCCAATGCCGAGATTCTCTAATCCTGTGTAAAAATAATCCGAACGCATAGAAAGGTTGCCCTTCCGCACAGAAAAAGGGGCAAGCAAAAGTTATTAAAAATATTTTTAGTACTATTTTTGAATCGAAACTGAATTTTATCAGGAAAAAAAACAGCTTTTCAGTTCAGATTTTTAAGCCGATTTATTTGCCTTGGTTTCTAGGAAGTGTTTACTTTGAATGAAAGGTTTCGTAAAGACATTGGTCAGGTCACGTTATGGGATTGTAGAGCAAGAAAATCTATGCATTTCCAAGAACATTTGTTATTTTGGGCTCAAAGTTTTAATTATATATACCTAAGCCTAACACGAGAGCGCCTACCTTCCCCCTACTTCTCGGAATTTCTTAAATATCAATACAATTTGCTCGATCCACACTCTTCATTGTAATACCAACTAAAAGCGACATTTTTAAACTCATAATCGTCCTTGATTTTTGCTGTTTGTTCCGAAATGCCGCATTCATACAACTTTTTATGTAAAATATCGAATCATAACAACTACCCAATTAAAATCTAATTTCTCATATCGATTAAAGTTAATGTCAAATTGCAATACATAAATTAATTTCTTAATTTTTGGCCCTTTGTGTGTTTGAAAAGTGTCCTAGTTTCGCCAAAGAGTGTGTATAAATGCAGTTTGTTTTAAGGACTGCGAAGAAAATTTGTTTTTGTACATTATTATTATAAAATGAGTAAGGGCAGAAGTGAGATGAGACCAGAAGTACTGAGCTAACCAAATTCTTCACTCGGCGAAAGTGAATATTCTTGATAACACACCAACGGTTTACCCTCTAGTAGCGGTTTCTGAATTTTCCCTCCAAAACGTGAGACGCTCTAGGTGGTAGACGGCCGAACTAGATTCAAGGAGCCGCGCCCGTGTTCCGCCGCTTTAGGTTGAGGGGAAGGGGGTAGGAAATGTTTTTGGAACTCGACCAATTTTTTTCTCAGTAGTGTAGGCGCGATTGAAGCGGCATAAAATCCTCAAATTTGTTCACTAGTGCCAGGATCTACTACCAATGCTAGAGCCCTTCACATCTAGTCTCATCTCACTTCTGGTAAGGGTAGCGAGTTTCAAATGGTTACAATATTCAAAAACTTCGGTATTTCCAACAGATACCTATTTGATCCATTCTACACCTCAAGCCACGTTTGCAGGTAAGCTTTTCAGCTCGCGACACAGACACCGGATGCGAAAACGTATACCGGAACTTAGAATTTAATAAATTCCGAAAAGTTTTGATGAAAAGATATATTAGGGCGTTGTCTAGAACCTATACGTCCATAACCCCAATTGTACCGTCTTCCAACCTACCTTTAAGCTATACTATACTTAAGCCGTGTTATTTTTATTGATACGTCAAGAACATAGCTGTTTGATGGATAGTGGGGCTAAGTCGATCTATAACGCAAAATCCAGAAGAAAAAAAATACAGAGGAAAAAAAAATCACAGTGCATCTGCCTTGATGAATTCTGAAGACTAAAACTGTACCATATAAAAAAGAACAACAAAAAAACTAAAGGTTACAAAGGGTTTTGCATAATATTTTAACCGCGTTATCTTAGAATATGTTAACGGCGCTCATTTCGTTAATTATTATGGTGAAATGAATAAAGAACTTTTAAAATGATCAAGCACGCTATTCCAGACAAGTTCTCAGAATTTAAATTCGCCGACGAAACGTTTTCGCGCGTGTTGAAGTCTACCCGAATTTAATCCTCTCTAAGCCAATCAAATTTACTTATTGATCTCTAATAAAAGGGTCTATAAGTGGTTGTAATTAATAGACTAGAACACGAATTGATCCATTAAATATTGTTCAATTTTCCAGTAATAACGGATAAAAGACTTAAAATTAAAATCCTATTTCAAAAGTTTCCAAAACTTTTATAATACTTTAGAAGCAATCTCTCGTAGACCTACCGCATTATGATGCTTCCTCTAGAGTATATGAACCAAAAACACTTTAAATTTAAGCCTTTTAAACTTTCAGAAGCCTTTCTAAAATCATCTTTAAAATCCCCCCCCCCCCAAACAAAAATTTAATTTCCGTTTTTATAGGGGGCCAAGTTTCATTTCCGAAATTTATTCCATCAAACAAAGAATAAAATTATTTTAATTCAACCGCAAAACGCAAAGAAAGATTTTTTTTCTTTTTTCACCCAAGAATATAGAATTTAAAACTGTCTCCGGATTGGCTTACTTATGAATACGTTGTGGTTATGAAAGGGGCGCAAACAAAGGGGGAAAGGAAATTAAATCCCGATAAAAGGGCGGTTAACTGTTCCGCTTTTAATTGTCGGTGAATATCTTAGAACACCCGCCATCAACATCACAATGCCAGAAACCAAATTTTTGAAAATAGGGGTAGGACACTTTACTAAGATCATTTGCACCACGATAATTATTGTAGATGGTGGGAGGAGACTGACTCAATCTTTTATTGACGTCGACATATTCCAACTATCACGAGCTTAATTAAGTACACGCCCCCATTACAACGCTTCTTTCTCGAGTAAAGAAGAAGAGTTAAGAATTTCCCGATTTAATTTATATAAAATTAGTCTTAGGTCAATAAAGAGTCTACTGACTACGATTTTTGGCGCAAAATGTATGTTTTGAAACGCCGAAAATTGGACCGTAGCCGACACTCCGTTTGCAGCCCCGCAACCTCTTTCATCTAAAGTCTATTAACTTGCAAATGATTTCGCAGCTTCGCGGCAGTTAAAATGCGCGGGAAAAGGGTTGTAGGGAGGTCAGATTAGTTTGGAAATTCTCGCGTACTCTTGCGAACAATAGATAATTGTATTCTGTAAGAGGGAATCTCAAGAATTCAATAAGAAAAAGGCGGGAAGATTCGGAAAGACAATGAGAAAACGCTTCAGGGGGGTTCTCATAGATCTAAGAAAAGAGAGAGAGAGAGAGAAAGTTGATATCATTAATATCTTTCAACTTAGGAAGATCCCAAAGAAATTAATTTTACCAAGATTAGGGTTCGCGCAAGTGGCGGAAGGTCTTTGATGTTTATCTCCACACGCCCATCTCTTTCAGGATTGACTTATCGTGAGCCGGGCTTTGCAGTAGGCAACTAACTGATCTGGATATTCCAGTCTCTAGTTAATGGTATCTGTCTAAACTCTAAAGCGTTCTGGAATGCAGAAGCGAATGATCTAATTTTGAACCCAATTTCTAGGACTTACCAACTTTGAACTTTTCATCGGATTTGTTTAACTCTCTATCTTATCTTGTAAACATCCGATCCAAGTCAAAACTCAAAAGGCAATTTAAAGCGCAGTATTATTCCGAATAAGAGGATTTAATTCAGAGAAAATCTATGATTAAAATTAGTAAAGCGATACTTTAACGATTCAAAAAGCGTATTTAAAATCTAGGGATGTTTTAAATTGGAGTTTTCATAGCCGCGGTTGAGCTAAATTGGAGTTTTCATAGTCGCGGTTGAGATAAATTGGAGTTTTCATAGTCGCGGTTGAGATAAATTGGAGTTTTCATAGTCGCGGTTGTGTTAAATTGGAGTTTTGATAGTCGCGGTTGTGTTAAATTGGAGTTTTGATAGTCGCGGTTGAGATAAATTGGAGTTTTGATAGTTGCGGTTGAGATAAATTGGAGTTTTGATAGTTGCGGTTGAGATAAATTGGAGTTTTGATAGTTGCGGTTGAGATAAATTGGAGCTTTGGTACCTTCAGTTGTTTTAAAATGAACGATTGAAACCCTCGTTTGCTTTAAAACTGAGTTTCCATAGCCACGGTTGTTAAATATATATTACTGCATTTAAGTATCACTTTAAGCAAACTAAAGGGAGCCAATTTAGAAAATCTATACCATTATTAATTGTAGAATAATTTGCTTGACGATTTGCGTCAATTGAGTCATTGTTGAAAACTTTCTATAATGACATCGACTCGTGCGTGCGTAAATTTTGTTTCAAATAAATAATAAAACTATATAAAGCGCCTCTCCCTAATAAGCACTTTCAAAATCGAGCCATTCAATTTAAATAAAAATGTCAAAGAATAGATGAGCTAGCTCCTTTCTCTATTGTTCGCAGATATTCTGAAAACATTTCTTTCGAATTGATCGGAAGCAAAACGGTAACTAGATTTTCAAACAGGGAAGCTAGTTCCGAGGAATTTTGAATGTATTTCTCTGGCATTTCAAAAGGAACAAAACAGACAGAACTAGATACAAAAGCGAGGATGAGAACTTAATGAAAAGGTGGTGCTGAATGTACATTAAAATATAAAGGATTAAATAGAATTCCCTCCGCGTTAAGATGAAAACTTTGAGACTGGCTTAAGTGTTACTGCTATAGAAATAAAATAATTAAAGACAGTAGAACTAGCTAGCTGTCAAGTCTCTCAAAAAATACGTCCTGTCTTTTTAATAGAATATTAAATTTCAGGTTTTATATTACGAATTATACAAATAAGTATGACACTTTACAATTTACCTTTATGCAAATTTTCTTTAAAGAAGGTTCATTTCTTCCCATGATTGAGGTTTTTGTACAAAGCATTGTCAGGCAGTCAACTCTGAAACTAGGGGTCGCAAAACATTGTTTTACCTTCATTAAAGTGTCACACTTTTTGTTGTTATCTTACTTATGATACGGGCGAATTTTACTCAGAAATGGAAAAGAGAGAAAATAATTATGTTTTCATACAAACTAATTAAAGTTTTGACTCGTTTCCTGACCAAAATGTGAGTGTATGGTTACTTTTAAATAACCTTTTTTGATTATTAAGGGCTAAAAATAAACTCAAAAAAAGAAAAAAAATATTAATAATAAAAATAAATAGAATTTTCTTAGGAAACATGATGGAAGTCTGATATATATATATGTACAATGATTAATTAGAAAATACTAATTAAAACTATAGGCGTAACTAAGAATCTATACTTTATAAAAGGAAAATAAATAGTCAAAGTTTCCATCTCGGTCTACTCCCAAACAGTTATGATAAGATCTTAAAGCAATCTTAGATATAAAATAACAACATAAAACTTTTTGTTCTTTTCCTAAACAAAATATTTCATACATCAAATTGAAACTTGGTTTTTCCCACAATATTAATGAATCTATGAGAAGTTACCTTATCTTTGTAGAGACATAAATCTAGGAAAATACGAATAGACATTTGACAAATAGACCTCATAGTTTCTTTCAAAAATAAATAAGTGAATAAATAAATAAAAGAAGACAAAGAAAATAATCCAGAACGAGTCTTTATGCTCGGTAAAAGTTTTGACAAGAATCCGAACAAAGTTAGGTGGCGTAAGTGGCTGTATTTGATTGACACTTGAAACAAATACTTTGGGTTTAAAATCCTAAATTCTCAAGAGAATTTGAGTCTTGTCCCTCTACGGACGAACTCAGGATGATGCAAAGTTTCAATATTAAAATTTTGGCAGGCATAACTCAAAAGTACGAGAAGTTTTCGTGATAAAAACCTCGTTAAAACTAAATTTATTCTTTACGAAGAGTTTAAAATTGTTCTAAATCCTTTTACCGCCAAATTTAGAACAACGGAAAATTTATCAAACCATCATAAAATCAAAAATGTTATTTTAAGCACGTAAATTTACTCATTAGCAACTTTTCAAACTGGTATGGGAAGAGATCATTATTTCGAATTGTTGGTGACGTCACTTTAGGGTATTTTAAACCATTGAATGAGCCCCAGGGATGTTTCGTTACGAGCCTTCATTTCCAAGTAACGAAAATTGACTTTGACAAATTCTAACTTTAACATAAAAGGGCAATATGGATCCTATTATTAAAGAAAGTTCTTAAAAAAGGAAACCGGAACAAGGAACTTCCTAGAAAAGGAAATTTATATACCGTATTAAGGTCGGTAAAGAAAATAAAATGATTGATTTAATGCCTAAATTGTTTCGCTAGCGTTTGTCTTCAAGATGGCATAGAACGAGAAACATTCAATTTATCTTTTCAAGGGTAAACACGGAAAAACATTAGACCAAGGCTTAGAGTAGATCATATAAGATAAAAGTGTGTCTATTAATAAAGTTAGGTTTAAGTTGTTTTTTGGTTTCCGTTACGAAGATAATTATTTATTTAAAGTTTAAAAAAAAAATATTTTTAAAAAGAATACACCAGGGTATTGCGGGTACGCCTTTTTACAGGGGCCCATAGGAAATACGTTATGTCATTTGCGCCTATAAGTTTGCTCCACTCATTTCAAATATTTTTTAAAGGAAAGAAAATAAATTATTAAAAAGGGATTTTAACACTTTAGTAATGGCGATTTAATTATTTATATTACGTCATTATTCTCTCATATTATTAATTATTAATATTACGTCATAATTTTGTTATATTTCAAAGAATTGGGAGAGGTTCTTCTACTGTGTAGTTTTCGTGGGGCATCATTCTTTAAACTAGCTAGAAAATATTTTTTAAATCTCTTTCTATCTTGAAAAAAAAATACACCCCCATATTTAAAATGGTTGCCAGAAGCTTTAACTGGGCAATACCCGTCCCCTTTTCTAGTTAACAAAAAGAGAAAACGCCTTAAGGCGTCCAGTACTGAATTTATATTCTTGTCGACCCAAAAACACCTTGCCGGTCACATAAGACTTTAAAATCCATTCTTCTAAAACTAAATGCAATACTTATGACTCATTCAAAGCCTCAAAACAGAGTAATAGCATTTTTTTCATGAAAAATTTCCACTTTACTATCTTTCCTATTTCTTCAACCGGCTACCAGCAAGACTAAAAACTAGCCTAGTTCTCTAGTGCCCTATAACACCGAACCTATTTCTTTCTTCATTTCAGACAACAGCCAAAAACAATCACTCAAAACTTAACTCCCACACCATGGTCATCATCATGGACGTTGAAATTTAGAAGAGGACTAGAAAAAACGTTTTTCCTACCCAGTACAGCATAGGTTCATAAGATATGTTGGCCATAAGTTTGTCACTGGTTATAAAACTGGAGCTTGTCATGAAGTGAATGAGGTAGGTCATAGATTCGAGGTAAAGCGACGCCTGGTGAGGCGCTTTCAAAGTTCAGACTAAATATGGAGATGGAAGTCCTGCAAAATTAACCGAGTGTTGCAATTCAATTCTCGCTTGTCGCTCTCGAACTAGCTCGAGCTGTAAGCCTCCCCTAGGATTACGAAGTATAGAAAGTGTCATACTTATGGAACATATCACTTATAAACTTATGGTACAGTGAAATTACTTCCTTCTATACCATAGCTTTGAGCTTCTAAAATTCAAGACCTTGATATACCAGATAAAACCAATCCTTTTTTATGCCCCTACATACGCCTAGCTTTAAACAGTGTTGTAATTAAATTTAAATGACCTTGAAATACTAGAAAATTAATATCTCTTTGGGACATAGACGGTTTTAGTTTAAAAAAAATAAACGAAGGGTCCAGTTTTCCTTTCACCTATTGGGTCTAAGATCCGTGGCATCTTGAGGGAACGAAACAAATTTTGTTTTCAGCCACGTTTAGAGCTAAGATAGATATTGTATACAACAAGAGAGGTGATCATTGGGGTCAGTCATTCTCAGTGTAAGTCGGACACGGAGAAGCCGAGTCGAAATCAATAGAAAACCATTAAGACTTTTAGGAAGCAATCTAAGAAAAATAAAATAGACGGTTGTTTCTCGCCAGAATTGTCGGACATGCACTACTACTACTACAACTAAAGTACTAGCTATATGATTGGCTGATACCTACGCAAGGAAACTATATTACAGGAGTGATATTTTCTATTTTTGACAACAATATGGAACAACTAGGAGCGCTTCAACTTCATCTTGAGAGTTGAAAAAGAAAAAAAAAATGGGGAAGTAGGAATAGAAAACGGATTTATCAAGGTATCGGAACTTCGGAAGAGTCTGCGAAAGGAAGCTATTCTTTTTAATGGGTTAATATTTCACCCAATCATTCGACCATTTTTTAACTACTCAGTTCATTTTTTTCTTTTTCTTCATGTTACTGGTCATAACTTACGCTTCATAAGTAAGATGTATCGCTTTATTCCGTTGTTAAATATATGATCAATTTCAATTAACAATTTTCTACGATGTTGCTCTAAAATTTAGTGAAAATGGATTGTGGTTACCCCAATCCATTTTCTAAAAGAGTATTTCTATAGGTTCGACTACGTCATTTAAGACATTTTGGTGGTAAACTATGGTTATGTATTATTTAGCGTGAAGAATTGTGTAATAAAGGTAAGTTTTAGTTTTCTTATTAATATTCTAGAAGAATACAACCCTTACGGAGTACTAAAGTTTAACATAGAAAAGGTATGTCTTTCTCAAGTTGTGTACTTGGTTTTTATTGATCTCTGAACATCTGACTAGTGTCATTGTTACGTAATTTAAAGAACAGTAAAAAACCGAAATTCATTTATTTTTAGAATTGCTAAAAGAAATTTTTAAAATATATATATTATTGCGGATTTTTTTTATAATTTTGGTGAAATTGCTGACGGAAATGCAATGATTAGAAAGGAAGTAAATCCTGTTTACCTTTGTCGCTCTGCTTGGAAAATAAGGCTTGTTTCTTAATTATTTCCTACCGCAAGAAAAAGGAGACAAGATGACGTAAACCGTATTATTCATTCTTCCTTAAAATTAAATAAAATTCCCGTGGAAAATAATTAGAATTTTTCAGCTCAGAATTCCAAAGAAAACAAACATTTTCAGCTTCACTTTTAAGTAGATTAATAGGAATAAAAAAAAACCTCGGTCTTAGGCTCCCAACCATATTCATCGACTATATCCCGCAGATAATTTTTAACTCCCATAAATTTTTTTATCTATGAAAAAGTCTTTGGTCTTTCAATTTTTTTTATTTTATAATGCCGGACCAAAAATATTTTTCTTTGGGGTTAAAAACCCGTTTCCGTACTAGGGGAGGGGATAATAAGAAAATGGAGTGGAGATGAAGGCTTAGGGGATGGGATGGGGATGTATGGAGCAGTAGCCCAACCGAAAGTTTATTCGGTTTATTTTTGGTTCTAGCTATAGAGAATCCAGAAGTAAATGAAAATATTTTTCTGAAGTCGCTATTATGAACCACCAGAAATTCGGCAACGGTAAATCCACCAGAGAAAGAGAGAGAGAGAAGTTGATAAGCCATCAGACGTAAATTAACCCTAAAGTTATCATAACACGTTTATTATGTTTGCATTCTGATATATCGCTATGCATAAATTACCTAAACAAATTTGTACACTGTCACGAAGTAATAGAAACGACACGTAAATACTTATTGCACCACCATGATACTTCTAGATGTAGGAGGAGCATTTATCATATTCATCAAGGCATAAACGTGACGCAAATGTTACCAGCTACAGAAGAACACGCCCACTCCGTAACGTTTCATCCATACAGTGTTGAAATCAGGATTTTACCGTTATGCTATTTTCTGACGTCAGCAATCCTGTGTTATGGAGATAATAAGTGTACCTACTCTTTATACTCCCTTTAATGGTGACATGTTTTTCTCCGTCCTTATCAAGCCATAACTCTGAGCATTTCGTAAGGTTATTTACTTCTGAAAGCAAACTGTATCCAGTTATGTTGTGAGTAAAATTAAGTTTAAAAGTTTTAGAGTGCATGATGGGTGGCACGTATGCAATGCCTTTTCGACCGTAAAATTCATTTTAGTCCTTTAGTCCTTCGCCGGAATAAGTAGATCTTTGCATAACGCGGTCAGGCATTACGTTTAGCGTTTCAATTTATATATTACCAAAGGCAAATAGAATGAACAGAGAGTATGAATATTCCTTTTACTCTCTAACAAACCAGCGCTCTATTTTATGACGTTAAATTTTTTCCTTTCTCCGAGATTTTTGAGACATTCGAGACGTTATTGGATCTAGGTGATCATAGATTTTTTAGTGCAAATCTACGTTTTGCCTTCATGTTTGGTGTTCATAAGCATGTTTTCCCTAGTAGTTGAAGAGTGTAACAGTAAATGTGTTTCGTTGAATTACACTCATCCTATTTGAGTCTCACTTTCCGTTTTTTTTTCATTTGCTCTTGTTATTAAATGTATTTTGAAGAAAAGGAAATGGATTTCTTTGTGTTATTTTCCGAGATTCGTCTGCGTATCATTTACAATGCTTTTTAAATAAGACAACAGACCGGATAGGAATGGAGTCCCGCGGGAGTATTGTAGACTCTATGGAGATGGCCCTCCATTTCTTAGTTTCTTTCGAATACCCCTATGAAAGTGGAGATATTACCAAACGGATGTTTTTCCAAAGGCATAGTATTGTTATAAAAAAATACTTGCTTAACATTTCCAGGAAATTAGAGGTGACACGTGGAATTCTTATTATCTTTTCATTCACCTATAATTGAGTTCAATATAGCCAAAGTCTGACGAACTTACTAAAGTACCCTAGATATTATTTTAAATATTTTTCGATGTAATACAATTTAATTTAATTATTTATAGGATAGTTCAATATAATTAACTTATCATTTTTAATGTTTGGTGAGTGATCATCCACTATAACCAATGAAGTATATTTTTTTATATTATTATAAGCTTATTTTAAGGAAACAATGTTTTCAAATTTACATAAAGCGATTAGAAAACTATGTTAATTAGACTAAAATCTCGGTATAATTTCGCACTTCAATAGAGTATAACTCAATCTCATGCATTAATCATGCGAGAATGATATAAAATTTAAAGGAGGTCCCAAATCTAACACGATAGGCAAATAAATCATTCTCAATCTTCGGTTTAATTATATACTATACCCTTTAATTTATGCCAGCCTTATCAGAAACACGCTGTATAATCTATATAGAAAGGCTCAAATAACTTCATTTGGTACTCTCAAAAAGATTTAATTAAGTTATTCAACCATCATTAAAGATAATAAATCAATCATTCGTGTATCAACAAATCCCATTCGTATTTAATAACCCCTTTAAGTTAACAGGTAGAATGACTTCATATAGAAAGAAAATAAAATTTTAAACAACAGAGTTAGTTGGTAGTCCCAAAAAGATGGAAGTAAGCTCATCAACTTTCATTAAAGATAATAAATCAATCAATCGTGTATCAACAAATCCCATTCGTATTTAAGAACACCTTTAAGTTAACAGGTAGAATGACTTCATACGGAAATAAAATAAGAGTTTAAATTCCTTTTCGAAGTGAGAAGGAATGTGGAGAAACACTTGGTTAGAACATACATTGATCGAAACTTTCGTGCATGTACATTGTATGAATATTTTTTATCCATTCCTAGTTCTCCGCTTCCATCCTATTTCTGTAAAGTACGTACTGGCCGGTAACTCAGAACTAGCGCCATCGCTCGATTGGTACGTTTTACCAAAAGAGAGGAGTTGAGAGAAGGTGGGCAAAAAGGACTGCTGACCCAAAAGCATTCGTGCCCAAGACAAGACACATCCCCCAAGGCTCTCAACTGGTTAGGGACTTGAAAACTTTTACTCAGACTTTCGACGGCACGAAATTTTTCCCGAAAAGTTTCTTCCCAAAACGTTTTTCCGCGTTATAAATTTGCGCGAGAAATTTAGTAAGATATTCGGAATTTAGTCGAATGTCCCTAGAGAAAGGCGCTTTCACGATTCTAAATGAAATAGAATTTTAAATGACTTGTCTTCCTTTCATTCAAATGTAACTTCTTCTCGAGTTCCTTCAGTTATTTTTTGGTGATAGATTCGAAAGGATTTTCTACTGAAAACTTCTAGAATAAGCATGGAAAGTTTGGAGCGTTTAATTTAGGTAAGTTTTGAATTTTTTTTACAATGAAATTTTGGATTTTCATATTTTTATTCTTTAAATTCTTTTATACCTTATCGTAGTTCGAGTCACTTTTCAACTTACGTATTCATGGCACCCTGTTAGATTATTTAGTTCATGTGTCGAAATCAGGTGTTATTTTGCAATATTAATTAAACTTTAAATTATAACGATTTAAGTTAACTAACTAGGAAAGAGTGTAACAGTCTAGATGTTCCACATTTAAATTTTAAAATGAAAACTGTACAGCCCTTGTGATTTTGTTTCTTGAAACAAACTTTAAGGATCTTAATTACGTTAATAAGTTTTTGTACACATATTATTCGGTCAATTTCTTCAGAGAGAATTTTACACATATGTGTAAAATTCTCTCTGATTTCTTAAAGTATGTAATAAATCATTTTTAATACTTCACTGCAAGAATGCGCGGTTTTAAAATACTTTGACACGTGTCATTTCCCCCTTACTTCCCAACCAAAATAATTGAATATCATTTGAAGATTTTTACAATCCCTCACTTTGTCATTTCTTACTCTAAACCGCAATTTCAATTTTTCAAACAACCTAAAAAAAAGCATTTACCAGATTTAACCCATCGAAAATCAGTAATGGACTATTTCGATGAAAATCACGTTCAAACACTTTCCAAACTTTCTGCATCGTCGACACTTTATAACAAAGTTTCCTTGCGTATAAGGCAGGGCAACCCTTCCACGCGCCTTCCATAGAAATTTCCCATTAGGGTAAGGCTATTTTTCACCAGTGTTACTTCCTGCCACCAAGCACCATCCCCGAAATAAGTGTCCAACAAAAAGAGATCCCCCCCCTCAAAAAAAAAACCGAAATTCCTGATAAAAATTTAGGGAGACGATAGAGGATTCTGGCGAACCAGCATCTCATTTTACGTTATAAATTGTATCGAAGCAACTAAAATAGATTAGGACTTGGCACCCTTATCTATGGCATTCATCTTTCACCCTAACAAAAGGGAAGATCAGGCCATGGGCCCCCATTGATTTTAGGCCCCATAATGAAAATGGGTGGAACGAATAGCCCCATCAGATATGGGGAAGTAAGGGGGCAAGGAGCCTAACATGTTTAGGTACTTAAGAGGGTGGAAAGACATATGTGTCTTTTGAAACTATCCTGGGACCACTTCAACGAACAGTAATTCGAGCTCGTCACCGAAATTCATACGCGAACTTCTGCCCTAAAGTCCCCAAAGTCAACCCAATTAAGGCGTACACCGTAAACCCTAATTTCATGAATTTATTAAATTATGATACGAATATTGGAAGGAATTATTCATCCTTCGTCATTATTCAATCACTAAATGTAATCGGTATTTATAAACATTAAATTGGATTTAAAAAGTGCATTTTAAATGAGAGAAGGCTGCCTTTTAAGTATGGAGTAGTTACTAATAGCGTTTTCTTTGAGCTACTTCAACTGCTCCGTGGGCATTCGAAATTACATCGCCGCGTGAATGGGTTCGGAGCAGATCCGAGCAACCCAGGGTAAACCGGTATTGAAATGAACTCTCCAATCCACAGTCGCTCTGGAATATGGAGACCTTCCATACAGAATAACGTCCGTACAGATTTACTATAACGTATCATTCTTGGTTTGAATATGGAGCCATGTTTTAAAAATGGCCGACGGAAAAGTAACAAAAAACCCGTACATTTTAAGCCTCAACCGTGCAAGGTGCCTACGGTGTAAATACAGTATCGGCATGCTAAAATAAACTAGTCTATAGTTGAATATTTTTGGGTGATTTTAGCTAACTCTCAGCACCCTAATACGCCTATCCAACTACTATAACCTTCTATTCTCGATAAATTATGATTAAACACCTAATAAAGTCAAAGGAGATAAATTTTAAGACGCTTTCGATGCGGCTGGCTTTCCAGCTAGCAATGACAAATATATACTAGGATAGAATTAGGCCTAACGTGGACTGATTAGGCTTAACGATGCATCTGGTGCTTTCACAGTCTGATACGTCGTGTTTTAGAATCTTATAGAATCCTCGTTGAAGTGTTTATGAGAAATTTGAGAACGTAAACCAAATAAAGGGTATGCGTTTCAGGATTGATGTATGCCTGAAATCCGAGATCGTGTAGCTATTCTGGGTCTTACAATTAATTCGACACCATTTTCGATTTAATTCTAGGGAAGGGTTTGCTATAATCATTACGGTAGCTAGACCAGAGGTAAATCACGCATTAGCCAAAAGTTTTTCGTCAATAATCCTTCAATTCGAATCGGATCGAATTGAACTTTGAAGCATCTGTTTGTAGGTAGTCTAGACTACATCGTATCTACTGATAATTCCTATAACACGGGTAATTATTGTAGCATTTACACTGAATTAAAAGCAAGCGAAGTACATAGAAAAACCTTTTATATTTT
This sequence comes from Phalangium opilio, assembly GCF_054372755.1. NCBI lineage: Eukaryota > Metazoa > Arthropoda > Arachnida > Opiliones > Phalangiidae > Phalangium > Phalangium opilio. Next base: position 11,623,863 of record NW_028324189.1, read on the forward strand.
CTAAATAAACCTTGATGAAGTAACGTTACATAATCGAAGGAAAAGTTTCGGTAAAAACGCAAACAGAAATTGGCTCTTAATACTATAGGCAACAAGACTCCTTTGGGATCGAACTAAGCCATAACAAGTTTCATTCATAGATATTAAAAAACAAAAACATAGCAGGTGGAAAGGGGGATGAGAGTAGCAATATTTTTGTCTGAAAATAGCTGAACTTCCAGTGTAAGAACTAGGCTTACCAAACTACAGACCTTTGAAGCTGGATAAGCGAGACCGAACGACTTAGTAGTTATCAATAATGATACAAAATTAACAATAATTATTTTTAATTGTATAGTGCACTCTCCCAGATTCATGGGTCTGCAGTTAAGTATACGAATTTCTCCGTCGTGATTACCGCGTTTCTCGGACAAGCTCAGAGTGTTTTTTTCTCCTATTGTCCCATTCCCTGTATAACTATTGACGTATTTCCAAACTAATGGACTCGCAATATTATTTTTCCGATAAACAGCCATGGACTATAGCTTTTTTTCTCTACATTTATATTAATAATATCTATGATACCGTCATCATAGGTAAATAATGACTGTCATAATGGACTCGTTAATAATACCATATAGTCTGTAGAAGGACTCTATGACAAATATAATAAGAATATCCTGAATAAATAGTGGTGGTTCGGAGCTAATAACGCGAACAATTCAGTATGCATAGGCTTGAGAATTCAATTTCCTTTTTGCCAAGCAAGGTCTTTGGAGATTGGAGAAACACAAAACCCATAGAACCGCGTGAGAAGGCTCTCTCTCATACGAATGGTTTCATTTACGGCAACGTCCGTTTATCAATATTTCACCATCATTAATAATAAACCAAGCCTAGTATCACGAAGTCCACTGACTCGATGTTTATACGATTTATTTAAGCGAGAATTCATTCATATTTAGGCCTAAATAAGGTCTAACCACAGTTACATTTAGACTTAACAAACAAGTATGTCAGACATTATCGTGCAGGCTTATTGTTTACAAGAGTTCTTCTAACTCTAATTCTTACATTATTTAAGCCTAAAGTAGGAAATGTGGTTACATCTATAGGCCTAATTTATAAATATATCAGAAGACAATCGTGCAAGCCTATTGTTTAGATATAAGAATTCCGTCTTTGTTTATTGACAAGAATGGCTTACACAAAGTTCTGAGCTAACCCTAGTCCTTACATTATTTAAGCCTAAAATTGGAAATGTGGTTACGTTTATAGGCCTAATTTATTAATATATCAGAATACTGTCCTGCGAGCCTGTTGTTTAGATAAAGGAGTTCCATTCGTTTATTGACTAGAGTGACTTACACTAAGGTCTGAGCTAACCCTAAGCCTTGTATTATTTAAGCCTATTTACGAAGAATAAAGTTTTGCCAGTTTGGATTACCAACAAATAATGCAGACAGTCACTAAGCCTATTAGTATTAAGCGTGAACACAGTGTATCTTTATGATACTAGATTATTTATTTGTTGTGAAGTACAGTACCAGCCTGAGGTCCTTTTTGAGATAAGTTGACTATAAATTAATGTTATAATAATAAGTTAATGGTAGTAAATACTGACTTTTCAAAAGCCTTAATTTATCTCACATTTTATTGGTTGACTTAAAGTGCCTATAAAATAACCTAAATTGCAAAAAGAAATTGACTTTTATTAAGTTTTTAAGGCTAAGAAAGTCTATATTTAGATTTTTAACTGCAAACTTTTTTGGTTTTATTTAAGTGTCTGTGTGCAAGTTGATATTCTGATATCAAGCCCTACGTAACTTCAAGGCCTAAACACATTTTGACTCTAAAGTCTGTTATTACAAGTCATACAGCCTCCAGAATTCTTAGCAATAACGGCCGTATGTGGGAAATGTTAGACCTTTAAAAAAATAAGTAAACTACAATAGTATTTTATCAAATAGAGACATGGGCCATGGGCAAAATAATTTGCAAGTATATTAAACATTTCTTTTTATCCGTTATATTTTCTTGTTTTCATTTCCATACGCTCCTCGTATATAGGCATAACTTGGTAGATACTAGAAAATCTCTTTTTGATTATATTCAGAATATTCAAGTGAAATTACTTTTGAGATTTTTCTATCTCTATCTCATTTCCCCACGAATTTTTGGCTATTTTCAAATCCCCGTATTCCAAACAGAAAAAGAAATATTCAACATAAATGCATTATCAAAAAAAAAGAGAGAAATATGTAAAAATACTGTATAGTAATTTATAAGGCGAGTGTAAGCTCAACTTTACACCAAATCCCAAAGCTATGCTAAAGAATTTTCCACCGTTTGTAATCGCTTAAAACGTGTAACAGTCGAAGCAAACTGATGACGCCTGCAGTTGCAAATTTTAAACTTTCGAGAAGGGTAAATTATACCGATGAAAAAATTTCACTTTTGATCAAACATTCTACAGCGCTAACTTATTTACTTGTTGTCCATGAATAGATCGTAGTCTAACATGAATACTGAAGTACTAAATGTGAGGCAGATGGTACTAGTCGACAAATAGGGATACTACCCGGTGCTATGCGGTGAAGCATAAGGCATAGTGTCCATTACGGAATCATAATTGCTTGTATCGTCTTTGTACCAATTGATATGGTCATTAATCATTATTTTAAAAGCTATTTCGATTAAAAAAGAAATTAATCTAGCCCCAAGTATCCCATTTAAGCGACTACTCCTGTTGATGTTTTCTCTATGGTGCTCGTTAATGTGCAACTGCCACTGTATAACAAATTTTTGAAGCCTATACGCATACAGCATAAGTTTATAAGATAGTTCCTTCCATAAGTATGAGACTAGCTATGCTTCGTAATGCTAGAGACTTACAGCTCGAGCTAGTTCGAGGGAGAACGACAAGCGAGAATAGAATACTACACTCGGTTAATTTTGCAGTCCATCTTCCTATTTAGTTTGTACTAAGCCTTTGACAGACAGCGCCTCACGAGAATCTATGACCTACGTCACTTCATGACAAGCTCCAGCTTGTAACCAGTGACAAACTTATGGAACATATCTTATGAACAAAGTTACTTATTGTATACTCTAGCATGAACTAAATCAATTCATAGTTTGAGGGTGCCAGTAAAAATATATTTGTGTAGATAGATGTATGGGAAGATAGCTAGTTTTTTTCATTGCACTTTAAATATTTGTGAACGTTCTTCCCCTCCTCGATTTTCGGAAAAATAGGTAAAAGGACATTATATATAGCGCCATCAATATTCTAACGGCGTATATTAGTTTTTGGAACTTTTTTTCGCACCACGAAACCCACCACACCGATAGATTTTGTCCTATATAAGATAGTTCAAATATTTTCTTACCGGAATAGGGGGTATCAAGAAGAGATATCTAGTTTACTAGGGAGAAGGTATAAGTTCGCGCCACATTTCTAGCTTTATCTCCAGTCCAAACGTAGGTCCGGAGGCAGTTAATCCCCGCCTCTAAATTACAACCAGCATCTCATTGGTTCTTGAAAACTCACATCAGCGCGACGCGAATGACGAAAATTACGTATTTTCCGACTGAGGAGCTAGGCGAAATAGCCCGGCCTCCTTTTACGTCCCCCCATGTATTTTGAAATGGGGACTGGGACTATGGCGCGCGAGTACTAAGGCATCTTACACCTTCTCCCTAGCAAACTAGATATCCCTTCTTGGGGGTATATAGTTCGTAAAAGACAGGTATATCTTTGATTTCATCGAACGTCAGAAAACGCAGCTATAGACGACTTGAGGTTATTGGTTTGTCAAATAGTTCCAAAGCGAGAGGGAGCGTGCATAGTCCGAGCAGAAAACCTAATAACTTCAATCACACGCAGACCGCGAAGACAATCCATTTTCCACCCCATGGGAATGCATGGGATCTAGTCTGCACGTTATTTCTAAGTCTTCTCAAACACGTTTCCTCCTGTAAATCTTTAAATAGTGCATTAGGTAATTGCTAAATTCAGGAATGAACTAGCTCTCGCGATGAACACTATACACAGGGTGTATTCCAAACAGGGGGGTGGTACAGGGCGTTCTATGAACGATTTTGTGTGGAAAGTGTTGTATGACATTATGTTTACAGTTACGATTGGGGTGTTATTACATATGAACCCTTAACTAAATTAGTATTATCTAAAGGTCTTTTCAGACAATACAACTTTTTGGCTCATTTAGATGAGTCAACCATTGAGTTGAGTCAACCATTGAGTTGAGTAAACTAGTTGGGTCGTATGAATGGTAGTTGGATAAGTTGAATCACCAAAATAAATATTGATCACTGACCAATTTTGGCTGACTCGATCTTTTGACCCCAAAGTTATACCGCCTGAAAAGGCCTTAATTCAGTTCAGCTTCTTATTTAATTTTAATTGGTCATCCGTAAATGGTGTCCCTTCGACCATAGCACTTCAGTTATACCAGCCTTTAAGGAACACACTGTATAGTACGGCTGCTAAAGTCTTGGCCATCTGGGTTTCTAAAATCTACTCTAGATATAGCTGTCGCGTCTAGGTTATACAAATATGACATTTCAGTATGGACTTTGTGTGGTTTTAAGAGCGCTTACAAGAGTTTGATGTGAATTTGGCAGCTACATGATATTTCCGGGGAGGATATCAAACTTTCCCAAACTAATAATTCAATTACTACTTCAAATTCAAAATGCGGAACTGCACGAACCATTACGGAAGCCGGACGGAAGTTACATTTTATGGACATACTAAAATGGCTGGCGAAAAGCCCTCTTTAAAACGAGTTAATCTCTCAGTAGAAATACAGTGTTTTCTAAGATCATTCTTTGGTTCCTATGATTTTATTTTCCTATTATCAATAGCGAATATAAATAACAGGAAGTGTGAAACAAGATGAGCGTATTTCATATAAGAAAAAGTTCATAAGACAGGCTCCATAAGTTTGTCACTGGTTACTGAGAGCTTGTCATGAAGTGACAAGGTAGGTCATAGATTCGAGGTAAAGTGACGCCAGGTGAGGCGCTGTCAAAGGCTTAGTACAGACTAAATAGGAAGATGGAAGTCCTGCAAAATCAACCGAGTGTAGTACTTCAATTATCGCTTGTCGTTCTCGAACTAGATCGAGCTGTAAGTCTAAGACTAGCATTACGAACTTTTATATGTAGTATCATACTTATGGAAAACATCTTATAAACCTATGATATGGAACATGAATTGGGTTGGAATCTGGTTGGAACCATACTGAAGCATACATGTATTGTCTAACTTACGAGTTTTGATGATTTAATCGAAAACATTCAAAGTAAACATTCAAAACTAATAAAACTTACCTTTCTGAAAAACATTTACAGCTAAATCTAATTTATTTTACTTCATATATTTTCGAATGAAGTGAATATCTAAAGAATTTCTTTTTTTCTTTAAATTCGCAGCAATGGAGTTTCCCACCTTGTTAGTACACCCATAAATAGAGTCGCAAACGTTCCTTAATAGGAAACTTTTGCTTCGATGAATTAATTTAGGTGGGAAACCAAATATTGACGTAAAAGGTTCGTGTTAACACCGCGGCTTTTACCCTACACGTAACTTTATCGCACGAAGGCGAAACCTTGGAGGAGGGAGAGAGATGAAATGGAGTAGCAATCTCCATACCTATAACGAAGCCTCTGTACCCCATCTATGGAACGGTCACGAAGTCCTCTCAGCATCCTCGATGGGCGTTTTGATAGGGTCGTACCGCACGAAAACGTCAACAATACCCACAGTGTCTTAAAAACAGAAGCTAATTCATGAAAACTATCTTATATTTTTAAATGCCGCGACGTGGCAACACTTAATAGTCCCCCGCCAAGGGTAGGGGCGTGTCCAAGGTACTCTGGGAGACTTTCATTGCCCACCAACTACCACTCCATCTCGCATTTTCTTCCAAGGAGAAACGAGCAGATTGGATAGTCGTAAAATGGAGAAATATGGGCTGTAGAGAAACATTTATCGAACAAGCCCTAACACCACCAAAGGAGCAAAAATCTACGAAAACCTCTATTTTATGACGTACAGTCAACATAAAATTAGGTTAGTAATTAAGTAGACACCTTAATAGTTTAAACTGGTACCAGAGATAGTATATATATCAACACCAAATAAAAACAAACAAAGTATATATTAATTAAACTCTCTAGTCAAGCTCCAAGTTCCAATTATAAACTAATTTGTCAAACTAAAGACTTTGCGGATATCGTTCGTTTATTTTAAAATTCCGACTTAGCAAGTATATAATTACTTAAATAATGGCTAAAACCTACTATGGCTTAACGACTAGTAATTAAGGTTTAAATTTCGCAATTCCGTTCCTCACCTTTGACCTTTAATTTAAACGTGCAGGGTCAGTATTAACGTTAATATAATTCTGATTTATGTTCCGCTTTGATGACATTTGGAGTTTGAAATGTAGATTTCGCTGATTTCGTTAATTAAATTACTAGGTAACGCAAAGTAGACCGTAAATTTTACTTTCAAGCAAAGTGAATTCTATCAAAATAATATTCAAATTTGATTTAGTAAAGGTAAAATTTTCGAATGACCCTACCCTAAAACCGTAGGACTCTCAGTACGTATGTGGGCGAACGCTGAAATAATAATTAACGAATCGGCTGTTAATAACAGCTGAGCTGGACCATTTTTAATGGATTTCTCATTTACGTAAAATTTAAGTGGTTTTTCAATGAACTAAGTGTTATTTCTGGTGCATATAAAACCTTTAAAATTCGCTGTTTTAGAAAAAAAATAAAATAAAATAAAAATTTTCAGTTCTTGTAATTTAGGAATTTTATAATTAGAAAAACACCCAAAAACTAATTAGCCTTAGGACTTTGTTTTCCAATTATATTTCTTCACTCTGTACTGGTATTAAGCCTAAAACCACTTTCCCCACTTGGTGATATTGTATTTTAAAATACGTGATTAAAATTTGGGTGTGTCATTTATCAATGAAAAGCTAGAAGCGACACAGGGAATCTTTCTCTAATTATTGCGATGTCATCACTTAATATCACCTCACCACCACAAATATTACCCGTGGTGTCCCTTCCACGTAATCCTGGGCGATTCAATTTATCAAAATTTCTTAACAAAAATTGAAGATTTAAAAACCTTTCCTTACACTGTACCAGAAGTAAGGTGAGACTAGAAGTAAAAAGCTCTAGCATTGGTAATAGATCCTGGCACTAGTGAACAAATTTGAGGATTTTATACCGCTTCCATCGCGCCTACACTAGAGAGAAAAAAATTGGTCGAGTTCCAAAAAATTTCCTACCCCCTTCCCCTCAACCTAAAGCCGCGGAACACGGACGCGGCTCCTTTCCTTGAATCTAGTTCGGCCGTCTACCACCACGAGCGTCTCACGTTTTGGAGGGGAGATTCAGTAACCGCTACCAGAGGGCCAACCGTTGGTGTGTTATCAAGAATATTCACTTTCGCCAAGTGAAGAATTTGGTTACTTCAATACTTCTAGTCCCTTATCCTACTTCTGACTGTACCAAAGTGTCTCTAGAAAGTTTCAATTAAACCCAAGGCGGCTGTGTTAATCCTGAAGCCTAAAACAAGCCTTTCATAATACCGTATGTAACGAAAGTGTCTCCAATTTGTGGGAAAGAACAATACAAAGGGATTAAAAATAGACCCGTGCACCATTTGGTCAAAGTTTTACACGGAGGTTTACACAAGAGAGCGATTTTCAACAGAAGATTACACCCTCCCTCTAGCGAAAGAAATGACAAAAAACAAAGTGAACAATCTGTAACGGTACCAGTTTAAGCTGTTCCGAGTTAAGTCGCTCGTAGAGTAGAGTTCTTTCGGAACAAATACACCCTTAGGATGTGTTCTTGGTAAAGAAATCATAGTTTCTTCTTTAACTCTTACGGAGCGACATTGTTTTATTCGACAAACTATTTTCTTTTCCGATGAAAGCACTTGTCTACTTTCCCAGAAAGGGTATAAAAAGTACGCGAGTATTGGAAACACCAGATTTCATCCAACAATCTAACTTCAGCGCCTTTTTTCTTAGCTCAGGGCCGACAGGACTTTGCAAACGATACCAAATACAGTACCACAAGTGTTTAGCTGTTAAAGGAACTGTGAAATAGTTTAGAAGAAATGTAAAATGTTCTCCTGCAGTACTGAGGTATGCCTGATGAACCACGTTTTCTTTTATTAACAATGCAATTAATTAAAGTGAACTACATTTAAACAACCAGGGTGGTTTGTCTCGTTAATCTTAGTTATTTTCATTTTAATTCAATGATAGTTTTGATTTTAGTTTAGCTTGATTTTCAAATAAAACCATGGTCATAAGTCTATAATAGTAGAAACATACTGAAACTGAACTTATGCCCGTTGAATCAAGTTCTCTTTAAATTGATTAAACGCAGTTAAATAAAGTGAACTGTATACATTTAAACAACCAAGGTGGTTTGTCTCGTTTATCTTAATTAGCTTCGTTTTAATTCAATTAGTTGACTAGTTTAGCTTGATTTTCTCATTTAAAACCTTGATCAGAACGTACTGAAACTAAAACTTAAAACCTTTAAATGGTTGTCCTTCCCTTAACTCTAAAGTTTGGCTGAATTTAGTTAGTTTGTTGAAAATATATAATTTATTTTATTTTAAATCTAACCCTTATGATCAAATACTATAGTTTGGTACCATATTTAACAGACGTTAATGGTTACCATAGTTGGGTAACGCTACTTTGGTTTCACTTTAACTTGAAGCGGCTTTTTCCTATAGTTTTATTCTCTTCCATCCACTTTAACAGCTAAGCTCTCCACACGATTTCCCGCTTTTTGCTGAAGGTAAATCTAAGGTGTACGAGACATTAAACACGTCGGGATTATTTAACCCCCGTGAAAGAAATCCCAGATTATTATCGAAGCAAGGAAATTCAATTCTTTTTGTAGGTTTTACGGGTAATTTCAAACGTGATGGGATATAGAGGGGAAGAAAGGAAGTTAGTAACAAGCTCAATGGAAAAGAAACTTATCCGAGAAAGGGGAGGTAGTTTCAATTATATGATCATTTTTAAGGTGAATCTTTCATTACTTGAAGTTTCAAATAAACAGAATTAAGGTGAGAATAGAAACAAGAATCAAAGTTACTCTTTTGAATTCTGCAATTAGGGTTCAAAGTAGGCTTAACTCGCCTCTTTTCAAACTAGGCTTAACAATAAAGGAGAGTAGTTTCGAAACTTGGCCTTGGCCATTGTTTTTCTTCAACATCATACTCCGGATGTTAGATTTATAGTAGAGTTAACAAAACTGGTATCAAAGTAGGCTTAGCTAGCATTGTTTCAAAATAGGCTTAAAAATCACGGATAAATGATTCCAAATTAGGCTTAGGGAATGTTTTTAGCCGAACGTGTCAAAAATCTATACCGGATATAAGGCTTCCTTAGAAAGGATTTTCACTTCCGGAAACCACAGGGATGTCTCTAAGATCTAATATGTCATTTAGGCGGCTTAGGCCTAAAAGTTCCCAATACTCTTACGTGATGGTTAAACAACACACCCTTTGTTTTAATGGGTCAATTAAGCCTACTCCAAACGTAAAATTATAGGGGAGTTAACGAAACCTAAAGTATAATTAATGATTACTCATCGTAGTTCTAAAACAAAACTTCCTGTTAAGTTTATTGTTTGACTTTCTCATCGATATCAGAAAGGTCAGAAAAATTTCGACCCCTTACGAAGTCAAACATGGAATGCTAGGGAGATTGCTGCAAAAACAAGCGTCGAGAAATTGATTAATCGATTTATGTACCGGATAATGAATTAAGAATAATGCAAGCTGCCAAGATGCCAGTTGCGGATAGCGGGGGTGTCTTGACTTACTGCGATGGAATCGACTTTTAAAATTCATCACAAAATAAAGATCCATACACGCGTATAAACCAATTTGTTATAACATACACCCTGCCTGAAAAGTTGACAAAAGTCGAAGGTGAAATCTCATTATTTCTATTTGTCCGAAGCTAAGCCTCGTACTAAGCTCTAATTTAATACTTCACAAACAATCTTCGGATATTCTATACTCTCAAATTGAAGGAAGTGACAGGCTTAAGGTTTTTTTATTGTAGAGAGGATATAAAATAATAAATATTTTAAATTCACGAATTTGAGTGAAGCAACCTTACAGGGGCAAACGCTATAATGCATTTCCTACGGGCCCCTGTGAAAAGGCTTTTCTGCAATACGCCGGTGTAATATGCATTTTTTTATTTCGAATTTTAAGTATTAAAATAAATTATTTTCTTATTGATAACCGCTCATAAACTTAATCATATTCTACATAGACTTATTTTAAACCTTGAATTACTGGGTTTTTTTTAACGTTTTTAGCCTTAAAAAAATAAAATGCGGTTGTTTATATCTCCAAGAATATTAAAGATAAGCACAAACACAAGTAAAATAAATTAGACATTAAATCGATAATTTTATTTGCTCTTCCGACCTTAATACCCTATATAAATATCCTCTCTGAGAAATTTCCTTTTTTCCTGCTGCCTTATTTTAAGAATTCACTTTATTATTATTAGAATCCATAATGGCCTGCCTTTTATGGTAAAAGTAGAATTTTGGACAACACGCTTGCATGAAAAGTGTTCATTTAGTTTATAGGCAATATTTTAATCCGATGAAATTTATTTACTTGTCTTGATATTTAATTGATAAATACTAACGACAATCACCACTATTCAAAACAATAAATAAAACTTTGGAGTTACGGCAATATAGTTAATAAGCTTATTTTAACATTTATAATTGAATCAAGTAATGAAGACGTATTGTCCAAAGCATTTTTGGATTTTTACAAACCTCTTTTAAGCTTAAGTTTAGTCATGGACCAATAGAAGCGGGACAGGAATCTGACGTACAAACAGGACTGCCACCTCGTCAAAGGTAGCCTTTACCTGTTTTAACATTCATAGGGGTTAATTATTTTCATCTCACTTAGTTTCGCCTTAATTAACTAAACAGTTTGAGTAACAAAAGCATAAATAAAAGATGACGTAGCTTCGTTTTTCTAATGAGGTGTCTCTACTAGTTGCGTGCGTTGACGCTAGAGACGTGTCCCATTTATATTGGTTCATGGGCTAGCAAAGGCTAGCACAAGCTTGCCTTTAACGATCTTCGCTCTTTTCGTTAATTAAATTTTGCGTAGGAAATATTCGCCTATGAAATACGTCAGAACGTGGAGAGAAAAATTTGGGACTGTCGCTTAGAAGGAACTTTTATTTTTATCCGTAAATATTTTTCTGTCTAACAATCGACCAAAGATAAAGGCTGGACAGTATGTTAAAGCATCCGGCAACGAGAGACATTAACCCAGCCTTCACAAGTGGTTTATAATCAGAATGAAAAAATTGCGATGACATTTTGCATCTTCAGAGAGAGAGGCGAATGAGTTTCTTAGAATTTCAATGATAAGTAATAAAAAAAGTCATACACACACTTCTAGCTTTGGTTGTATTAATTTCATCTCAAATGAAGTATGCAATACAAAGTGTTGAAACTACGCACTGTTGCAGTCTAGGAAAGGGTTAAGATAAATTTATATTTGCGTTTATAAATATACCTAAGACCAAAATCCACTGACATGTTCGCGACTTACAAGTTAATGGAGCGATACGCCGGAAATTAGTTTACCATCGTAATAATTTCTAGCCTTCCCTACTGTATCTTCAATCACTAACACTACTCAAATTTATTGTATCAACATCAAACTCCATTAACCAACAATGTATATTAACTAAAGTGTTAGGATATTGCAAAGGCTTAGAACGACAAAAGAAAGGATATTTTATACACATAATTCTTGACAAGGAGAGACATTCCCAGATGAAACAGTATATATAAGCCTATATAATATTTTTTATCAAATTCCCCCAGCTGTTTCTTTCCACAGATTTTCTTATCCGGGTCTTGGCAAATGCTTGCTCAGAGATTCATTCAACCTCAACTGCCAAGGCTTAACAACAACAGGTCAGGCTTATCCAAGGCTAGGGGGATAGAGACAGTTTCCGAGAAGATTCTTGGCTGTTTGAATAGCTTTAAGAATTCCAACGGATTTCTTTTTATCCAGTAACACGCATCCAATAAAGACATTCTAAGCCTTGGTCACCCTACATACACTAAAAGATAGAGTACTCAAAATCTCTCTCCGTGTCTCTCTCTCTCTCTCATTTCGCAAGAATCTCTGGTTCAATATTGAGTTTTCATTGTAGCATAATAAAATTTCAAATATAACTCGAGCCCTACTCTTAGGTCAACAGGACTTGAGACAGGTAAAAATAGACCTACGTTAAGCCTAATTATATTACGGCTTAAGTTCTTAAACAAGGCTTAGTGAATTTTTTAAAGTACGTTAAACAATATGAAGTGTAATTCAATTTAGTTTGGTTTAAGGATGTCTTTATTAACTTAGGCCTAACTGTATATACTTTTCATCCGAACAATGAACCTAAGACTTTGAAACTAAATAGTTAGGCTTAGGAAATAAAAATATAAAAAACCTTAATTGAACTCTAGTGACCCATGAAGAAAATAAAAATAAAAAGTTCAATAAAGAAAAACATCAAGAACGTAGTTGAAACCTAATTTTTGTAAAAACTGGAGAACTAACAGTTATCAAAGTACTTTGTCCACTTAGTAGAATTAGTTTGACAACATTAAATGAAACCTTAATGCAGTCTCCGCACGCACCGTGACCTCTCTAAAGTCTATAGTGCACAGTTTAAATTTTCTAAGAAAACTTATTTGTTTTTTTTTAACCCAATTCAATTCGGTTCCTTAATCTAATAGTGCTTAAGACCCTTCAGAGTCAATACCCCTTGTTTAAATAGATATTTAATCAATTTAAAAATTTTATAAAGTACTAAAACGATAGATACACAAGCTAAAAGCTAATTACAAAGTTTAAAATTATATGAAAGGAGCTTAATTAAACTTTAATTGCTACCTATATGCATTGATAGCAAAGGAACTTCAATAATATTTAAAGGTAGACCAATTTAAAAAATATGTTAATAAAAGGCATTAAATTAAGTTAACTCCCAAAGAAAAACGAAAGAAAGAAAGAAAGAAAGAAAGAAAGCTCTTAAAGACAGTCTTGGAAAATAGCGAACCCCTAAAATGAACCTGACTGAATATGGAAAATCAATCTGAATAAATATTCGATTTAAAATTTTAAAGTCGGTCGTAACGGCTTTAAAACCCCTAAAAATACGTAAATTAAAATCGATTTTCTTAGTAATATTATGTTTTTTTCTTCTTATCCTTTAGATATTCCATAAGGAGGACCATGAGAGCTTTCAACGTCAAATAGCTAAGCCTAATCATCAAACAAACGAGGGAAGACTGAAAAGCTATTAATCAAAGACCATGTCCGTTGTTGACATTAGAGTTGTCAACACCACGAATGAAACTCAACCCGAGCAACAAATTCTCTTACTTCCTCAATCGGTTAAGGCCCTAATGTACATCATGTACATATCCATCTCAGTAGCGGCCATTGGTGGTAACGGAATCGTCTGCTTTATCGTATTATTCTACCGTAACATGAGAACAGTAACAAACTACTTCATCGTAAACCTAGCTATCGGTGACATCATGATGGCTTGTTTATGCATTCCATTCGGTTTCGTCTCAAACTTGTTACTTCAACACTGGCCATTTGGCGCCACAATGTGCGTGTTAGTATCTTATTCGCAGGCGGTATCGGTCTTTATCAGCGCTTACACTTTAATCGCGATAAGTATCGATCGATATATCGCGATAATTCACCCTCTTCGAGTAAGGATGACCAAAACTCAGGCTAAAGGGATAATATTTCTAGTTTGGATCGTGTCCTTAGTGACCCCTTTACCAACGGCTCTTATGTCGAGTCTCTGGCACCCTGAAGAGTTTCCCGAGGATAAATATCAGTGCGTTGAATCGTGGGACACAAATGAAGAACGCTATTATTACAGTATGGTGCTAATGACGTTGCAGTACTTTTTCCCATTGACCGTGCTCATTTTTACCTACACGAGAATAGCCATTACTGTTTGGGGTAAAACTATACCAGGAGAAGCTGAAGATGCCAGGGATCAAAGACTAGCCGCATCAAAGAGAAAAGTAAGGCAAAACACTTTGAAGGATCAACGAATAAACGAGCCAAGGGAATTAGATATCCATTACTTGAAGTGAAACTGTCTTGCGAATGCAGGAACCAATAGGCGGTGCCGCCCTTTGCTTTGCAACAGCCTACCTGGCTTGTAGTTCAAAGCCGAGGCTCAAGATGAAATAAACCGGTTAAAGTTCCCATTATATCAAAATTTTGGGGGATTTCAGGTGATCTCGGTCTTTAACGTGAGAGAATCACTACACCAAAAGGTTTCACTTCAAGTAATAAACTACAACCCGCAATTATAAGCCGCTTTTATCCAATAGTACTTCCGCTTTGTCTATGCTATACATTCACAACGAAAAAGGAAATTAATATCTATGTTAATAACCAATTCTAACCTGATACTACAATAGTAATTGGGATATCCCCAACTTTGGTTGTGCTAAAAGAAAAAATGGCTTTGATAATAACCGAGTCTTGCTGTTTAAAGACGCCGATATATTAACCTTACTTTCTTCACATCTAAGGCAACCCTACTTCAGGTTCTTTTAAGTTGAGAATTTACTGCATAGAATGGCAAAGGTTACCAATTTCAAAGGAGGCAAGTTTTCTTTTCTTAGGGTTGAAATTGTAGCAGCCCTATAATGGCTGGTTTAATATTAGGCCTTAATTGGTTAGGATCCTATTAAGCCTAACTAACTTTTTCATTACATAATTAACACGATGGGATAATTAGCTACGTGTTAATTAATTAGTCTATTTCATTCTTAGATGATCAAAATGATGATCACGTGCGTCTCGGCATTTACGCTATGTTGGTTACCCTTCAATAGCTTACTAGTAATTGGAGACCAACATCCAGAAATCTATCAATTTCCATACATAATCTACGTGTGGTTCGCTTTTCATTGGTTAGCCATGAGCCACGCTTGTTGCAACCCATTCATCTACTGCTGGATGAATTCAAAATTCAGATCCGGTTTCGCCTACGTTTTTCGCTTTGTACCTGGCGTCAGAGGAGAAAAATTCGTTCAAACCCATACAACAATAACTTTCTCGGCCAGTAGCCGGCGTTCGTTACATTCCCAAGCTCTAAATCGCTGTTAATAACCAACCACAAGGAGTTTAACTCGCCGAGAGTAACCAATTAGAGACGTAAAATCGCCTCAAAGTTATTATCCAATAAAATTTCAGCCTTAAATGGCCTTGAACTGAAGAGCCAATTAAAGCCCGAGCTCGTCTGTCCTTGAACTGAAGAACCAATTAAATCCAGACGTCACCTGACCTTGAAAAAAGGGAAAGACTTATTGGTTACTCTCGACGTGTATCTCCCATTCAGATTAATACAAAGTTTTTCTGCCGAATTAATAATATTATATTATATTATATAAGTGTAAGAAATGTTTGTAAAATAAAAATAAAGGCAATATATATATATTAAAAACAGATGGTGTTGTGTTTCGTTTTTCACGATAGCTAGCTTTATCGTATTTCTCTTTGTGGGAAACAGTAAAGGCCGTATTATGAAAGTTTCAAAAATTTCTTATTTTATGTGAAATAAACTTTTTTTTTCGTGTATAAAGACTGAAATGGATATACGAGATAAGCTACAATCGAAAAATAAAAGAGAAAGGCAAGAAAAAAAACTCAACTCAAACTTAACGTACAACAAAATCCGTAGTATTTGTATTGGTCTACGTCAATATGAGACCCTTTAAACTTTGGGTGCACCATCTTGCACCCAAAACATTTTAAGATTGAAGAGAAGTATTTATTTTTTACGACCTTTTACCAATAAACTACGTAATAATACCAAATATCTTGGTTTTTCTATAAATGCTTATAGACGCGTTCAATATTTTTCTTGGTAGATATCAACCAATATTTTAGATATTTTTCTATCATATCCGCTCGTATAAGGGAATGACACGCCTTAGTTGGCCGTGCGTAAACTTTACCAAAACTTATAGGAAAAAATTGTTCGCACCCTTTAAAGGGATTGTGACACGCAATATCGGGATGATACCTAACCAAAAAGTGAATAGCTTCAACAATTAGGCCTACTAAATTACATATTCAAAACTTATTTAATTAACTGTAATTTTTATCTAATTAAATTTATTGATTAACAGGAAGAGTCCATGCATGAATAGGTATGAATCATAGGTAAATACGTTGCGCCCAATATGTGGTATAAAGATCTAGGGACCTAATATCACGACACTACAAACCTAGAGCTCTCTAACTTTGAAGGTTCTCAAATCTTACGGACTCTTGGTAACAATTCTACTCCCAAAGGTTCTGAGCTCCAAAGATATTAAAACTACTACGAAGTTCACGGAAAATGGTTTTAATTCCACTCTCCCTTTCGAAAACTATTTTCGATTCCTCTTTGTCACGTTTATCCACAACATAACCTATAACCTAACCATATTCTTTATAATATCTTTTTGGCGCCTTTATGTATAGGTAACCCGAGTCCAAGGGTTAAAAAATACCGCACCCTTCCGGTTACTTAGAACGCCCAGGAACTACACTACCCCAGTGTCATTCTCAAGCTCACCAACAATGGTCCTATCACCAACAACCTAACGTATTCTGATACGACCCTGGGGTCAAATATAAATATAGCTTTCAGGGCAAATTACTTCCCTAGGTTCACGGTCGGGTGTATACATTTTTTTTTCCTTTCACTTTGAATTTTTTGATAAAAGGGTTGTTAAAAATTCCATTCCAAAATATAGGAAGGAAATTGTTGATCGTTAAGGTTGTCAAAATTTTTTCTAAAGGCGTTGATTTTTTGGCGGAATTCTATTCCATTGGCACGAAAATAAGTTTTGCATAATTTAGATTTCAGAAAAACTTCAGATTGATTCCTTGACATATTGAATTTGCCAGAAAAAAGGTCAAACATTTGCACTCGGAAAAAATATTTTACAAATTTCACCAGAGAAAACAGACGCTAAAACATTCTATTATTGATTTTATCGCATTTTCCGTCGAGTTCTCTCTCTTTTTTTTTAAAGAGTTGGTGACACAGGATAGGATGGTTAATTTATGAAGAGAAGTAACGTCACGCTCTATAATTAACCAATCGAGGGGCTAGACAACCTTCAGTATCAGGATACGCACCCACTCTCTTGAACCCAATGAAATACAGCGTAAACCCCATAACGCAAGAAGGAACTCCACCACTTTTAACCCCACTCTTCAAATGGTTTAATAAAAAAACTTTACAAAAAAAAGGGTGTAACTAACCCTTGTTTTGGTCAAAAACTAGCCTTAGGGTCCGCAAATTGAAAGTGACTTTCGGTTTATTTGTGAAAATTTCATGAGATATTTACTTTTTTTCGGATTTTTCTTCTTAAATAAATAAAAGATTTTTCCGTTTCAAAGTTTAAAGACATAGTAAATGAACATATTCAAAGGTTTCCTTGCCTGCTTATGTCATGTACCTTATACTACATATATTCAAATGAATCAATGTTTATGTCAAAAAACAGATCGAGTTTTGTTTCCATATGAATCGTTTTATTTCATTTTCAGAGCAATTTTATTTTATTAGTACGTTTGGCAACGTTAAATTGCAATTATTCAATGAAATTAATTTCTCTTTGATGTCAAATAAAGGCGTTTTTTTGGAATCTACTGCCATGGGGAAGGCGTAGGCCTACTTAGCAACCAAGAAAAGCTCTTTGGGATATAAATGTGTCCAAGAACTCGAAGGGGGAGGGGGGGTTTAGCTTACATCGCTATCAACTTTTATTAATTGGTTTCATCTTCCTCCTTAACAACCGTATAGAGGATTCAAAATGCGGTAGTCAAGACCTTAAAGAACTACCACCGAAAGGCCAAACTCGAACAACTATCCAAAGGTCTTAATTAGAGGAATTTATCCTAGCATCATTACCCGAGAAGTTAAATTTATTAAGCCTTACCCTACCTAGCCTATGGCGAAACCGACATTAGGCTTAGAATAAACCCCTTAACCAACAAGGCTTACAAAATAAAGTCCTAAAAACCAGATCAAAGGTAAGTCTCTCTCATTAATTTACAAAGAGTGTAATAATTTAATATGATTTCTCCTCTCTACGAAAGCGTAAAACTGTTTTTCTCTTTTTCAATTAAGGCTCGAATTAGATATCATTTATCAAAGACTTTCGGAAAGGCTTTGAACTCTTCTGTTTATCTCGCAAATATTACACCCGCCGCATCTAGATACACTCGGTTTAACACTAATTGCAATGGAGTAAAAATAGCCTCTTTACCACTAAACACCACTTAATTATCCCAAAACATAAACTGATAAGCTAAATCGACCTTCATCTGAAATAGAATTAGTTTTAACGGTAGGATGAAAAGCAAAATAATGTGATTTTATTATCGATTCTTCTACTAATTATAAGACCTCTCCGCACAGTGAAAGATTAAGGAAATGCCTTTGAAATTATTTTAAAATTCAATTTAGTTCAAGATTTCATAGATAATTTGAAATGATCACCTCCGACCAATCACGAAACGCCCTGACTTTTTGTTAACCAAATTCCCGTTTCACGTGCTACATGTCGGTGTGAATATCATGGCGCGAGAGGGCCTTACGCTATTGGTCGGAGGTGCTCATTTCAAATAATCTACCTAATCTCAAACTACTTTGAATTTTAATATCATATTCAGAGAAATTTCCTGAATGTTACACTTGAACTTAAATTGAATTACAAAATAACCAATGTTGTTACGATAATTAGTTGGATATGTCATTACCAAGGAATATAAACACAGTAGGGTTTTCAATTAGTCTCTTACCGTTTCCCAGTGGAGGTAAAATTTGGCCTATTTAAGTAAAAATAGCTCCAAATTGTTTTCAATATCATTAAAATTCAAAATATTTAATATATTTTTAGAATACACCTTTAACGAGTCATATTGTGCGATACATTATTATACGATAACCGACAAGCTCAGGGTAATACTGACAATCATTCCACAACAATTTTTCAAAAATAAATATTCATATTAGTGAGGACACATTAGGCCTAAAAAAATTAACGGGTGTAATGGATCACAGTAAGGTATAGCCTAACGTATATACAAGGTACTATTCGTTGGACAAGTTGACACAGATAGACGCCCGATACGACAACTCTTGTCAAAACGTAAGAGGGTCAGAAGAACTGGGCTGGGATGGTACATACACTTCAAAAACCAATAACACGTCAAAATCGACGACATACATTTAGTTTAGGCTTGGCTCTACCACCCTAAAGTACATACAAAGGTTGTTTAACTCGAGAAAAATGAATCCAAACGTGTCGGGATCGAATATGACCCAATGACCTTCCGAAAAGGACGGATTCTTGTAACCAGGATAGGCCAATTGACACTGACCTTGAAACCTAGGCGTTGACCATAACAGTGAGAACAAGGACTCTTTAATAAATCTAGTTAGGCTTAGCTCACCTCCCAATGCTAGTTTGCGGAATATGATCTTGAAAAAATAAATTTTCTTGAAGGTCATCGGCAATTCTGAATGGTTGAGGTGGTGCGCTGAGGAATGATTCAGGGGTGTATGGTACCTTTTCCGCCTTAATACTGCATAGGGTTTCAATATCTTGTTGATCGTCGTAGGTTATATGATGTAATGGGTAATCCAGGTTGGCGAAAAAGGTCACTTTACCAGCTGGCACATTGGCATCACCCTGCGTAGTTACGCAATTCTTAGTGCCTTAAATCGATCAAGTTAGGCTTAAGTGAAAAACAATCGAACCGTTATTTTGATAGCGACAGCTTTGGGTCCCTCTCTCTTATCATCGGTTTCGTAAGTAAGCATAATTAACTCCGGCCCACTTTCGTCATAATCTGACTTGAACAGACCAGGTTGTACAGGAAAACCTGGTTCTTCAGCTGGCCAATATCGTCGTGTGAATGAGCATGAGTTTCTGCATTTGCAAACAACAATTGAGTTGACACGTAAGTCATTGCACGGTAATCATGGTCTTACTTAAAATTTCGTAGGAAAAGAAACCTGGACAGCAAACCACTTGGGTTTTCGGACGGATAGTAGAAGCTGTCTTCACCGTAATCTTGCTCTATTAACCACCGTTTGAACTCCTAGGATACGAAGTAATTGAAAATTGTAGCCTAACTGAGTGATTTATGAACTTAAACACACCTTTGAGCGAACTCCTACGAATTTGGACACAAACACCATGAAAGGTATATAAAATTTGGCTTTTTCGCGAAGTTTCAAATCGCGTGCTGGTTTGTTCGAATTAAGCAATTGGATATTGAATTCTTCGTTGTCATTCTACAAAACATTGACATTGAATTTAAAAAGCATGACGAAGTAATCATGGTAGGTAAATACTTGAAAGGTAATCGCGGCCTCTTGTCCCGTATCATAAAATACTTGAACCCGTTCACCAGTTGGATCAAAACCTATTGAAAACAACTTTTTGACCTTCAAAGGGTCCTTCCAAGCCGAGAAAAAAGGCGCGTAGATTTCATTGGCTTCAATTTTGCCATCAATAAGCTAAGAATATTGCAATGTCAGTTGGTTATTTACAGATTTGTCAAATTAGCAATAGTTTATACCTCAATTTTTATTATACCACCATAAAACTTAACAGACGCTTGCCAAAGACCAATTAGTGACCCATATGGACGCAGTACTTCATAATAATAAGAATATGAGAAAATTTGATACATTTTGAGGGTAAATTATATCACCTACATTTTAGGAACAGCGCTCTAGCTGTGTATGTCGCATCAGGTCCAGGTTTAGTGTCAAATTCTAAGTCATAAATTGAATTAAGACTAACAAAAAAACATATAAGACACGAAAGCGAACCTCGCAGGCAATGAAACCTCCATATTTTCTCGTCATAAGTGACGTCATTTAGTTTCCGACATACCATCGATATCCTCAAGATATCTTCGACGTTCAAATAAGACGTTATGTTTAATAGTATTTCCCTTGGCAATTCTAACAAATTCATATCAACTTAAGTCTTATCAAAAACATGCACGATGTACATTTAACTTTAAAATTACAACCACCCTGCCTCAAATAATGAAGGTCTTGAAACTCTTATCACCGGCACAAATAACTGTAAACATCGATCAAGGAGCTTTGTTTATGATGGAAACCGGCCGTTGCTAAGGTGATTTGATACGTGAGGTGGTAGGTATTGAGAAGAAACACAGCGTGGACATAATGGGTTTCCTAATTGTTCCAGTCAACTTTGAAAGTTTTCTTTCTATTGCAGACTAGGGACGTGACATTTTTTTTTAATTACTTTCATATATATTGTCATTTACACCAAGGCATATAGTAAATATTAAAAATATTACTTGAATAAACAAACTCCCATTTCAACTTTGTAATAGATATTTTATTTTCAACAACAATTTTAGGTAAACAGTTCACGATAAACAACCCATAATAAAAGCAAACAGCAGCTAGTAGTTAATATTGTATAGTATTTGTAGTTTATTGATCTCAATTTCCAATAAATATCTTCTATCAAAAATATTCGTTTAAGTGTTACTTCCAAAGTTTAGTTGACGTGATTATGTTGCGTTTGTTGTTTAGGTGGGTTAATTATGTCATTTTGTTTATTTTTATTAAAGTCGTGGATCTTCAACTCTGTAGTACATACTGATACAACTCAACTCCAGAAAAATGAAAGCGAAAGTGTCATGATCGAAGATAACCCAATGACCTTTTGAGAACTTTGGATTCTTGTAGCCATGGAAGGCCAATTGAGCGTGACCTTGAAATCTTTAATTTCGCAGTGGTCAAGTGTCAAACTATTAGGTTTGTCGCGTCTTAAACTCACCGTCCAATACTGATTTCTGGTATAATTTCCGCATACATTTCGTCAATATCTTCCGGAACTCTAAATACTTGTGGTGGGACATTAAGAAATGCTTCCGTCGTGTAAGGGACCTTTTCAGCTCTGACGCTACTTAAGACCTGAAAGTATTCTTGGTCTTCGAAACTTATTTCGTGTAACGGATAGTTTAAGTTGGAGAAAAAGGTCACTTTTCCAGCAGGAACATTAGGGTCACCCTATTTTGGAAAAAGCAATATTCCAACTTCAACAGGTCCTTCAACAAAGTCACTTTTCTTTACGTACAGTAATCTTCATGGCTGTTACTTTAGGTTCATCTTCTTCGTAGGTAAGCATTATCAGCTCTGGTCCATGTACGTCATAATCTGATCTAAATAGACCAGGTTGAATGGGACAACCAGGTGAAAACTCGGGCCATTTGATGCGTTTGAATGAGCATGATAATCTAACCATAATGTAGAACAAATGCTGAATTTCAGAAATCACTAATCAACTAGTCTTACTTATAGTTTTTAATTAAGAGGAACTTTGCCAGTAAGCCAGCTGGGTTGTCCGATGGGTAACCAGAGACTCCTGGACCGTACCCATGCTCTTTTAACCATTCATTAAATTCCTACAATTACCAGCAACAACAATGAAAGAAATTTGAAAACCACAACATGGACAAAGTAGTTCCGTTACCGATTCTTGCTTCCTCAAATCGCGCGCAGGTTTATCAATGTTATTCAATCGAAAGTTGAAAGAATCTTCGCCCTTCTATAATGAACTAGGCTTAATAACTAAAATTTCACGCGATAACACCTTGATCCTACCAGAAACGATATAACACCCTCTTGTCCCGTGTCGTTAAGTACACGGACTTGATCACCAGTCGCGTCAAAACCGACGGTAAAGATTAGCTTACGTTTCAATGGATCTTTAAAACCAGAAAAGTATGGTACGTACAGTTCTTCGGCAACTATAGTAAGATCAGTTAGCTGACCAGAAAAATCAGAACTGAGAAACTCGGAAACTAATTGGGTAACTACCAGGATATGTACCTGAATTTTCACAAGACCACCGTAATGTTTGACACTGGCTTGCCATAAACCAATTAAACAACCATATCGGCGCAGTACTGTACATACGTAAACTTTGTTTTAAAAGATGTTAATTTGTCGTTTAGTTTTATCAGTTTATTTTTTCTAGAATTCCCCCAACCTTCTGATGCCCAAATTAAATAATTTAACTTTCAGGTTTTACTTCAAGTAATGTATGTCGATTATAAAGAACCTATATAAGTCCTGAGAACGTAAGTACGTAGTCTGAGTTGGCGATGCAGATATTGGAACCAGAATTATTTGCCGGAAACCCTAATCTAAAGCGGGGCCCAATTACGTCCTAAGGTCTTATACGCGCTATTACTTCAAGAACGTTACGTACATTTAATATAAAGATCTCTCGCACTGTACGCCGAATTGGGATTCAGTTGAACATCATAATCTACAAAAAGGTTATAATTATACTTTAGTCTGGGTTAAAAACAGCTCATAGTTGCTTCGTTGCTCCAACAACATAATCCACTGGAACTTTGCCAGAGCATTCAATTTCAAAGTTCTATAAGTACTTCCAAGTTCCCACCCGTGTTTCCCAGCTTTTAACTTTAGGAACCGCGGTTAAACAAATCTATTACCCACCTCTTCGACAAAAATATCTCCAATTTTCCTCGTCATAACTTGTATCGTACAATTTGCGACAAACAATTCCTAAACTTACAACGTCATCAACGCATAAATACGATTGGATCTCGACCAACAACTCCTCCGGTAAATCCAAGAGATTCATTTTAATTAAACGATAATTTAGATGATTTATTTTAAGAATGATGGTAATTAAATATCTTAATAAACTACGCTGTTAAATATTATGAAACGCCGTAAGAGTCGAGCTACGTTTGAACGTGGTTGGTGGTTGGTACTTGGTAAGTAAGACGACGTTGCTAAGGACACGGGTTTGTTGTAGTCGCGTCGTTGTCAAGAGACAAAAATAATAAAGTTAGACTGGCGTTTGTTATTTTCCTATGGCTTTATTTCAGGTTTAATTCAGAATTACATAATAAATAAATGTATAACTAAGGTTTTCTGTATTTTAACTTATGAAGAGTTTTTGCAAAATGCGGTGGTAACTTCGCGGAAATTACGACATTGGCCCCGTCTCGAATTTCGGGAATTACGATTGATTTTGCGTGGAGGTACATTGGTAAATTTCTGACTTTACTTTGACGCATGTTTAAAGCGTCTAAAACGTCCCCTGGTAGTTTCTGTATTCGAATTGAATTCGAGGAAAGAAAATTACTTAACAATTCGGAAGCGAAGATTGCAATTACTTTGCGGGATTTTAATTACCTGCGGCGCTAATTTGGTTAAATAAGTGTATTTATGATCGCCAATTATTGGACATGATAATCCAAAGCCCAAATGAACTCTAATTTGATGTTTATAACCAGTAAGCGGTGTCACTTCGAGTAACGAAGTACTCATTTGTGATTGAAGGACTTTGTAACGCGTCACGGCTCTGTCGGCTTTCGATGACGTGGGTTTTAAAATGGAACCACGTTGATCTTTAATTTCGGGACTCAATACCATCTATGGAACAGTTTTTCTTAAATTTTTAGGCCTAGATATCTTTATAGAAGGGTTTAGGCATACCCTGTAAGCATTTCCAATATGACCCTCGCATATTGGTATATCAATTATACCCTCTTCAGGTTGTGGTATGCCTTTGCACAGGGCGTAATACGTTTTAACTATTTTATGATCGGCAAACATATCGCTTAAATGTTTTGCCATTTCTTGCGTTCTAAATGAAATTACGATGTCCTTAGTAAAAAACTAGGTCTGATGTAGATATGTAATTGTATGTATACTTTGCCAGAAGCAATACGCCAGTTGTATTACGATCTAAACGATGTACAAGGTATAATTTCCCATCATTGTTTTGATGGGCAAATTTGGACAATTCCTCCATAACAGAGGACAAACTCAAAATATTAGATTTTTTAGTTTCTTTCCCTAAATTTTAGTACAATACGTAAGTCACTATGGTAATTACAATTAATACAATGTAGTTACCATGGCAACACATTCCATATGGTTTATTTATGGCCAATATATCGCCTATTTGAATAGAATGACGGTAAACTTAGCTATAGGATACTCTAACTTGGGTGGGGGTGTGTGGTCAGTTGCGAGATACTTGCCATGATTGTACAGGATACTGTTCTTCAACATTGTCACTACTTCCGGAGCGATTAGCTTGGAGTAATTAGGGGCTTTGAATTTTGAAATTGTAGTTTCAGTTTGCTTGGAATCTTGTTGCTTGGAACGAGTTGCAAGTGGTTTTTCTTTAGAATGACCCATCATTTCTGCAATAGCCAATAGGGTGTTCAATATACCATTGGTATAGTAGACCTCAACCCTCAATACCTGAAGATTTTTTGTTTTCAATGAACTTTTGAGCTCTCATGGCCTTAACATAATCATATGCAGTTTCTGGTTTCTCATTGGACTTTCCTTCTGCAAAGTTAGCTAAAGTCTTATCAGCTTCCAAACCCTCAGTAGTTGTCTTGACACCGACATCTTTCTTGACATGTCCAGCTTCAGTTTTATCATAGGGCTTCCTTGTTTCCATCTTCTGGTTGGACATTTCATTATCATCTGTACTTGTCCATTTGACATTTGACCTCTTGGGTGTTGTATTAACGTCGCGACGCGTTCTGGGTTTCATTACATCACTTACAGAAGGTGGTATGGTAAGGTTTTCCTCATATCTTTTCGAATCAAAAAGTGGCTGTTGTATTCCAGTTGAGACATTAGAGGTAACTGTTGCTGCGTCAGTTGATCCTTCTGCTTTGACATCAGGTACGTCAGGTCCAAAGTCAAAATATTGTGCGTCAAATATATTTCTAGCAGATTCAGGGTCAACTCTCTTCAGTTTTTGGGTGATGTTTTCAGATGGTTGTTTTGTCTCCAACTGGTTGGCAAAAAATTCGCCTGAGGTTTGCAACATGTCAATGGGAGGGTGAACATGACTAGATGTCAAATCATGGACAGTAGGTTC
Source organism: Phalangium opilio (assembly GCF_054372755.1). Classification (NCBI taxonomy): domain Eukaryota; kingdom Metazoa; phylum Arthropoda; class Arachnida; order Opiliones; family Phalangiidae; genus Phalangium; species Phalangium opilio. Next base: position 11,649,981 of record NW_028324189.1, read on the forward strand.
CAAATTTTGAATTTTATAATCAGCATTCTTGAATTGGTTAATATGAGGTCCAAAAACGTTTTCATCCATGTAGTCTGATCCAGAAGTAGATTCAGTAGAAGTGGATTTACTATCAGTTGATACTTCGCTCTTTAGTCTATGGATTTCATGTCCAAATACTTGTTCATCTATGTAATCTGAACCAGAAACCTTTTGGCTTTCACTACTCTCGTTGACAGTCTCAGATATATTATTTTCTACACCTTCAATTTCACTTTGGTAGTACTTTTCCTTGACAACAGTTTTCATCAGTGCAATATCAAATGGTTTAGAACCACGGTCACTTAATTCTGAACTTGATTGTTCATTTTGAGTTTTAGAATGAGAAGTAGATTTTTCGACATTGTCTCTGTACTTGACATCATCAAATCTAATGTTCCCAAATGGTAATTCATAACCTTCTTCAAACCTTTTATCCTGTTTCTTTGTTTTAAAGATGAACTTTTCATTCAAGTCAATTCTATCTTTACTTTTGATTATAGTTTCCCTATCGTCATGCTTTACTCCTTCGTCAATACCGAAAAAGTCAACACCAACCTTGTCATTTTCATTAGAACTTAATTTCTTATCAGTTTCTGAAGGCTCTGGAATCATAGTTCTGACATTTCTCGCGTTTTGTAAAACACAAATACTGTTTCTATAATTTAATCGAAGAATATGGCGGATTTGGTTCGAAATAAACATCATCTTTAGATAATTTGAATTAAACTAACAATAATTAATGATTAAAAGTATAAAGTTCCGTTTGGACTGCACAGACACCGATACACAACCACGTGTACTTCACCCCGTCAAACCAAAACACGCGAGACAAAGTTGCAGACACTCAAGCAGCCGACTCGGTTGGAATCGATCCTACTAGAAACCGGGCAAGACATAAGAGCTTTCTACAGAATCGATCCAACCAAGAAGATTTTCAATAGACTAGCGTCACCCCATGGTATTTTCCCATAGGCCTCATCACGGATGTGTATTGTAGAAGGAGTAGAGACTAGGCCTCTGGGGCCTAGACAAGCGTACTAGTGCTCCACGCACAATTTTCGCGCATACCGAATGCCAATGTAAACAATCTCTGACGTCACGTGTTTTAAAGAAGGCGTCCGTTTTCTTCTTTCCCGGCTTAATTCTTTGAATATTTTCCATATTATAATTAATATAAATAGAAATAATAGTAAAAATAAAAATTTATATAAGATTTGCAAACCGTTGAGAAACTCCCGTCACTCGGACTCGATACATACACAAAAGACCGAGGCTTAACCCTCCTGAATGTTCGTAGCTCGCGGCCATCTTTATTGTTTACATTGGCTCGCCTAGGTTTGGAGGGAGGGTCAAAATTCATACCCCCTTTTTATGGACAAATAAGGTCTAGCTTTTTTTAGTAGAGGGGAAGCTACGAGTCTCTACTCCTTCTACAATACAGCTCCGTGGCCTCATTACAGTCAAAGCCAGAGCGCTAATATTACCGCATATGAAAATAATATAATGTCTTATCAACAACATTTCCTTTTTATAGCCTTCTAAGCTTAAATAAATGGGATATTATCTGTCGATAGCTCTTTCCAAGGCTGAGAAGCAAATTATAACTTTAGAAACTCATATAATAGCTGTTATAATTTAGATTAGATAATATCTCCTCTTTAAGAATGAGACTTATAAAGATTTTAGCGCTGTCATTGATTCGAACAGAGTTACAATTACTTGCAGAATTCTTTTACTGCCAGTTAGGCTAGGCTAAACTATAAAAGGGCTTATTTTAACTTACTTCATCTCAGTTTTAAAACATGGATTACATAGACGAATTCGCGTTGGAGTCATGGACCCAAGACATAACTAAATTGTACTTCAATACCCTTGAAGAACTTGGACAATTCCGGGACAAATGTCAAACCGTTATGGACAAAGCCATCTACAACCACGACCATGATAGAGTGACGTATATTTTAAACTTCTACGAATTATGGAAGTCCCAACCGCAACTGCCCGTCGCTGACGTATACCGCCAGTATCGAGAGCCATTCCCTGATGAAAACAGACCCGACTGCATCGGCAGGGCCTTGAAACTTAAGAAAATGCTGTCCGAGGAACTAAGTCAAGAATATCCTGACATAAGAGAGGCACTATACGTCGCATCTAACACCTTCGACTACGAGAACCACACCCTTGAAGTTCCCAAAGAAATGCAGGACAATCATCACTACTTCTTGTATTTCAGCGAACACGTCGTCCTAAGTCTCAAATTTGAAGTCAACGGACGCATTGGCTTCATCATATACGATATGTCGTTCGCAAACATCACCGTGGTGGTTGTAATGTTAGACAATCAACCGCCAACGCAATCCATAGTTAAACTAGCCAATGGTCGCTCAGCGGCGTATAAATGCTTGAGCGAAAATTACTTGGAGGTTTACTACGACCAAGGTGGTGGTCAGTCCATCAACGTCTTTAGGATAACAATTTATGTCGGAGCCAGGTTCAGGCGAGTGGATACATCGGCCAAGTTCTGCGTGCAACAGAATCAAGATTATAAATACGCCGTGCGTTCTGGTATAATGTTAACAAGAGTTAATTTCTTTCAAGATGACCCGTGCTGTCGGATTTTCTTATGGGATGAATCCAAACAGACCTACTTTAAAATTGGGATTCCGGTGGATTATTTTATACAAGATTCTAAAGACGATAAGTACGAAGAAATCATTGCTAAAGTGTCGCAGTTTATGGACGAGGACTTTGAAGTCACTAGAAAATGGATGGTTAAATTAAGTCTTATGCAAAAAGATACCGAGTTTTTGGAACAGCTTAGGGTGTTGCCAATGAAGTTAAAGAAAGCTAGGATAATGTTTTTAAAATCGCTTTAGTATATGCATTTTTTTGAAGAGGCGTATCATTCGGGGCCTTGAAACGCGAGATTGCTTTCTGACATTTACGTAAATGTTTGATTTTAAAACGTTTTGAATACTAGTGTACGTCAAAATTCTGAATGATTAAAGGACATTTTACCTTATCCCTTTGTAAAACTAAGCCATATAGTAGTCATAGTATATACCTACGCAATATAAGGGCTATCTTCCCTTTAAATGCTTGTTTATGTTTTAAACATAATAAAATTTATGCAGTTGAATAATACGAATTCAAACTAGTCGTTCAGTTTTATTCCAACGATGAAAGCTCTAAGTAACAGCGAAGATTTGAGTTTAAATTCATGGAACTATGACGTTCCTAAGATAATTTTCGAAAGATACGAAGATTTAAATGGTTTTGTAGCCAAATGTCAACCAGCTTTCGACAAAGCCAGAGAAGAAATTGATCATGATAGAACCAAAGGTTTCATAGAATTCTACCAAGCGTTTAAAGCCGTTTCTATAAATATGAAGCAATTTTATCTCCAGTATCCATTAACGACAGCGGACGAGAACAACAACGCAACTTGCGCGGATGCCAGCTTGAAAGTGAAACGTCTAATCTGCGAGGAACTACGTCATGAATATCCTGATATTTCAAACTATCTTTACTTCTCAACATGCGTGGCCAAAATACCTCCAACGGCTAAGGATATAACCGACAGAACGATGGAAATCAAGGACAAGGAAGACTTCTCATATTTCGTTGACTTCTACGAACATACCGTCTTGACCCTTAATTTTGTCTTGAATGATCGAATTGGGTTCATCATTTTTGAAATCGGTTATGGAATAATTGCTCCGGCGATCGTGTTTTTGAATAATCCATACACAGTGGAAGCTCTTGGTGGTAAGGGAAAAGCCATTGTTACTTGCTTGAACGAAAGATACGTCGAGATACATTTCAAACGCCAAGAAGTAACCCTGTTGAAAACTACCATCTTCGTTGGGGGTTCGTTTCAAAGATTAGACCTTCTTGGCAAGCTATCCGTGTTACATAACATATACGAAAAACATCGTGTACGCAATAAGAGAGTGGTAGCTTCCATCGAGTTTTACCCTGGTTTAACAAGCCACGAAGTCAAGACGCTGGATGAAATGCTTGAAAAGAAATTACACTACCAAATTCCAAACGAATATTTTCTGCAGTCCGATGAAAGGAATAAGGAGTACGAAAATGCAATTAGCAGATTGGCTCATTTGTTTCAACAAGATCAAGCTGAAATAAGGGCTTTGATGACTAAGCTGGCCCTCATTCAACAAGACACGGATTTCGTGGAACAGCTTTATCAACTGAAACTAAGTTTACAGGAAGATAGGAAAGTTTGCTTGAAACCTTTGCAAATGCAATAAACTAATGATTGTTGCCTTTTCCCCAGTTTAACTATACCCACTTTTAAAGACACTTAATGAAACCTTGCAATGTAAATTGGAGTATCATAACGTTTGCACATTACCAAAGATTAGAGCTTTGAACTAAATTTAAATTTCACAAACTTTATTAATGATTCTCAAAAAAAGTTATCAGTTTTTGAATCGTAAGGGTCAGTTTTCTTTATGTAACAAGAGCACCCGACGGAAACCAAGCAATTATCAGCACCGAATGCAACATACAAGTTTTGACATCGAGTTTGGTAATTTTTCGGTAATAATTCTTGCATATAACTAGCGGAGTTTTCATTTCTATTAATTATATAATTAAGTAATGTAAGTTGGCATTTTATATAACAAACGCAAATATTTACTAACAAACACACTGTGGATTTGACCAGGAAACCTGGACTTTGGTCTGAATTAGTAGCACTAACGGTATTGTTTGTGTCAACACACTTTGATAATGGTTTAGGGTCACTTTGACTTTTGCATAAAGGTACTTGTTTCATATCCGAAGAATCAGGAGCCGCCTTTTGAGCGGCCCCACTAAAACAAATAAAGATTGTATATAACTACCCTCTTAATAAACAGTCGTAAAAACTCACCAAATATTTATGAAAAATAAAAATAAACAATAAAAGGTTATAAAAGACAAATTCTGTAAAATTATATTGTTAATTTAAACTTGAAAGTTTCAATTGAAAGGAGCGTACTTTGAACGAAGACATCTTGATTTTAGAGAGAACCGGAGCTTGCCTAAACTATCCTCAACTAATTTTTCAAAATAAATTATCCTTTGATTACAATCTATGTACGATTTTAATTATAGCTTCGTCATATCCGTTTAAACGAATTTGAATAATAAAATAAGCAAATTCATGATGCAATACACCCCCACCGGGAATGCCCCTCAAATCTAGTTGTCAAATTTAATTACTGAATGACCTTGTCCTTGTGATATCGTTATTTGGGTCTTTTCTATTGGGTATCTAGTATATTTCGCTGATCATTGTGAGACCCTTACATTATTGCCAGCAGTGTAGGTAACACGGACAACAATTCAAGAACAACTTTTGAATCAAACGTTAATTCACTTTGTTATTTCGATATGGAAACGTTTGCAATACAGTTTCTCCTGTTTACAGTGAGTATTTGATGAAAATATCATGTTACTATTAACATGTATTATATGAATTCTTGGATCAAATAGATTTGTTTCAGAGTTTTTGTGGAGACAAGCGAGGTCCCTACTAGTATTTTTGTTGAAACCGTAGCTGATTATCCGACGTAAGTCAGTTACAGATTGGTCTAAATTATGTTCTAAACTTGAGTTAACATCTTAGTGACGCTATCAGACAAGCGCTGCTTCAAACTTTGCCTAAGAACAACAAGAAAATCAATCCAGAAACTATGTCAACAGAAACGTCGCAAACTAAACTGGACACCGATGTAGCCCTTGCTGGCGTCCCACCAGGAATTACCAAGGTTTATGGTTGCGTTGGGGCGGTGAACGAAAACTGGTCTCTAGAGTCACCCGTTTGCGAGACAACGGTACAAGAAATGACACCCAGGAAAGGTCTAAGTACTGATTTGCAGGAAAGACTGATTGTCAATGATCAACTTTACCAGCAAAAGATATACACCCAAATGTGCAAGTTAGTATTGGCTCAGACTCAAAGTTTTGAAATAAATGCGCTGCCAAAATATTTAACTAGAGGTTGCGTTGAGATGGGAGGGTTAACAATACGTCAAAAGGTTGGCAAGATTTGAATTGAATTAAACTATATAATAATCTCATCAACTCTTTTAAAACCTTATCCAACATCACGTAATAACAATACGTTAAAATAAATAATTATAATTAAATCTTAATACATTCTGACAATTGACGTCAACGCGCAAATAGGTTAAAGAATGACTTTGTTTCCTTCATTAGCCTTGACGATTACAATAATTGTTTGTTAATGGATTTAAAAAATTCTTAGGTATAAGGACGTGCCCTGCAGCGAAATTCAAGCGGATTTGAGAAGTGGATACCAATCTATTTGCATACAATCCTACGCCGAAGTTGAACTATTAACATTTCAAAATGACTCCCTTACCCGGGATGTTTTTCAACTACCCGTTTCCTGCGATTGCTATTTAAAAAGTTATTTAATCACCTAAGATGGTATTACAGAAAAAAAAGCAGTCAGATATCACTTGGAACCTCATTTAGCAGTTGCTTAATTTTTATTGTATATATCAGAATGAACGATAAAATTTATCGCAAACTAGGCCTAGAGTTCCAATTCTTTTTTACAAACTATCAAAGATTCCACGACTTAGACGGTGTTAGGCTATTATTTAAAATTGTTAACTTTGTTATAATTGCTTTTATGACAGCCATTTTATAAAATGGTGGCGCATCTAAACCCTAATATACTGTATAAAGTTCGGTTGTAGCTAGGATATATTGAGCATACTAAATTTGAGTGAAATCAAGTGAAACGTACAAACGTACGGACGCTATTCTGCAAGGGTATATATTTACATATTTTGCCGCCATTTTCCAAGATGGCCACGATTGTAAACCGTTTCTTAATGACCAGTTGACCACCCTCTACTAAAGACTAAACTCCCTGCGAAATTTTGCCTTCCTAGGTGAAGCGGTTTGGGATGGACGTAGCTTTAACTGTTCAAAATAAAGTCAGTCAGGATGTTCACTTTTATCAAAGAGAATTGCTTTCAGGCTTAATATTATAAAACTACGTGATATAATAATAACTACAAAACAACTAAGTAAGATAATTTCACTTTTCTTTTCATAAAAGAAATTATTACTTTTCTAAGAAATAGTTTCTTAAAAATTGGTAATTTTTCCCGGGTTAATCTCTGACACTAAAAACAGTAATCAATTACTAATTTTTTGACGCACCCTTTAAGGTTTCTCCTGAAAAACATTATTCATTTATTTTTACCCACTTTTTGCTCACTCATCGTGGCATAATTCTGAATAAAACTCTTTATCTTCGTGCTAAATATGGATGAGGGGGAAAAATAACAAATTTAAAAGGTATTAAACCTATTATAAAAAATTGTTTACATTTTTAAGAAGCTTCCATAGACCGAATATAGGCGCGTGATAAATTAAAAGTATCATTTTAAATTAGCTTATCAAATTTCTAAACTTTGTCCGTCCTTAACAATGAATTAAATTTGATATTTTGTAAACTATTTTAAAGTTTAGTTGTCATTTAATCTTGGAAGAAACTCATATTTAGTTTTAGAATATTATAAATCTATCAATAAATAAATAAATAAATAAATAAATAAATAAATAAATATATAACATATGGAATGTTTAAGACCACGTGTCAAGGTATGTGGAAGACCGTGTGTCAAGGCATGTTGAAGGACACGTGTTAAGGCACGTGTTCATGAACTAACCTTAATCATACAATTCTACAGAGCATGACCGTAAAACAATGTGGTTTTCCCCAAAAACGTAAATTGACAAAATTGGAAGCAAACACTCCCCCTAATTCATCAGCTGACAGTAACGACAAGACGCACGTCATCACGTAACTCAGAAAGACAAATCAAATAAGCGACATTCATTGACGGCAAAGGGACGCATTGTTTTCCCGTTAAAACATAACGAAATAGTATAGGGAGATAATAGCCTGAAGCATTCCGACTCTCCTAACAGGAATATTTTAAGTATAACAAGAATATTCGAGTATTGAAACAATTTAGGTTTAATTGAATCTCTCTCAATAGATGGTAAAGATGCAAATTCTTTCATAGCTCCAAGGATTAATTTTAATTGTAGATTTTAACGGTGTAAATTTAACAGTTATATATTCATGCAATGATTGAAGAATTTCACGCTACTACGATAACCGTTCGTGCAAAGCCAAATAGCGCCAAAAGTTTTAAAAGACTTGAAAACAAGCCCAAGGCTATCGGACTGGATCCAAACGACAAAGTAATGTTGTAATTTCGGAATTCCGCTCACGCATCCACAAAAAAACCTTCGAACTTCAAAATCGCGCGCAGTACTATCTCAAAATCCCCTAACAACCGTCGCCAAATAATACTATACCACCACCACCATCATGCTGGAACTGGCTCACCCCTAAATTCGTTGCGAGTTATACCATTTCTTCTTTTTTGATAGCTAGGGCATGATCTTCGCAAACTGGAAGCCCCGTGGCAGTTGTGTGACGATACCCATATCACGTGGGTTGAACTTAACTCTTTCCTTACAAAGTTATCCAAGCTCCCACACGGTCTCGGATCCCCTCCTTTAGAAGTCGGTTACGGATCCCATTTAACCAGTGCCGGTCAAACCGTTTAGATTGTAGGTCTAATTAATAAAACCATGGAAAGTTTATTTAGGATAATTAACGAAATGTTGCCAAGCAGGTGTCAGTGTTAAAGTTAATTTCGCGCGGATTTTCGTGACTCGTTTTTGTTGAGTTTTTAAAAAAGGATATTATCAATTTACTGTGATATTTTATTGATGGCAGCCACTACGACACTCATCATTTTGATGGTAAGTAATTGTCACTTCGTTACGTAATTGATTTAACAATTTTTTTAACTATAACTTTCGATATTGAAATGTTTTGAGCATGAGTTACATTTTACTTGAAAGTGCATTGAAATCGATGTAAGGTTTTCTTTGTCAGTTATTGATGTAGTTTCAGTTTGAATTGGTCATCAGATTAGGCCTATGAAGTAGCAGTTTGACTTGAGCGCGTAAACCCAGAAGGTACGACGATACCAACAGAAAATTTATCCCGGAAAAAAACTAAATGTATATAGGCAGTGAGAGGACAAGCTTTCAAGGTTAGCAAAACGTCTTTAAAGTGGACATATGTGAAACGGTTTCAAACAGATTTGAATTCGGTTGGTTTCTTAACGGTATTAGCTGGTTAATTTCTTGTTATAACGTTGGCTACCAAGGGAGGGCGCATTGACCATCGGTTTTTCCCATGTCCGAAACTTAGTAAGAAACTGACTTCATACACTGTCTATTCATTAGTTTATAAGATATGTCCCATAAGCATGACACTACCTATACGACCAGAAATACATGTATTTCTGATACGACGTAATGTTAGAGACTTACAGCTCGGGCTAGTTCGAGAACGACAAGCGAGAATTGAATGTCTACACTCGGTTAATTTTCCAGGACTTCCATCTAGGTCCTATTTAGTCTGCATTACTATGCCTTTGACAGCGCCTCACCAGGCATCGCTTTACCTCGAATCTATGACCTAAGTCACTTCATGACAAGCCCTGACAAACTCATGGAACATATCTTATGTACTTATGATAAAATTGCATAACAGTGTATCTCGAGAAAGAAAGACTAATTTTATCGTAATTTACCTAGACGGTCATAACTTAACTCTAAGAAAAACAATGAATGTTCCATCCCTCATTTTTCAAACTAAATCTAGCCACCATTGGTAAACATCAATTACGCCAATGACCCATAGAGCAATTACGTAACACGATGAACACGAATTACTTTCCGCGAAAATTGAATACGCAATAAAATCGTGACTAAAATCGGAAATGGATGGGTGTTTTACTCCTGGAGATTTACCCAAACAACAAAAACCTTTGCAAGGTTATTAATGATATATAATGACGCCTATCGCATATCCCGTGTATGAAAAACGTGACAACAATACATCTCATAATATACGATGATTAAAATCTTAATTGAAGGTAGATTCCCCTCCAAGCCTCCCCCCATATTCCGGCAAACCCGTACACAACTTTAGGGAAAACACCGGGCGATTTCAGTTTTATCAAGTTTTACGCATCAAATACCATAATGATGATTAAGTACACTTAGCAGACGTCATTTTATGAAGAATGATATTCAATACCTTGTTTCAAAATACTAAAAAAAATATATCATTTACTTGGTAATCTAATTGCGAAAAATTACTTTGTGCATGCCCACGATAGGGGTAAACCCATTGGAAAGTTTTGGACAACGATTTAGGTATTTCCCGACGGAAACAGGTTTTTAACCTAACCGATTTGATGACTGGATTTCGGGAGGTAATGAAAAATGGACATCGAGCCATCAACCTCCCAGGATTAAGAGCTTGAAGCTACTTCGTACGTTGGAGTCGATGACTTCAATTGTTATCAATTTGGGTTTTCCCCATTTGTGATGAAAGCCAGTGATCTTACCACTTCCTGCCTTTAAATGGTATATACATTTCAGGGTTAGCTCCTCCCCCATGGCGCCGTTTTCTTAGGTAATACGGGACAACAAGACTATGCAACCATTTTGGAGACTGGTAATGTCAAGGTTACGGAACGCAATGTTCCGATAGATAATGTCAGCCACTTCAGAATGGTAGCAATTTCAGCTCTTCTTGTATCTTTCTAGAATGACCAGGTATTGTCGAGTTCCTGTACTTGCCTACAAAATCTAACACTGTTTCAAAGTCAACGCGAATAAATATTTCTGTCTAAAACCTGAACTAGGTTGGATTAAGTCAAATTAAGTCAATCCTCATCATGCTAAAAGAATAGCATTTATAAGTTCAAGCAATTACATACAATAATTAGGATACGTAAAAATAGATGCAATTAAATTTTAATGGTTAAAAACCAGTTTAAAGTCGGCTTAGTTAAAAGGAATTTGGTAAAAACAATTTAGGAAATTTATTTTGAAAAAACAACAAAAGTTCATAGATTAAAACGAAAAGAATGATTCGTTCAAGGTTCCCAGCCTTTAGCTATTGACACCATGTAATATAAGCAGCAAACGACCCTCCTCTGAAACCCTACCCGAACCAACCAATCAAAGAAGAGATTTTGGGGGTCGAATTCTTATAGAAAATAGCACTCTATCGTGTCCAAACGTTCATTCTTGGTACTATATTCAGGGCCGGATTAAGCAATTTATCACCCGGGGGCCGAGATAATGTGCGCCCCCTTAAGTCGGAAAATAAGGTACAGCAAGTGTTTCTAAGGGGGAATAGTTTAACTCAATGCGCCCCCAACAAGCCTTGCACCCGGGGGCCAGTGCCCCCTCGGCCCCCCCTTTAATCCGGCCCTGACTATATTGAGCCTATTCACTCATGTTCCCTGCGCTACGGTCGTCAAAGTAATCATACGCAGAAGGGGTCGACACTATTTCGACGTCACGACAAGAAAGGACAAGAAAGTACACTTTTGTTTCTATATCTATGAGCTTTCGCTTATACTGGTTTCATGTGTAAATAAATTAACTAAACGTCCCTGAAATGTTTTTCTTCTGATACCGAGTTGAAGTTGACATTAATTACTAAGCCACTGGAAGATTTTCTTAAAATATTTAAATCAACTTTAAAGTCAATAAGGTGTTTTTACTTTTAAGTCTAAACTATAGAGTATAGGGGGAGATAATACGAAAACTTTTTAAAAATCAAAATTAATTATCCACGGTTGAGAGCGTTCCTTTCCCACGTTTTCGTACTCACTAGGGCATAGAGCTTTGAACGGTTGACTGCTCATAAGGTAGGTTATACCCACCTACAACTGCTTTATTAGATTCTCAAAAATATTATTAAAGTTTTTTTTTAAATACCTTGCTTTATGGAGGTTTAATTTGTGATCCGCTTTCACGGGCCTTGCCTTATCACACCACGTATATTAATAAAAGAAATTGGCCCGAATCAGGCAACTTATACTGATAGTGTACTAAATATAAACAAGTGGTTATATTTGAAAGTTAAATAACAACAAATAAAGCTACTTGAGCCGGTGGTATAAATATTTATGGTGGACTTTATAGTGCGGAATATAATACCAAGAGAATGGATGGTAAATCTTTCTTAGTAAACATCAAGTACTTAAAGGCCGACTTCCAGCGATAATGGTTCTAGCGAACTGAAAACTGAGCATTGAGACTAACAGTGAAGCCACCGTGCCGATTTTCGAAGCCCCGCTGGGTCGAAAGTTGGAAGGGTTCTCGCCAACTGAAAGCCGTGCAATGTGGTTCTAGCGAACTGAAAATGAACAAATGAAATCCTTTTCAATTTAATTTCCTCTCGAATTTTTGCTTTCCCCTGAAGGAAATTCCCTATTTTGTATCTTCAGTTCGCTAGGACCACATTGCACGGCTTTCAGTTAGCTAGAACCCTTCCATTTTTTACCCCAGCGGGGCTTCTAAAATCGACACGGTCGCTCCATTGTTAGTCTCTCTCGATGTTCGGTTTTCAGTTCGCTAGAACTCTTTTCGATGGAAGTCGGCCTTTAACTAGAAACGAACTATCTTCTGCATGCACCTTAGGTCAAGGTGTTTCTGTAGATATAGTAAGCCAGTGGATTTTTCTCAATAGATGAAAATAGATTCTCACAATTCCCCAGCTCAAAACTGGAATTTATACTTTGGGTATTAGCAAGCGGCTATATTTCATCACCACAATACACGTTTTAGAATCGTTAAATAAAAATACGTAATATTTCAACACATGTCCGGTTTAAGCCAGATCTAGCTTTTAGATAAGAAAAATCAAAAATATACTTTAGCATCATTTCCTCTAACAAAACGAATGAAATTTTAAAACTAGACGGTTTTGGCGGCCTTCAAAATATATTACATAACTAAATCTATAACAATTATGTATATATTAATGGATATACGTCAATGTCACATCCATATATATGACGTCATTCAGACTAACTCTAAAGCTTAGACAGTAAAAAATTAAAAGTCGAATCTTTTCATTTCGTTGGGTAATGGAAAAATGTCTTTGAAATAATTCACGTGCATTGAAGTACTTAGTTCTAGAAGGGAGGTTTTCTATATCTTCTACGATACAAATTACTCTTCCAAGCGTATCCAATTTAAAAAGTTAACTCGGAAACTTCCAAAGAACTTTTAAAGTATATGTATTAAATCTACTAGTACATAAATACCCTAATAAATTAGATATTATATCTAATACTACAAGTTTGCTGTCAAAATTCAATAATTATTTGAAATTTTACACTATTTCTTCTATTAGTAGCTAAAATTGACTTGAAAATTAGGGAAAATAGCCTGTCTAATGAATGTTAAAATGCAACTTTGAAAATTCAGAATTTTTAAAGTATATTATATCTACAAATACATATATATATAAATTATATTATATTATCCAATAAAATAAATAAATAAATAATAAGCTTTATTTCCGGATATTCCCATTCAGAATAAGGTTCTGGTTTACGAGGGAGTCCGCTATTTAAATTACTATACACATTTACTGTCAGAGTTCAACAAATATATGTTATTATACGTTATTTACTTTTACTCTATTAGTAGCTAAAATATATTTGAAAATTAGGACAGATAACATCTAATGGATGTTAAAACGTAACTTTGAAACTTCAGGAGAACTTTTAGACCAAGTACAATAAAAAGGATAATAAAATTTGTATTTTATATCTAAACTAGCTGTTACCCGCGGCGTATAAGAACTTCCATCAAAATGATATAAAGAATGGGTAGATTTTACTGATGACTAATATTTTTGTAGCACCCTAGGAGCGAAGGCATTCGGCGTTGCCCGGCAGCCCGCCGGGACATTTTTTATTACTTTTCATGCGGACATTATTCCATAAAGACGGATTTTTAAATTTCTGGCCGCCATTTTAAAAGATGGCAACAAATCGAACCCAAAAGACCATTCAGCCCGTCTATAGGTTGAACTAAACCAGTGTACTAAAACTTTGTGAAATCGGTTGAAACGCGCGGACTCAATTGCATAGAGAAGATTTTTTACATTTCTGAAGATGGCAGCGGATTGGAAAAATCTTTCTTAGTACGCACCTACTACTTAAGAGTAACGTTCCTGCAAATTTTCAGCCTTCTAGGGCAAGCGGTTTGGGTTGGGCGTTGATTATCAGTCAGTCAGGACTTTGATTTATATAGATAAACACATTAATTGTCAGAAATAGACTAGTATATCAAACTTCATAATATTTACTGCATTAGTAGCCAAAATCTGGGAAAAATATCTCCAACTAGACTGGCTTTCTCTGAATTGAGTCTCTGATGGAAAATGAAACTTAGTTTGACGATAAGTTTTAAATTTCACTTAACGAATGGAGGAGAAAACCTAGAACCGTTATCAGGAAGCTAAACTCGACTTTACCATCAAATTCGATTAAGAGCCAACCATCAAATGTAGGAGTTTCACAGTCTTCTCCGAATTTTAGCTTAATTGAGAATAATGCTTTTGAATTCGTAACAAAATCGATATGGGGAAAAATGGAAAAGGGGGAACGAGGGCGAGGACGAGTTAGAACCGGCCAAATGTACATGCCAAATTGAGGTACTGTAGGATATGTATCTTCCTTGAATTGTAGAAAAAGAAATTGTATATTTTGAGAATTTTATATTTCTTGTAAAAATTTTACAAAGGAGTTTCTTCGATGAAAGAAAACTCGATGAAAAAATGTGTGAAAAATCATCCCCCCCCTCAAAACCGATTTAAATTCGGAATTATTTGCATGTTTATTGCCCTGTGTTGTGTTTTCCTCTTTAAAATAAAATCCCCCCCCCTCATATTCAAAGATTCGTTGAAAGGCACAATGAAATATTGATGCAAATTGGATCGAGTTATATTCTCTGTAGCTCAATCTTCAAATAATGTTTAAAATTTCAAGAATTTTACGTACGATATTTTTGTAATTAAGCTAAATTATAACTCATATGAGCTGTAATGCTTGAAATTTGGGAAGAAGATTCTCATGGTAATCCTCCAATTCATGTATTCTGAATTTCATTGTACCTTTATATCGGTAAATTCAGTATCGATGTCAGTCAGGGTAAAAATTCCAACAACAAACGAAAAAAAATCTTCCAAGAGTGTTCCGGTCTCTTGGATATCTCTTATTATAACATTAAAAGTATTATATAAAATCTATAATACCCTGTTACGCCATTGAACCGTACGCTATAGACAAATTGTATGGATCGTTAAAAAACTGTACTTTTTGCCATCTCTTTTTCCACACCCCTGATCTTTACTATAAACTCGAAACCTTAATAAAATCCGTGTTTTTATCGTATTGGCTGGAATGAATGTTTTTGGGGTTTTTGTAATTTTTGAAAAAAAGATGAACGGGGGTATTTAAGTTGATTCGATTTGCAGTAATTCCTCACACTTAATCTTCTCTCACTACTCTTCGGACATACAACAAGTGTAGCTTGAGAGTCAAGAATTAGTTGAGGCAGACTGTCACTGAAGACAGGATGATTCTCTTCAAAGTCCCATTGGTACGTATCAAATTAATTTCAAGTACTTCTTTGTGGAAGCATTATTTTCAATACTGTTCCTCGACTCAAAGTCCAAGGTTTTTAGTATTCATTATTGGTTTAAAAATGACGCTTTCATTATAATGATGTCTTCTGGAATTGTCCAGACTTACTTAATTACTAATAATTGTTAAAAATAACGTATAGGGACTCGTAACAACGTGTCTTCTGCTATTCTGCATTTCGAGTTCGTTTGCCAAAAGTATAAAAGATGAAGAAACCGATTTAGATATAGCGCAAAGCTCAAAAATCGAAGTCGAATTTACGGAATTAGTACCCGCCGAGTCAGGACATCACGGTCATGGAGGGCATGACGGAGGTCACGGAGATCATGGTCACAAACACGAGCATGGCCACGAAAAGGGTGGTAAACATCACAAAAAAGAAGGGCACGGTGGTGAACATGGTCATCACGAAAAGGGCCATAAGAAGGGGAAGCACGAACACGGCCATCATAAGAAACACAAGGGCCATCATCATGCCGAAAAGGGTGGGCACCATTTCAAGAAACACGGTGGTAAAGAAGAAGGGCACAAAGAACACGGACACGACCATAAAGGCCACCATCACAAGAAGCACTGGCATGGAGGTGGCCACGAAAAGGGAAAGGTAGGCAAGCACCACCACAAGGATAAGGGACACAAGAAGCACGGTTTCAAGAAATCGTACCACAAAGTCGAACACGGAGACCATAAGAAATACCACGATGTTCATCAAGATGGCGATTACAAGAAACACCACAAGGAATTCAAGAAGCATTGGAAACACGAGGGAGGCAAACACGAAAAGAAGGATCACGGTAAGAAACACCACGCCCACAAACATCACAAAGACGAACACGAAAAGCACGGAAAGGGACACTGGAAGAAACATCACGGAGATGAACACCACAAGGGAGGAAAACACTACCACGGCCATCACGAACACAAGAAACACGGAGGACATCACAAGAAGCATTGGGAAGACGGTGAACACCACAAGAAAGAACACGAATCGAAACATGGAGATCACGGAGGACATGGCGGTGGTGGCGGAGGTGGACACGGCGGCGGTCACGGAGGAGACGATGGAGGACATGGTGGACACGGAGGCGGTCACGGGGGAGATGATGGGGGACATGGAGGACACGGAGGCGGTCACGGGGGAGATGATGGGGGACATGGAGGACACGGAGGCGGTCACGGAGGAGACGATGGCGGACATCACGGCTGGGACCATGATGGAGGCCATAGCGGAGGAGGAGATGACCACGGATGGGAACATGGTGGTGGAGACGATGGGGGCGATCACGGAGGGGACCATGGATGGCACGAGGAAGGACATGAAAGTTCTCACGAAGAAGGCCACGACTGGCAACATGGACACGATGGAGGACACGAAGGAGGTGGCGAGGGAGGTGAAGGCGGGGATCATAAAGAAGGCTCTCACCATTATTACATCATTAAGAAAGAAGGACCAATGATTGTCAAAGAAGAGTACCATCATATGCCTTTGTACCCCAAACAAGAGTGAAATGTCTTCAAGACATAACTACACTATTTAAGTACCTTAAAAGGACTCTTGGTGACAGTTTATAACTACTATTTACGCTCTAAATGTACCTAAACTTTTAAGATATAGAACATTTCTGGTCACTCTAAATCTACCCTTGAGTTTTAAAACTTATTTTTGGATATTTGGTTGTAACAAGTGTTTTCCTCATAATCCACTTTGGGGACATTTCAAATTTTGTAAAAACAAATACTCATGGTTGTATTTCACATGGTTGTATAACTGTCTCGTACGAAATCGCAAATAAAATTCGAAAATTCACTTTTATATGGTTGTGTTACCCTTTCTTAAGCCTAAGCCATAGTAATACTTAGACTACCCAAGCCTTTTTTGGCGTAAACTGTTTCAGTTACTGTATGTTTATCGAAAAATACATAATGACTTCAATAAGCCCATTTTCAAGCTATAAAAGTGGTGGTACTCACCGAAACGACCTGGCAGTAACCTTGAATGGTAGTTCTCGACGTCCGATGCAAACCATCAAATTAATTTTGCTATATCCACTAAGAAGTTCATTCACAAATCACAGCTACTTAATTCCGTCCAACTTGAAGCATGTTCTTCAATAAATTTTCCATTTCAATTTGCACACTTTCACTGCGAAAGAAAAACGGGCATTACAGTTTGACTCAGCTTTAACTATAATAGTGCAAAATTAAAGCAGGCTTATTGTAATTAAAATAATGAATAATTTTTCTTCTGATAACCAAATTGTCAGACAACCAGGTTTTAATTTAAATAAATAATATGCCATCAAAAATATTTTATAAATAAATACAAGCTTTAGGCTTAGCACGCAAAATTTTCAGACTTTTAAAATGTGTACATATGAAATATTATCGGATTAGTTTTGTTTGGTGATTTAGCTCTAATTTGATCAATCAAAAGCTCCCTTCAATGTCGCTATAAATAGAGTCAAACACAGTGGAAATGTGGAAAAATGATTAATTGAACGAATCATTATTTAACCTTTGACCTCCCTATCGCTCCTATAAATGGTACACGTAGACGCCCGCAAACTAAATCGATACCACTGAAAATATATCGCTTCCTACGCTATTTCCTGTTGTAGACCCAATACGTTTGGTACATAAATTGATTAAATATAAAATTTACACTTCTCTATTTAAAAAAAAAAACTGAAAATCAATGCATGATTGGTTTGACAGTCTCTCATTTGCAACTATTGGACCAAAGCATTATTTTTACACCATTCAAAATCACAATGTGTATAATAACATCAAATTAAACCGGATTAATCTTAAATATATAAATAATTAATTACCAAGTTTCGGTTCAGACTCATATGACAAGTTAATACACTTTGACCCATTTTATTATAAATGCAAAAAGGACTTATCGAATTTAAACAACAAAACAAGTCCCAATTTTCTTATTCCAAATTTCCAATAGAAATTTGTGAACTATATATTCAAGCAACATTTTTCAGTAACATATATAGTCCTTTAGATGCTTGGAAAACCCCAAAATATACAAATTGAAAAACTAGCTGCTCAAAGACAATATACGTTGCTGAAAATATACGCTTGAAAATTATAGTTCGAAACCAATGCGTGCTTTTTCATTTAGTAATAACACAGGCCAATACTTAATTTAACTAAAATTTATTTATAAGCATATATATATTTCATTAATGGACGGGGAATCTTTTTGATATCGTACTTCCTACATTCTTGCGGTCAATAGTGTTAATAACACTAACACTAAGATAAAAACACTACCAGTCACGCTTTTGAACGCGACGATCAAAGATGTTTCCCTCTATTACAATACGTATAACTTTCAATTATTGAACTAGATTTAAAATTTTTCCAAACGATTTTTCTCTATACTATATAGTTTGAATTGATATCTTTTTTCCCAAGTAGGTAGACACGGTAAGTAAGTACGCGGTTACTAACGTGCAAAAAAAATGTTCAGAAAAAAAGGTTTTCTTTCGAAATGGGTTGGGTATTTAAAGGTACTTGGAAAAGGTAGAGAAGTCAGAATCGTTTGGAATATCATATTGTACGGGTCTCTTCAACTATACATGGGAATGTATAAAGGTATATACTAAAAGATATTGAAGACGAGAGAATAAAAAGCCTTTTTGGCAATTACCTGGGCAACTCACGGCAGAAAGCCCCGCAAAGATGCTTCTCAAATACCAATTTGTAAGATTTTCTTAATTTTTATGCACTTGTATATTTATATAAAAGTTAAATCGCTTTAAGACGTTCTCAAAATTCTTATTTGGTAATTTAAACAAGATATGGCCTTCATTATATCAGAAACTCACTTAAAATTTACTTGGGGAATTGGAACTCTTGGAGAATTACTATATTTTAAAACTAAAATTATCGATTGGAAAATGTTTATCTTCGGGAGTTTATAAAAATAGAGTAGTTAGGCTTAGTTAAAGTTTTGCTCTGGGCTTCTGGTAACTCTCAAGCTCAACTAATCTTCGTTGATCCCTAATTAGGGTCTGCTACTATGCGTGACAATATGTCACCATACTCTAGCAAAAGCTATTGGTGCAAACAATGTCACGAAAGAAATTCTCGAAGCCTCATCGATGGAGATTCTAAAGGTCACCGAATTACAACCGGCTGAATCTGGTCACGATCATAAAGGTCACGAAGTTTCCCATCACCACGAAAGCGGTCACGAGGGTGAGGGTCATCATAGTAAAAAAGAAGGTCATGGTAAAGAACACGGGGAACACGAGAAAGGTCACAAAAAAGGTCACCACGAACACAAGAAGTTCAAAAAATACGGAGGACATCATCACGAAGAAAAGGGAGGTCATCATTTCAAAAAACTTGGTGGACACGAAGAAGGACATAAAGAACACGGACACGATAATCACGGACATCACAACAAGAAACATTGGGAAGGAGGTGGCCATAAAAAGGGTAAAGAAGGAATGGACCATCATAAAGAAAAGGGACATAAGAAACACGGTTTCAAGAAGTCCTATCATAAAAAAGAAGGTGGCATGAATAAAAAATTCCACGATGTCTGGAATGATGGAGATAAAAAGAAACACCACAAGGAATTCAAGAAGCACTGGAAAATGGAAGGTGGAAAACACGAAAAGAAGGATCACGGTAAGAAACACCACGCTCATAAACATCACAAGGAAGAACACGGAAAACACGGCAAGGGACACTGGAAGAAACATCACGGAGATGAACATCACAAGGGTGGTAAATTTCACCACGGCCATCACGAACATAAGAAACATGGAGGACATTATAAAAAACATTGGGAAGACGGAGAACATCATAAGAAAGAGGATGAGTCCAAGCATGAAGATCATGGACATGAAGGAGGCGGTGGTGGAGGCGGAGGACACGAAGGAGGTCACGAAGGACATGAAAGCGGCGGTGATGGAGGGGGAGGACACGAAGGAGGTCACGGAGGACATGAAAGCGGCGGTGATGGAGGGGAAGGACACGAAGGAGGTGACGGAAGTCATGGAGGTGAAGGAGGGGGAGACGAAGGTCATGGATGGGAACACGATGGAGGATGGGATGGCGATATGTGGTTTCACGACGGAGGGTTTGGTGGGCACGATGATTGGTGGCATCATTTTATACATGGTGATTTCCATGGACATGAAGGCGGAGGAGGACATGAGAGTGGTGGTGGAGGAGGAGATGAGGGCCATGAGAGTGGAGGACATGAAGAACATGGTGGGGGAGATGGAGGTGACGAAGGTGGACATGAAGGACACGAAAGCGGAGGAGGTGGTGACGAAGGAGGACACGAAGAACATGAAGGCCACGAAAGCGGAGGAGGTGGTGACGAAGGAGGACACGAAGAACATGAAGGCCACGAAAGTGGAGGAGAAGGTGATGACGGAGGACACGAAGTACATGAAGGCCACGAAAGTGGAGGAGGTGATGGCGAGGGCAAGCAAGAAGAACATGAAGGACACGAAAGTGGAGGAGGGGGTAGCGAAGGTGGACACGAAGAACATGGACACGATGGTGGGGAAAGCGGAACGGGATCCTTTTCGCAGCAATATTTTACAATTACTAAAGACGCTCCCATTGTTATAAGGGAAGTGTATCATAACATTCCTCTACACATGTTTAAGAAAATATAGTTTAAGTACTTTGATCAAAAGAATTTTAAATATTTTAGCCATAGACGCGAAACTTTGCCAAATATCGTAATGTACGTTCCTCTCTTTTATGAAACTGAATAAAAATAACTTGGTTTAAATAAGCTTTTGATTAAAATTAAACTTAGGCCCACATTTTCAGTCATAAACTAACACGCATGTACTGACACAAAACTGTTGAAATTTCAATGCAACTTTCAACCAATATTTGGCCTGGTATAAACTATGACACATTGGTAAATTTTTTATCTTTGCTGGTACAGATTTACGTTGTCTTTTCACTTGGCGGATCTCTGGCACCAGCACCAAATTACTATCCGTCATTCGACAGAGCCCTAGAGCAAGAAACCCCTACCCCAAGATGTCCCCCTGGTGAGAAATATTGCGAAAAGGTCGATTTATACCCCAGGTAAGACGCTATTATTCCAATTACAACCCTAGACTACAAAACTAACTAGGTACGTTCCATCCATTACAGTGAGGAGATCCGGAGGGCATTAAAGTTCAATGGCTCATTCAATACCTTTTTCAAAAGGCGGAGACCTCAACTAGAATCAGTACTTCCCATAGACAAAAACGACACCGGAAGGACAAAGGGGGTGATAAACGCGGACGAAGAAAGGGTCTGCGATGTTCAAGAACAGATAATTATGCCTAAAGTAGCCACGAATCGTCATGGTGATAAGAAATTCATCATCAATGAAGGGCCAGAGTATACGCAATTCGTCAAGATTGAAAAGTGCCGGTACGTTTAATTTTAACCAAGTACCATCTACCCTCAGACGCTAGGCTTTCAATTACACAGATTCGCGTCTTAAACACGAGTCATCTCTATGGTGATACTCAAAAATACCCAACATACAATTAAGATAGAGATAACTTAGCAAAAACCCATAACGGTCTTCAAGAAGTTATCACCGAACGCGTGTTCCAGCATTTTTAAATCTAATTGGTAAGTTGATGGGTCAATAAAGCAACTATAAAATTGTATTCACTAACTTTCACGACCAAGTCCCAAATAGTATAATTAGGCTTAACATTCTATGTATGTCGCTTTGTAAAATTATATCCTCATTCCATTGAAAATAGTAATTCTGAGTAAACTTCCTTAAAAAATTCAATTATTCAATCAATTTTAGTTGTTTGTTTTTTTTTAAGTAAATAACTTTTTCCTTAAATATGAAATTTTTCTTTTAAATAGATATATGGATAGTGAATGTTCAAAAATCTCCGGAACACTACCCAAAAATTATTCATCGAGATGTGTTCAAAAGTACAGTTCATCTCTAATGGTTGCCTTTGACGAAAATTACGTTGACCCTTTCACAGACGATTTCTTATTTCCCACGGCTTGTGTTTGTTTTATAAAATCGCCATTTCGGGACAAAAAATAAATAGACAGACAAACAAAGACAGTATCTGCAATGATCTCCGCTATTTATTTTATTAACCGCATTTAATAGACGTTCTTGACTCGAGATACTAGACCTTTTTTAGCGCGAATACAGCTAAATACAACAGTTTTTCGACCTGATTTGATATTCTTTATATTAATTTTAAAATCAAAAATAATTAAATAAATCTCCGTGCCATAATTAATTTTTTTCAGTTAAGTTGATTAAAAATTATAATTGTGTAATATAGTCTTTAGAAAGTTTGCGTGTTTTTTCTAGAATTCTGATTTTAATATTATTTTTTTATGAATTAATATTAAATTATATTCTTGAATATTTGTTTATTTAATTTAATTTAATTTAATTAAAAATCAAGATGATAATTATTTGTCGTCTGCTACGTTTGAAAAAACTTTTTCGAAGTCACGCGCCATACAAAATGGCCGCCATTCAGAGTAAAATTCTCCAAAAATTCTTTACTTTTAACACTTTAATTACATTTTTAAAGAATATTGGTGAAACAAAGCAGACGATTTATAACCACCATCTTGAAATTTTTATCTATATCAATTAAAGGCCTGACTCATATACTCTCACTAAAAAAAATATTCCAATTCACGGCCATCTTGGAAAATGGCGGCAAGAAATATAAAAAAAGTTCTCATATTTCAAACGATGTTTTTAAATTCTTGTTCGGGAAACATTGGTCCCATTTAGGCTACTAGTTTAGTGTAAACCCACACATAGTTTTCAATCCTACAAACTAATACCATATACTTGATACTAACTATTATAATACTATTATAAAAGCTTCAATGTTTTAATTTCGTTACAGAAACCCCAACGAAAGCTGCCTGGTAATTGATGGACACTTAAGCCGTGGCTACAGTACAGCTTGCAGACAGAAATACTTCTCTTTACTAATGCTATCATACGACGACAAATTTAAAGAAATACTTATTGATCATTTTGAATTTCCATTAGCTTGCATATGTTACTTAAAGTCAAAACATAATTAATATTTAATCACATATTTTTATGCCAAATTTAAATAATTAAGGTTCCTCTGTAATCCAACCATCCTATCTATACTTGTTGAAGTTATCGCTAAACTAATATAAACCCACCAATATAACTAATTAATAATCTTTATACCAATAGTGATTTGATATAGTTACTACCATTAAATTATAGAGATGACACCAGGAATATTACTCCAATCACCACTGTGTTAGGTGCGGTATGGGCTGGTACTTAAATAAGCGCGCGACGCTTGGGCCATGCATGTTGTCCTCAAACAAAAAAAAAAAATACTAAGAATTCCACGTGTCACTTCTACAAGTTTAAGAAAATAATCCTCGTGCAATTTAAATTTGTGATAATTAGGAATGCTAATTTCATTTAATTATATTTAATTTACGTAATAACCTATGCTAATTAAAATCGATGGCAATTTGTTAAATTAATTGGCATTTAAAACGTGGTGCAATACTTTGCTGGCCATAATTAAGGACTCACAAAAATTATTGAAATCGTTATGAATCTCCGTTGAATAAAGTTGATTCCTGGTTAATTCTTGCGTTATTTTAATACTCACGTAGATAAAATCCATCAGCCGTCGCTACTAGCAATGGCTTACCGCGTTGGTAAAAATTATATCTAATTTAATCGCGTATAAAATCACATTAAATATTACAATATCCCGATTGAATTATTTATAAAAAATCCTTTCTCGATTGTATAATTGTCCGAAACTATTAATATTAACGCAAAAACGGTTGAAAAGCAAAGAAGATCGTGCAAATATTCACCAACGTTGCCAAACCAAAGAAATGAAGACGTGGCTTACTCATTAGCTGTTGCCAAAGGAATGAGTCACTACGAGGGGGGGGGGCGTAGCTGTAAAAGTTCGACCTTTGCCCGACGTCGCGTTTTAGAACGTTTGATGCCATGGGAGTTACGCCTATTTTTGGTCTATTTCCTATCGCTTAAATTGTCCGAAATTTCGTACAAAACCATTTATTTTGGTTTCGTAAAATTAATACATTACAAATTAAAAGAATTACAAAGACATTATTTTTGGTTTCTTCTCCTTGCTGGTGAAGTGCCAGCATTAGGACGTCTTCCGGTTCGGGCGTTAAAAGGCGTTTTGACGTAACAATTACAACAGGAAGGGAACCTGAATGAGTCCGAATACATTTTAGTTTCCTCAGGGTGTATGGCCACTAACTTCTTGTATCCAAATCGTTGTTTGCAAATTGACGTGTATCCAGTTGGAAGGTTGTCCTGGACGTAGGCGCAGGCGCTACCTGTATTTCTGGTAAAGGTTGAGACAATCACAAGAAGATTAACGACCTTGAGGGACTCTCAGATATTTAGGCTTAACGACCTTGAGGGACAGTCAGATATTTAGGCTTAACGACCTTGAGGGACTGTCAGATATTTAGGCTTAACGACCTTGAGGGACTGTCAGATATTTGGGCTTAACGACCTTGATAGACTGTCAGATATTTAGGCTTCACGACCTTGAGGGACTGTCAAATATTTAGGCTTAACGACCTTGAGGGACTGTCAGATATTTAGGCTTAACGACCTTGAGGGACTGTCAGATATTTAGGCTTAACGACCTTGAGGGACTGTCAGATATTTAGGCTTAACGACCTTGATAGACTGTCAGATATTTAGGCTTAACGACCTTGATAGACTGTCAGATATTTAGGCTTAACGGCCTTGAGGGACTGTCAGATATTTAGGCTTAACGACCTTGAGGGGCTATCAGCTTAACGACCTTGAGGGGCTATCAGCTTAACGACCTTGAGGGTCTATCAGATATTTAGGCTTAACGACCTTGAGGGGCTATCAGATATTTCGTCTTAACCACCTTGAGGGACTATCAGAAATTTAGGCTTAAATGAGTGCTCAACTTACGTGCATTGTTCAGTAACCACAGCTTGTACGTAGTCGATGTCATTTATGACGTATCTCCATTTATTTTCCTCGTTCTTAGCTACTTTAGGGAAAATGACGGGTGACCTCGTGTCACAGAGCGCTTCCTCGGACAAGTCATCATTAGAGATGGTCCTTCTTGTACTAATACCTTTAAATCCGAACATATTTTGAAACTCCTTGGGGCTATACGTCATCAGTTTACGAACCCTAAAGGTACATTAAGAAACAAAACTCACGTCAGACGTATTCCGGAAGGGAATTAACTCGTAAAGGACATAAACAAATACAGTTTAAAATAATCTTACGAACGCGGGGTAGTTGGGAACACTTTCGCAATAAGTATCCGACGATGAAGACTTAACGCATATTGGATTACCATTATCGTCAAGTTGCGGTTCTAGTTTTCGATTTCCGCTATTGGGAAACATAACCCCGTCTCTATTGGTACCATTACGATAACCGGGGTACACAACGGGGCGGTCCAAAGGCGAACCCTCAACCCAAAGATAGCAGACTAGTAGCCATGCCTGAAATTATACCACAAACAATCCATAAAAGATGTTCAATATTTGCTCTAGAAAAACCCAATGTTTCAAACATTTATGTATATACGATAAATTACCAACTGTAATCTAATTAAAACAGAACTCAATATATTTCAAAGGCAATATATACCAATTTCATTTCAATTGCAATCATATTGAGCCTAAGTACATTAAATTAACTGACTTAGCATTCAAACATTTTCCGATATATCTGAAGGAGACCACGTTTTTTACAACCTGTCACCAGTTAGAGTGACAAGAGTTATCTGACGTCAGACGCGGGAATCTTTATAGTGACACTTCCTTTATAATTATAGTTTCACAATTTTCGTGTCGTTTTTCATAGGAATAAATTAGCTACATACACATTATTACGCAAGAACGCTAATTACTTTTAGGCCTAGATTTTCTAGCATTTGGAAAAATCCCAGAATCGCCCACGCATATAGAATTACGTCATGTAAATATGACTGTTTATAAAAATTTAATAAAATTTTGAAGATGAAAAATACAACCTTCGTGTTAAAAAAAAATTAAACAATTGAATTGGATGGATAATCTTTCGCGTATTTCAACCGTGCTAAAGTCCTTGATTATATTATAAACTTAAATTAGAGAGTAGGATCACACACCTACTGACGGCATTTGCAGTCTTAAAAGGGTTCTAAAAACTCTATAAGGAATTATCTGTTAATTAAGGACTGCGTTTCTTTTATAAATTATAAATGGTTACGCAATTTCACTAAAACATAATCCGCATTTTTTATTTTTTTAAATAATAATAATAATTTTAATTTTAAAACAAGGTCACATCTGAGAGGCTAAACGATTCTAGTAAGTTCATTAACCGGCTTGATTTAAAACAACGCTTTAGGCAAATGCTGTCAAAAAAAAAGGTCAAGCACCTTTAGTTCTTAGTGTGTCAATGTCAAATGGAAATATAAGTAAGACCCTGGTAACACATATCCCCCAAACCTATTTCATAAATAATATTTTAACCGATAATATTTCTAAATGTATATAATAATAATAATAATTAAGAGATGTATTTCACTTACCACGTGAAGTAGCTTGGTTACGGTCAACATTGTAATTAGTTTTAAAAAAACCAATGGCTTAAGAGGGTTTGATGTATTATTGGGTTTGTTAGTGCAGTCTCTGTAAGAACCGCGCGCTATGAAGGTTTAAATTTTAGGTCATCAAAGCTTGGCGGACTGGGATGAATTTTACAGGTTGTATCACGTGTAACTGTGACGTATTCATAGAGCAAACTTCTTCAAGGTCGACTTGTAAATTAAGAAAGAAAAAAACCGAAATATATAAGAAAAACACCACCACCACAAGACAGGAGGACCATCAGAATAGCCTGTTCTTCCCGAATGATAAGATTTAATTTTCACCCTCCCCATTTAAGAATCAGCTATTTACAGCCCTAGGGAGATAATCACACTTTTATCTCTTGTCTTATTTGACTTACGCTTCCTTTAAACACTACTATTTTTCGGTTTTTGGAAACTTCTAGGCCTAGACTGTTTGTTCATCCACAAATTTCGAAATTTGTATAAACACTTCGCACGAGCAACTGAAAACCGTTGACTGATAATAAATGAGTGTTGCCAAGAATTAATGAGTGTAGCCGGAGTTAATGAGTGTAGTCGGGAGTTAATGAGTGTAGCCGGGAGTTAATGAGTGTAGCCGGGAGTTCATGAGTGCAGCTGAGAGTTCATGAGTGCAGCCGAGAGTTCATGAGTGCAGCTGAGAGTTCATGAGTGCAGCCGAGAGTTAATGGGTGTAGCCGAGGGTTAATGGGTGTAGCCGAGGGCTAATGGGTGTAGCCGAGGGTTAATGGGTGTAGCCGAGGGTTAATGGGTGTAGCCGAGGGTTAATGGATGTAGACGAGGGTTAATGGGTGTAGCCGAGAGTTAATGGGTGTAGCCGAGAGTTAATGGGTGTAGCCGAGAGTTAATGGGTGTAGCCGAGAGTTAATGGGTGTAGCCGAGAGTTTATGAGTGTAGCTGAGGGTTAATGAGTGTAGATGAGGGTTAATGAGTGTAGCTGAGAGTTAATGAGTGTAGATCAGAGTTAATGAGTGTAGATCAGAGTTAATGAGTGCAGCTGAGAGTTAATGAGTGCAGCTGAGATATTAATGAGTGCAGCTGAGATATTAATGAGTGCAGCTGAGATATTAATGAGTGTAGCTGAGATATTAATGAGTGTAGCTGAGATATTAATGAGTGTAGCTGAGATATTAATGAGTGTAGCTGAGATATTAATGAGTGTAGATGAGATATTAATGAGTGTAGATGAGATATTAATGAGTGTAGATGAGATATTAATGAGTGTAGATGAGATATTAATGAGTGTAGATGAGCTATTGAGTGTAGATGAGATATTAATGAGTGCAGCGGAGAGTTAATGAGTGCAACCGAGAGTTAGTGAGTGCAGCCTAGAGTTAATGAGTGTCGCCGAGAGTTATTGAGTGCACCCGAGAGTTCACGAGTGCACCCGCGAATTCACGAGTGCACCCGAGAGTTCATGAGAGTAGCAGAGAGTTAATTCCTGTAGCTGAGAGTCAAAAATGGGATTAAGGGTAAAATGTTCCAAAGGAAATGGAATTTAACCAATGTTTATTTCGGGTTTGTAGATTTAAGTATCTCTTTGAGATAAAATAATCATTTCGTCTCCAATTAACGTTTAATAGAGCCACACGCCTTATAAGCAATGATGCGAATCCGAAAGTTAGGGAGGAGACGGAGAAAATCAAAAATTACTTTTGATAAAAAGGTCAATCAAGTAAAAAAACCTCCTAGCTTATTAGAGGTTTAGTGACGATCTGACCCCGTAGCCTAGATTGTCCGGTGATTGCCCATAATATTACTTGGATGGCTAAAAGATAATTGAATCTAACAGCGGTACCATATACCAAGACATTACATAACCGAAAGACAAAAATTAAAATACCATTACAAGAAAACTATACCTGTAGGAAGTGTCAAGTTTTTTTAAAAAGTTGAATTTCCGCCGGTCTGTGTTAGTCTTAGTGGTTAAGAAGCAAAAACTAGACTAGCACTACCAAGCGATTCTAAGTGCTAGGGCGTTAAGTTTTGACGTATTTCTTACTATTACCCACAATACATTGTAGTGGAGGCCTACCCCTACAAGAAAAAACCAACGGAACTATTTGTTACGGTTTTATTTCAACTGTTTTTTTTGTCTTGTAAATTTTCTTTGAAAATTATGTCCGTTTTTACTTAACTTCATATCCGATTGGGAGTATTTAAGGGGCTAGCATCTTTCTGAAAAGTATCATTCGCTTTCGAAACATCCAAGTCTTCAATACCTCTCTTACTAAACAAGAGAGAGGCAATTGAAAACGGATATTGGTACATTTGTGTCTCAAGTAAATATGGCGTGTTCATTACGGCCCATGGTAAGTTATCAGAAAGGATACGTTTGCTACTACGTGTCGAAGAGGTTACTTTAACAGCGTGACATTTCACTATCTGTAGGGTCTGGCATTATTATGCCTGACAGCATTCGCCCTAACTTCAGCGCAAAAACAAGACGATGGAATTGAACGAGAAGGTACTGACCTGCAAGTAGCCGAATCTCATCATGATCATCACCACCATCATGGACACGAAAGTCACGGCCATCACGGTCACAAACACGGTCATGGAGGTGAACATGGCGAATGGGGAGGTGGTCACAAGCACGGTATGTTTTAGTTTCCACAGTTTACCCCTTATTTCTCATACCTGCCTCAATTCGCATAGGTGATCACCATCATGGACACTGGAAAAAGTTTGGAGGTCATCATGACCACAAACATGGCGGTCACCACTTTGACGAACATGGAGGACATAAACACGGATCTTCTAAACACGGGCACGACCATCACGGTCATCATTTTAAGAAGCATTTTGGAGGGGAAGGACACGAAAAGGGGAAGGAAGGAAAGCACCATTTCCACGACAAGGGCCATAAGAAACACGGTTTCAAGAAATCTTACCATAAAATTGAACACGGTGATCACGAAACTCATCACGATATCTTCAGGGAAGGAGATTACCATAAGCACCACAAGGTAATCTACGATGACATAGTGAATAGTTAATCAATTTAAACCAATCATCCTTTTACAGGATCATCACAAACACTGGGATCACCACGGAGGCAAATACGAAAAGGCTGATCACGGAAAGAAATACCACGCCCATAAACACCACGCTGATCACCATGGCAAGCACGGTGCGGGACACTGGAAGAAACATCACGGTGATGATCACCACGAAGGAGGCAAACACTACCACGGTCATCATGATCATAAAAAGCACGGTGGACATCATCACAAACATTGGGAGGATGGTTCTCACCATGACCATGGTCATCACAGCTCTCACGGCCACGGAGGTCACGGTGGTCATGGAGGTCACGGCGGCCATCACGGAGGTTATTCCGATCAAGTTTATCTCTTCGCGCAGCCATCAGTTCCCGAAACCGCGGTGGTGCATTCTTTAGCGACGGATTTAACCGATTTGAAATGAATGTCTAAACTTTTGTAGAGTTTTTTTTTTTCAGCTTCATCTATTATGATTCTATTTAGAATAATACTAATTAGTCCTTGTCGTGCCACCCAGGTTTATAAATCTACCGTATCTCTTACCTAACAAGTACCTACCCTATTTACTGTTATCGAATTAATAATATTAATATAAGATGTTATTTAATATTTATTGTATTAAGAAGTGTGATTTATATTAATTAACTAAATAAATTTACTTAAAAAGTATTTTTACGTATTCTTAACAATCACCGTGAAAATTTTGGGTAATTTCACTTCCGTTTTGGCGTTTGAAAGTGCTAATAGAATGCCATCATAGTTAGGCCTATATACTTATTTTCCTCCTTAACTTTCCCTTTAAATAAATAAATAGAGTTTATTTATATTGAAAAAGTTAAAAACCCGAAAGTAAGACGACATTTTGCGTTACGCTCTAGTAAATTTCAGCGAAAAATGTTTGTTTGTGCAATAAATAAGAGTCTTATAGTTGAAAAAAAGAAATGTGAAATTCTATACTGCATTAGGCTTAAGTTTTAAAAGAAGTTTTGATTCACTCTCTGACTTCGAACTTAAGAAATCTGAACTTGCGCGATGTGAGTTTTCGGATGTGTCTAGAGTTTTAACTTAAGCCTATCTTTGACATGTCTTTGATCTAAAAAATATAGTCTTTTAGACCCTTGTTTCTGTTACAAATTCTATGTATGTTATCATAAGTTTATAAGTGATATGTTCCATAAGTATGACTCTTCCTATATTTCGTAATGCTAGAGACTTACTGAGAGAGAGCTAGTTCGAGAACGACGGAAGCGAGAATTGAAGTCCTACACTCGGTGGTTAATTTTGCAGGACTTCCATCTAGGTACTATTTAGTCTGTACTAAGCCTTTGACAGAGCCTCACCAGGCGTACCTCGCTTTACGAGAATCTATGACCTACCTCATTCACTTCATGACAAGCTCCAGTTTATAACCAGTGACAAACTTATGGTCGGTAACATATCTTATAAACTTATGATTCTATTCTACACAAATATATCCTATAACGAGCGAAAGTTGCGCGTACCAAGTCGCTCAAACGATACATAAGTAGTCCTGAGAATTTATCCAAACATTTGGCATTTTTATTGATAGTAAATAGCTTCTGTACCTACTTCTTCGAAATTCAATAACTCGAAGTCGAAATTGAAAAGGAGCGGCACGTATTTGGTTCAAAACACTGTGAAAGACCATCCAGTACAGTAGATCGACCGAGGGGGTAATCACTCTTAGAAAACCTCGCAGTTATCTAATAAGTATTAACAGAAGTAGGATAAGGGACTAGAAGTATTGAGGTAACCAAATTCTTCACTTGGCGAAAGTGAATATTCTTGATAACACAAGAACGGTTGGCCCTCTGGTAGCGGTTTCTGAATTTTCCCTCCAAAACGTGAGACGCTCGTGGCGGTAGACGACCGAACTAGATTCAAGCACCGGCGTCCGTGTTCCGCGGCTTTAGGTTGAGGGGAAGGGGGTAGGAAATATTTTTGGAACGCGACCAATTTTTTTCTCTCTAGTGTAGGCGCGATGGAAGCGGCATAAAATCCTCAAATTTGTTCACTAGTGCCAGGATCTATTACCAATGCTAGAGCTTTTTTACTTCTAGTCTCATCCTATTTCTGGTAATAAATTAATACTTCAACAGTGAACAGCCCCTCGCGAGTTTGCCTTATCAACTTCCAGAAATAAAAAACGGTAAAAGAAAGTAGTGGCAAAGACAGATTATTTCCGCTTAGTGACAGTATATCAATACAAGAGAGTTAATCCTCGTTTCTGAAGTTTAAAAATATCAAAACGGGATTAAAATTTACTTCGAAACCGTCATAGAATAATTCCAAAGAAATAAAACAGAGTTTATCTAAAATACTTTTAATTACAATTACAATGTAATTACACGGTATTAGTAAGATCATATGTCAATTAAAAAAATTATTATTTACATGTCATATTATATTTTTTGTTATCTAAGGCATGTACCATTGAATTCCATTTTTTTTGATTTTATCAAAATTTTAAATTTAAAAAATAATATATTTTGTTTTTGGAAAACGTGTTTAAAGTTCATTATTTCTAATGAACCTATTACCCTCTGAATGTTTACCAGAATATTTGTACTTAAGCACGCCAAAAGCACCTAATAAAAATAAGTACAATATTCATGTCAAACTACTATACTTAACATTTTAATTAAAATAAAATAATGTTAGGCTAACCTTTATGACTACCCTCTAAAGTTGTCGAATCGGGTAAAGGATTAAACCGTGCAACGTCAATAACGTCTTCGTCGACTTCATCGTTAGCCTATCATAAATTAGGGAATCTGTGACGTTAAACCGCAGGGACCAATCATAATCTAAGTATAAGTACTTACATCTCGCGGTTCTGGTCTAACTACTTTAACAAAAGCTCCAATTCTTTGGGCTTCACTACGTTCTGAATTTTTGACTAGTTTAAAATCTAAGAAGTTTAGTTTCGGAAGAATGTATAAAACGTGGTACCTAATAGAAATTTGTTGGGTTTAATAATTTTCCAAGTACTGAGGTCTAAGTCTATCAACAATACAAGTACTTCACCTATATCTTTGATAATCATCTTCATCTTTTTCCAAACACGACAACTGATCGGGACACGCGGGATTTCCTAATATGCTCAAATACGATAAATTTGGGTAACTTTTAGCGAGTTGGTTAAGTAATCTGTCTAAGTCATCCAACTATAATTATACATTAAGTGTCCAATTAAAACTAACTGGCCTAATTCGTCAGCCATAAAAAATACTGGTCAATCTTACGTTGTTTTTATTCAACGATAACGTGTGTAGATTGGCGTTATAAGGGAAAGTGACCTCGTCCGTTAAGCTATTGTTATCTAAAACCAACTCCTCAAGAACAGTAAAATTTTCGAGTCCATCTAGAGTTCTTTAAAGGGGTATTTTATATTTTTAACCTTCTGAAGGGTGCGATGTCCGTTCGTCTATTATATAATAAGGACTTGACACTTACTTTAAATTGTTGAAACTTAGGTCTAATCTCCTGGTTTGATGTCCGTACGACCGCGCAAGTACCGAGGGTAAACGAAAGCAATCTTGGCCAATGTAGGACAACTGTAATACAACCAATTACCGCGTTTGACAAAACTCCACGATAACTTTATGGGTAATAATTTAAAGGGATAGGGTATCCGTGGAAAATAGTACATGGTTATGTTATGGAAGAAGAGAACACCATTCCATTCCATTGTCACGTGGTAAATTACACGACATGACGTTGTTCTGCTTAATAAATGTTAACCCCTCTAATGGCGTCTGTCACGCAACAGAATCAGACACTATTACCCACGGACAAAGAACGCTCTTCAAAAATATGGCAAAGAAAAAAACCACAGCCTTTTTTAAGCCAGCGTCATGTATTCTAACAACTAGAGCCACGAAACCTCCAAAACCCCTGAGGCTAAAGGAGCTAGTCTATAGCTAAAAATGAAATATATGCAAGAAGAAAAAATCTTTATCTAATTACCTCTCTAGTTATAGCGGGACTATCAGATTTTTTCAATGTCACTATACATAATTGAATGGCTGGAGTCGAAGTCATAAATGACTTAAACGCCTCATCGTCAGGCTCAGTTTCCAACTGACCGTCAGGATATTCCACAATACCGAGAACTTCGTCACCCTTTCCCGACATTGTCCAGTTTGTCAAATAAGTTAAAACTTAAGCCCTCGAGAAATACCGTGTGTTTGGGGAGTATAGGAAAAATCTAGAAATTTTGTCCTCAGAAAACTCACGTGCTTTTGTAGAAGTATTATTCTTGATCTTATTTTACTTCATTTTTTTTAAAAAAACTTTTATAAATATTCAAGTAAGTTCATCCGTTAAAAAGTGTCCCTAAGCTAAGTTTTAGTTTTCAATTTTTTCGTAACTTGGAAAGGTAAAACCTTTTGGTAAATTGAAACCAGTTCTTTAATCTAATACTAGATTAAAACTCGTCCCTGCAAAAGCCATTTTCTTTTATATAAAGACTGATACTGTAGTTACAAACTAGGCAGGTTCAAAAACAACCTTCAGAATTTCGAATTTCAACTAGCTCATTTGGAAACCTAACATGGCAGCCAAAAACTGGATTTTTTGGATACTGTATTTTTAGTAATTTATAATAATAATTTGCTGTCACATGTCCAAGGTTTTAATTCTTTTCCGCAGATTGGAATGTTTTTTTAATTTTTGGGATTTAGTTTCATCAAGAAGCTATATCTAGTTTACTAGGGAGAAGGTATAAATTCGCCACATTTCTAGCTTTATCTCCAGTCCAAACGTATAGTAGGTCCGGAGTTAATCCCCGCCTCTAAATTACAACCAGCCAGCATCTTATTGGTTCTTGAAAACTCACGTCAGCGCGACGCGAATGACGAAAATTACAGTCATATTTTCCGACTGAGGAGAGGCGAAATAGCCCGGCTTCCTTTTACGTCCCCCCCCCCCTGTATTTTGAAAGGGGGACTGGGAATATGGCGGGCGAATACTTAGGCATCTTATACCTTCTCCCTAGTAAACTAGATATCGCTTCTTGGTTTCATCATGTGATTTTGAATTGAAGGGAATGTTACCCTCCTCCCCCCTCAGTTCTAAATATATCAATTTGCTACTAAAACCTTCTATGTTTTTTCTTGTTTATTAATATTTTGGAGCAGCGTTACTGAGTGATTTGTTTTGGTTAGGGATTGTTAATATTAAAGATACACTTATATGGGTTATAATCTTAGAAAGAGGCCGATATTTTCATAGAACAAAATTTTTTTATACTAAATTTTGAGTTCCCTATTAGATTGGAATGAGATTTTTTGCGACGTACTTTTAAACTGGTGGTATAAACAACTTTTTTGTTGGGAAATAAATTAGATTTCAAATGATAAAATAAAAAAAGCTTGACAGTTAATGATAAGGTTAAACTGATGTTTTCCTGAACATTTAGAATTGGGAAATTAATTTATATAATGTGGCTTTCCTCAAGCTCTTTTAATCCACTAAATAGTTCGCTAAGTCTGACAAAGTTGGGGTAAAATAAAGTGTAATAGAGTAAATTCGGTAGAGAGGGGGAGTGAACAGTGTATCCCCAAAGTTGGGAGCAACTTTGTAATAGAGAATACTATTTGCCCACAGAAGGGGGGGGATATCACTAAGGTAAGAGATAGAGGTTTATGACGTTGCCATATATGGGAATGAAGGCAATTACTTTACAGGAACTACGGTATCCTAGATTTTCTTTAAGATGACTAATAGAAATTCATAGTATCCCGATTTTAGCATTTAAACATTCAATACTAATAAGAACTTGATAATATTGTTTGGTAATTAACCTGTACTTCTAATTATTTTAATATAATATGTATATATGTGTGTGTTTATACTACTAGCAATATTTCCACAAAACTCATGCAACCGCAATTAAAATGGAAAATTGGCTTACCTGTCTCTCGTACCAGGTGTATTTTCCAGCTAAATGATCACCATCACCATTCATGTTTGATATTGGTGTTCCAAGTATTCCAACTTTATTCTTGAATAAATCGAACCCAAAGACCTCGAAATTTCTAGGCATATACCGCAGAAGTAATTATCTGCACCTGGAATTAATTAAACGTTATAACTAAGCAGAAAGAACCAATGATAATATTCAATGAAAAATTCCTAAGCCTTGGCCTTCAAACTTTAAAAAAAATTGATATGCATTTAAAAAAAACTCTTATATCTTACCTCCAAAGTTAGTTGGAGTTTGGGAACTCTTTTTCTTATTGTTCGGTTAAAAACACTTCAAGAAAATAATACAATAAACGTATTATAATTTCTTATCGTTCAAAAAAAGTGGAAAACCGTTTTATCGCGAATTCACGATACAAAATCGACTGACTTGAAGTAGACGACACGAACGCAATATCGCAATCTTGTTGGCTTTTAGTAGCATCTAGTAGCAATATAATGAACTACAAAAATATTAATTTTTAAATTATATTTTAAAATAAATTATCCCCTGTTATTTATTGTTAATTATTTTAATTTTAAGCAATTAAAAATGTATTTAGTTACGTGATTCCATAGTCATACCAGAAAGACTACAGATGGAGCAGAAGGCGGATGAATGAGAGCCTCATGACGTCAGACGTTTTCAATTGACCCGCGCTTTTAGAAAGTTGAATAACCACGTGTTACCTAACCCCTGTGGCCTAAAATGGAATTAAAATAACAATTTCATCGTGTTTAAATTTTAATTTTGATAATTTTGAGCTTATAGCGTCAATTTTTCGTTAACGTAACATCTTATTAACACTTACAAAGAATCTGACAGTTAAATTTTAACGTTAAGTTAATATTTAGCTTTACAAAAACGTAACAATTTTGCGAAAATGTCATAAATTATGTACATGAGAAATATTAATAAAATTCATTTATATATAAACAATTAACCCGCGTTTTAGGCCTAATTTGACAAGTTTTTAAATCTAAATATATCTTAGCAGACGATGGGAGGCCGCCATTTTATAGAGTCGTAAACGTTAAAAACATCAAATGCGTTGATACAAATATTCAAATACAAAAGCGTATTATTATTATATAATTTTACGACGCAAGATCCTTTGTACATACGTTAATTAATACGTTGAAAGCCCTTGTAATTTGTTTAAATAACACTTTTAATCACTGCTCGAACAGGTACTTTGGTGTAGCAGTGAATTTCATTTAAGGTTTGTTTACCATTAAAGTCATAAACACATCTAACAACACGTATACGTACAATATGTATATCCGAATAAGAGTCAACGATTTATACGGTCTTGATTTCAATAATTTCCCAACAAATCATAATTAGCATAACGCTGATTTGTTCAAAAATACTGAAACTACCAATGCTCGAATCGAAAGTTATTTTTAAACCTATACACTGTTTTCGTTAAAACGTAACTTGGGGAAACCGAAGTTTGAAATTTATGTTTGTCCCTGTTTTGAGAAAGTATTTTTTGGCAAATAACCATGGCTTACTTCTTTAAAAAATTATATGAAATATTTTAAAATTATAGGCAATATATTGTGTATAGCTTAAATACAGCTTAATTGACATTAAATTAAATTATTACCGGGCAGTATTAGAGCGTAACAGCTAATATAATTTTACTCACTTTTAATTTTTTGAGTATTTTTGTGACATTAGGCTTAACACTTAAAATTGATATTGCTAGTATTAACAACATACTTAAAGAAGACAATTCGTTGGAATTTTACCTGTGTTTTGTTGTATAGTGTATATTACGATAAGTTCGTGTCAGCACTCTTTTTGCATATAAAGAAATCATATGAATATTTTTACGTTCAATGAAATTCTAAATTGTTCTTTTGTTTTTCACACGAAAGTTGGTGAAGTTATGCCATCAAACGGAATGATAGTTTGCGTAGCCGATGGTGTTGTTGTCGTTGCCCAATGACTGTCCTCGTAAGGTGTTGTAAGTATCCTGATTCGCTGTTATTATTAATTAAATAGAAATCGCAGTTTATAATAAGACTAACTGTCCTTGATTGTAAACTAATCAATTACTTGTCTAAAGGTTCCTGGAGTGATCAATATCTGCCAAATGGCCATCCCTGGTATGCACAAGACTGAGGAAGCCGCGATAGCTAACCCTAAAGCGTTGGCCCAATAAGGGTAGACATAATCGTCGTATGTCAGAGGCTCGTAGCTAATTAACCCGTACGTGATAATGAACTGTAAAAGGGTGTAAATTAGTCAAGTAATGTCGAAATTAACACCTGATGAATCCACCAAAATATTACCATGAGAAATATAGGTGCTACAAAAGTCCAACAAAATTTCCACCAAATGCCAACTTCGAAACCTAACATGGCTTTTATATCTCTGCTGAATCGTTTAATACCTAATTGAAGATTAAAAACATATTAAACTGCTTATAATAGACAATTAAGCAATTTAGGCGTGGAGTATTGGTACTTTACCATAGATCCAGGAAACTGCAATGGCCTCAAAGAACACAGCGAACAATATTGAGTAACCAGCCGCGTATTTGTCCAAGAGAGCCACAACATAAGCGCCTCCCTAGAGTGTTACAATAGTACAATTAAGAATTAGGCTTAACTTTAAGCCTTTGTTATTTACCTGAGCGCAACTAGATAAGCCAACAATATAATACAACGTAAATAAAATGGCGACGAAAATTTCGCGGTTCCTTTTAATGATAGGATACTCGTCACTTAGCGCGGTAATTATTGCTTCTGATCCACCAAACTGATGAATTTATAAATTAAGATTAATTAAAACTAAGTTATATGATTTGGTACTTACTGAACTATCAAGGCCTAACGTAAGTAGCATGAGAAAGAATATCAGGGCCCAAAATGTTGACCCAGGCATCTGAAAAAAAACGACAATAAATCAAGATGTCACGTGACGCTATCGAAGCGTGACTTACCGTGGCAATGGCTTCTGGATAAACAATGAACACCAATCCAGGGCCTTCGGCTGCCACATCTTTGACTTCAACCCCGGATTTCTTCGCCATATAACCCAACACAGAAAATATGACAAACCCAGCCAGGAAACTGGTACACGAGTTAACCGCGCTCGTGAGCATGGCGTCTCTGTATTTGGAAGAACTCTAGTTATTGGCCTACATCTAAATAAGTTGGGCTTAGCAGTTTAAGTTTAAAAACGTACCGATAAACGTTATTGTGAAATTTGTTATAACTGGCATAAGCTAACAGGACGCCGAAACCGGGTCCCAATGAGAAGAATACTTGCGTAGCTGCATCGACCCATACCTTAAGTCATGAAGTTGAAGAATATAAAATTACTAAACCACTCGCGACATTGATGATATGTAAAACGTACATTCGCGTCTTTTAGGGCCGAAAAATCAGGCGTCAAGTAGTATTTGATACCATCAGCCGCACCCGGAAGTGTTGTACCACGGATAAGCAAGATGAACAACACAAAGTATGGGAACAAGGCAGTGAACCAAACAACCTACAAATTGATATTAATTACTTGGGTTAAGTCTTAGTTTGTGCTTTTGCGCAAATACCTTTCCGGAAGTTGAAATTCCTTTCCAAAGACTGAAGTAACATATAAGATAGACTGCCAGTAGACATAGTGCAATGTCCCATTTTATGATACCTAAGTCGTCTATGCCTTGGCTCTTGTGAAGTTGTAGCATGCCACGACTGTGGATTAATTTAAATTAAACCCATTACTCTAAACACAAACTAAGGTCATGTGCTTAATAGAACACAACACTACGTTGAGGGACACGAGATATAAACTACCACTCTAAAATAAGCGTCTTTCTTTGATGGGGTAAATAAAATAAATTTGAAAATTTTCCGGACGTAAATCCATCAAACTTTTAAGACCAATTTTTCGCTTCAGAATTTATTGCCTAGTGTTGACGGATTCGCTTCACTCAATAAAACATCCAAACCCTTTCCCAGGTCTTAACAAGCCCTGTGAAATCCCTCTACAGCTTGCGTCAAAAAAGTTTTAAATACTTTTTGAAACTTTTCTCTTTCCATGATAGACGACAGTCAAAAAGAATAAAAAAAAGTACTTGATAGAAAAATTGAATCTTGTAAAGTTAACTCTCTTTTAAATTATGATAAGTATCATACCGACATAGTAATCCTTAAAATTAATTACGCTCTAATCTCGTTGTTAGTAAAACCAAAGCGCATTGTAATTAATACAAGCTTCCTAGCTAGTGTCGTATGCAAGAAGTCTCTATCTCGCTGCAATCAAGTGGGTATTCGGTATTCCCCAAGGTTTAGCTAAGGATGACACCTATTTTTCTTCCAGCTCGCTAGCCGCGAGGGTTCGCTTGATTAGGCTTAACCAGTTTCTCCTCGTTTGATTCCCGGGTTGGATCGGACCGATGATACCCGGGGTTGGAAAAGCCCAAAAAGTCTTTTTAATCACGACGATGAAGTTTGGTTTTTCGGGGAGAGCTTTAGGCTTAAGGAGAATTTAATGGCTCTAGGGTTGAGGACGAGCCACGGGGACCCGGAGACGTTTCGGACCGCTGGCTTTGCCTTAATCTCAACAGATGACTCCATCAATCTTACGACACCTGCTACTGCCGGCCGGGCGGGCGGCCGCCTTCGTCTTGTAGGCTATCAAGGGTGTAAGGTTTTCGATCCAACAAGATATAACGCGAAAGCCTAAGGCTCAAGGTTGGTGGGAGAAGAAAGGAAGGTTTAAGAAGATGTCGTCAACGCGTCTTCGGAAATGTCTAAAGCCACCCGTATTCATCAGGCTCACCAATCAAAGATTATTTTGCTCAGATTCAACTAAACTACCCAAAGCTATAGCGCTAAATTTAGTTAAAAAAGTCTTTGTTACACTAAATTGGTTTCTAGATTCGCATTCTCTAAAACAACGTAACTAGATGGTATTTACAGGGTATGATAAGCTTCAAACAAACGTTCAAGTACTTACTTAAAATACTCCGCAGCAGGTGAGAATCTATGCTTGTTACCCGTATCGTTTGCCTCGGACAGTCCATCTACCAAAGCCCTAGCACCATCATCCCACGAACTAGTACCGTTTTTGTTCCAATCTTCAGTAACAGCCAGATTCATATCCTGTACCATTTTCAAGGCTCCGGACGCCATTTGTTTCAAAGCTGATGACGCGTTTCTCGGTACACCATCGTCAGTGTATCCTTCCGTTGAATTTTCACTGAGAAATGGAGCTACGCAGTCCGGAGTGTTCCATGGGTTATCGCAACCCACCCATGGTAATTGAGAGGTGAATGACGCGAAGAAGAAGTACAAGGCCCAGGCTATAATGACGTTGTAGTAAAAGTCGACGTAGAATGCGATCAAAACCACGGCGTAGCCGATACCTACAAGGTTAAAGGTCAGGATCAACGGGGATTTTTAAGATTATATAGGCAAATTTGATGCGTGTTTGAAATTTAGTACCTTTCAGTAAGGGAACCAGCCTAGACCAACATGTAATGGCACCTTTTCGATGGTACTGTCCCAAAGCTAATTCCATGTAGAATAATGGAATGCCCCCAACAGCCAACATGATGACGTAGGGAACCAGAAATGCACCTAAACAATCAGATAATAAGGCATTTAAAATAAATAAAAATCAACCAAAGAAATATCTTACATATCTTTTCATAATAATTTTCTAATTTATTAAACACAAAATGTATAAAACAAAAATGCCTACAGGATAGGTGAGTACCATCAGAAAATTCTTATCTCAACAGCGCCGGAGTGGCACGCGATCTTTGGGGGCCCAGTCGTCCGGGATTTAACCATGGTTTCGCGGCAAAACCAAATTGTTTATAAGCATCCAATCGTAATGGGAAAATTCTCTTAAAACTCTTTTGAGAGCTAAACTAGCGAAAAGTGACGGCTTTCCCGCTTCACCCCCATCTCCCCCCCCTTAGTCTCGGGCGTATTGATATCTGTTTAAACTAGCGCACCAGTTTTCAATGAAATGAGAGAAGCGTATAGGAATCCCTTTTCGAATGCAAATCTCAGTCCGTAGATTAAGTGACGGCAACATAACTCAATTTTCGCCACCAACCACGCCTATACCGATATTAGCAAGCGAGAAGATGGATTAAAAACGAAGTAATCAAAAGATGCTGTATTTCAAGGCCATTCTTTGCCACTTGTACGGTCACATGTTTACATCTCAAATCATATAGACCATTTCTACGTAAAAAAGGGGGTAGGCAACCCTTAGTATAAGGACCTACATTGTCGTCTCTGCACACTCTCATGATTCAAAGAGATTACAGCGCAGACGCCAAAAAGCGAGATGGAAGACATTTTTACCCCCCTAAGTTACATCGAAATGGTCTATTAAGAATAATCTGTCTATTTGTCTGTTGGTAACGCTCTGACACACGCCCGCGCAACATGATTAGTAACTTCAGTTAAAGCAAGTTTAACAATTGGCCCATGCTTTTGACAGCATTCGGACACAGAGATTACAGCCTAGTAACTGATATTCATGTCCTGCACCAATGCATCGCTTACCGGCTACCGTTTGAATATTGTCAAGGATAACTTAGCATGCATGGTGAGGAAACGTGCCGTTATGGAATTA
This sequence comes from Phalangium opilio, assembly GCF_054372755.1. Classification (NCBI taxonomy): domain Eukaryota; kingdom Metazoa; phylum Arthropoda; class Arachnida; order Opiliones; family Phalangiidae; genus Phalangium; species Phalangium opilio. The sequence goes on from NW_028324189.1 coordinate 11,692,900, forward strand.
GGGTAATTAGGAATAGTGTGACCTGGAGAATGTAAGCACTGTTAAAGTTTAAAAACAAACGGGCTGACTTCCTGGTTTTAAAGGATTTGATTACTAAAACTTATTATACTTCCGTTATCGTTATGTATCTATAGATAAGCATTGTCAAACATAAGTTTATAGGGTATGTTCCATAAGTATGGCACTACCTATACTTGTAATGCCAGGGACTTAATGAGAGCTAGTTCGGGAACGAGGCGAGAATTGACTACACGCGGTTTGGCAGTCCATCTTCCTATTTAGTCTGAACTAAGCCATTGGTAGAGCCTCACCAGGCGTCGCTTTACCTCGAATCTATGACCTACTTCAATCACTTCGTGACAAGCTCCAGTTTGTAACCAGTGACAAACTTATGGTGAACATATCTTATGAACTTATGGTCGAATTATTAGGAATTTAGCAAGCATAAGGGGGTTTCACTAAGATTCGAAATTCTATAAGTAAATAAATAAATTAATATAAGTCGTCTGTAATTATACGTAGTTATGTTAAATTTAACCACGGATCTCTTTGACCTTTTCGGAAGGTTCTATACGCTAAATATATATTATCAATTATTCAATATATGTTCAATAAAAACTATAAACTGTCAGACGTATTCCGGTCGGTTCTTCTCAAGGCTAGCAAATATTCATTGGCGTTTTTGTCCTATAATTTATAAGTTTAACATCTGGATTCCACAATAACAATGTAGTATTGCGTAGGTTTTGGGAACCTGTCGAATCGAGGGTGTGAGACGTGCGTACACTTTTCCCGCATTTTACGCTATAGAAGAATTTAGAACGCACCACGTGTTTGACCTAGCTATAGCTTTTCAATGAATCGCTATATTTGGATATTGGATATGAGCTAGCTTTACGTTTTCAACAAGCATTGTTTAACTATAAATGCTATTAATTATCAGCGTGCAAAATTGAATAGGGTTTATTTAAATGTGTGTTTTTTTCTGTTACGCTTGAACTATTGGGTGTAACTTAATTATTTAGTATAATAAAAAGAGCATTTAGCTTAATTTCCTAATTAACTGTCTATTAATCGAATATGTATTTGTTATAAAGCGTAAAACCAGGGATAGATTTAATTTTAGAAGTAGGAATGGAGAACAGAGTAATGTAGGCGCGCGTCAAAGTTCCGGACCCCCTTCCGCGGGACGGGGGGGGGGGTATGAAGGAAGAGGCGGGTCATAGCGACAGAGGTAAAAAAGGAATTACGCACTTATCGCCGTCCCCGTCAGTAACGTCATCAAAACGTAGTTTAAGTGAGCCAATAAGATAATTTAAACTTTTCGATACGTGTTGGAGGGAGGGGATATATACTGGGCTATGAGTCGGACTGAAGTAAATATTAACCGTTCTCCATTCCCACTTCTAAAATTAAATCTATCCCTGGTAAAACCAAGGGTAATTAAATCGAAAAGTGACATAATTTATTAAAAAGCAATTATAATTTATGTAATAGTTTGGGAATTTGATTCCAGGATAAAATTTATTTTTCCAAGTGAAGTTATCATTTTAAGATAAGCTGTCTAAATTAGTTTCCCTAATCTACTTAAAGTAGAGTTTCTTAAATTACTGCAAAGATATTAACTACTCTCGATTCTACTAGGAAAAATTCTAAATTAAGCTGTAATTAAATATTCTAAAACATAATGATTAAATTCTTTCCAAAATCACTTGTTGAATGAAACTCTATATCGTTTGTTGATACTTGTTGATAAGTACCGAGTAAAACTTAAACTATACTTGGAAGTGTAAGGTAATACACTAAAGGTCAAGCGCGTTAATACACAATACTATATCTGATAGAAAAGAAAGTAGTATTTATAAATTGGGCCTGAACAAGATAATACCACTATAAGAGCTCTTAAAATTTACTCGTAAAACATTGCCATCATTAAACTCTTAAACCTTATATAAGACTATATCTAAAAGGCCTAGAAGAGGTGAAGTATTTTCTAAACAAGTGTTATATCATAATAATTACAGTATTTCTCGTAGAGAGGGCCCCTCACTTACAACACTTATGTCATTATCAAAGAATGTCTCAGTAAAACTTAATAAGCGTATATAGTTCAGACCCATTTAGGAAGCGTTAAGCTACCAGACTTATGTAAGAGTTCATTCATGCACCTCGGTTTATCCTAAGACTTGGTAGAGATGAAAAACACTTAATCTTGAGTAAGTTAATTCCATTTCAGGGACAACCAATTTTCAAACCGTATACTATTATGTTTATACCGCGATGTTTTAATTTAAGTTCGATTTAAGGATCATTATATCAAATTTTAAAAGTTCAATATACGTTTTCTAAATCTGATACAATTTATAGTCACTTGCAAGTGACTTACTTTGTAATCGAAAACTTGGTTTTAATTTAATGGAAATTTTGATAAAAGGCTTTTTAGACAAGGGGTATTACCTAAATGGGTCACTCAGCGTCACTTTGAATTTGCAAAATTTAATGCCAAACCCGAGAGTGATTAGCCCCTCGTGTTTAGATAACCGTGGAAGTTGAGGGTAGGTAAGATGTTATTGTATTATCTTAAAGATAAAAGTACTATTGTTTGATTTAAGTCGATAATTATTTTGGAGTTGGGTTTTTGCGATTTAGAAGTGTTAATATCATTGGCTTGAGCTTTTTCGGTCAGTTAAAACGTCTAGACATTTTATCTCGTAGTCTTAATCTCGTATTAACATAATTGCTACGGGGTTTAAATATTTAAAAATTTACATAATCACTTACCACCGCCATTCTTGTAACACAGATAAGGAAACCTCCATACATTGGCCAAATCAACCGCAAATCCAATAACGGATAATAAGAAATCAACTTTCTTATTCCAAGTTTCGCGTTCTCCTTGCGTCAAAGCATCCCGTTCTTCCGAATTAACAATAACTGGTTCCCCTTTTTTCGAAGCCGAACTTTTTCTTTTCAAAGTTCCTCTTTCATCCGCTTCTTCGTCTTCATCTTCTTCATCATCTCCAGCATCTTCCCTGGTATCTCCATCACCTCCTAAATCTTCATCACGATTCAAATTCAATTTCTGCTTTTCTTCCTTCGAAACGTCTTCGTTCGCGGCTGCAGTTTCCGAGGAACTTGTTTGAGCTCCTTCCGTTGTTTCTTCTTGGGTGTTTCCGTTCATAATTAGGCCCAAAAACTTTTACTTTCTATAGCTTCGATTACTTTTTAATAAACCATGTTCGATAATAGAGAGACTACGCCAATAAAACTCTTCGCGACTGAGGCGAAAACGTTCAAATGAAAACTAGTTAAGTTTTTTCAAAACCAGTACTTTATAAGCGAGAAAATCATTTTAACTTTTTTTCCAACGGATAAACCGGTTTGTAAGTTGGGATATTTTTGTGGTCGCCTCTCGGATAGATAGCGGCCACCCCGGTTTAATAACTATCTCCTTGGTAAGTTAGTTTCTTGGCTATTGGCGTAGTAGAAGCATTTTGCGATAGTTCTTTGATTAGTATAACGAACTCGCAACCCTAAGTTCTATCTAACGCGGTCTCGCGACCCCGTTGCGATCGAGCTAGTTGTGGTGGCTGTTCTAGGCTGAGGAAAGTTTTGTCTAGTTAGAGCGGAGATCCGATCCGTTCGCTACGTTCTAACCTCCTTTGCCATCATCATACGCTCCTCCTACTATTCTATAACTGAAACTCTCGCGTAACATTCTGGCGGGAAAACTTTTCCGGAAGACATTGGCTGCTTGGGATAACGCGAAAGAATTTTCAATCAAGTTTTGAATTCTTTTCAGGGGTTGGTTAGTTCTTGTAGAAATTACCGCAATTTTGATCACGAGTAATTAATAACTATTTTGACAGACACGATTGCTTATATTATCTTTCCTCATAAGACTCCCTTTAAACTAAACTTTATGGAAGAATCTCAAAAGGGTGTGTGTAAGATATTTCGATAAGAGAAAAATAATTACCCTTTTAAGTCAATTGGCAAGACCATGGGCGCCGAGATTGCTAGGCCTATTAAAAGTCATCTTTCATTTCCTCGAAACAAGTTTCTCAACGACTGTTTTTAAAATTCACATTATTTAACTTTTTTTTCTACTAAGAATTCATTTAATTCCACGTAGAGTTCGTCTGAATCCACGCTGACATACTGAGACTGTACCAAAAAAATAAATAAGAAAAAATATGTGGGTGAATTTCTCTTAGAACTTATATGAAAGACTGGTTATTCTTATCAATTTAACCCTAAATAAAACACTGGATATCCGATGAATAAATATATTTTAAACAAAATGTGTGGGTTTGTTTTCAAAAGGCAGTAAATGGGAATTTTTTTCTCTCCTCTAAAATTTAAATTGAAGGTTGAAATATAAATTACGAAATTTGCAAAACTAATTTTATCATATCGAAATAGATGTTTTAGACCACAAAAAACACCATACTGCCTTGCTCCTCTTGATTTTTTTGAGGGGAGGGCCCAATATTTCTTTACGTCACACGTAAGCCTAAGACAAAGGTGGTAATCCGTTTAATGTACTCTATAAACTACAGGTTTGGGTTTTTGCGAAGGAGCCGGGTTAAGAGTACAATGCAAGGTTATGCCTATCGCGACACCTGAGAACTGTCGGGTCCCGGATGGTATGGTATGTACCATGGCACGACAGACTTGGTTGGACTTTTCTAGATGCAGTCATAGAAGCAACCAGCTACGTTCTGGTTCAACGGTTTTCTATAGGAGTTCCGTAGAGCGTACACCTTCTTTTATTGCCGATTTTCGAAATCCTGTTAGGCCCGCGAAAAGTAAGGTACAAAACTATGGAAGAATAGGTCTATAACTATGCCTTGCCCATCCTGCTACATACCCTTTTTTATACCCTCGTTGAAATAAAGGGCTCGAGAACTATGATACGACAGGCTAACTAGATAACTTTTGCTAACTTTGTAGATAGTGGTCATTGCGTGTGCATTTTGGAATGGAAATGCGGTCATTAACCTTAGGCCTAAAATGGATGATAGATTATTATAGAAACCTAAATGTAAATAAATAACTGACCAATTTGCTATAAGAAAGGTCGACCCATAACGATCAAGGGTTGGGCTTGGTTGTAGTGACCTGATCTCGGGTTTTCCCCTGGTTCTAGAAAGGACCAAATGCAAAACGCAAGAGCTCATTGAAACATAAGATGACCATTCATCCGGTCGTGCTATAATGATATTTGACGAAAAGATAATCCTTGAATTACTCAGATCTGACTCCATCTCTCATTTAGCAAACAAACCCGACTAATATGGGATGGTGTATAAAGATACTATGTCTAACGTGCTCTCGAGTACATAATATAACTTTAGTAATAAACTAAGACAACCATGTTTTCATTAAACATAAAGTTTATGCCATTTTCAATAGACCTTTTGCAGGGAGTAGTAACATAATTATCTATGCCTTACAAAGTTACAAAATCATCATAGTATTTTCCTAAAATATTACTCCATGGTAGCAAGTAGCAACCAATATAGAAAACTGGAATTAAATAACACCGGTGACGTAACGTGACGTCGTCCTATCGATAACAAAGTATTAGTTTCCAATAACTTTATTAAAAGTCCCCTAAGCTAAAATTGCAATCGATATCTCATCATTTTTCCTCTTCCACTCTCTATTCGATTAAAATACGCAACTGTTGGAAATATAATCAAAAGAGCTTCGATTTTGAATTCAAACTCCATCGTCTAACTCTCTTTCTCTCGCTTTCTAGTCTGATAAAAATTCAATTCCAAAACTAAGCATATTTCGGTATTACGCATCATGGAATCTGATTTACCGATCTCTCTCTTTACCTTAGTAACACGCGAAACAATACAAAACTTTAATTGTAAAAGGTTTCCTCTTTCTCACTATAATGGCCTGAAAAAGCATTTAAAATCACTAACCGAAACACTATGGTAATTGGCCAGAGTTACGTAGATCATAATCCCTTATACACCATGCTTCAACCCCCCCCCCCCCACCGGCAAATCTCCTAGCGATGTCGAGACTTTTCCCAAAACTAGGCTTAAAGAGAGGGTGAATTACATTACTAATGTCATTTTCTTGACCACTTTGATGTTAAAAAGATAAGCATTTTTTTATCGTTTATTGGAGACAATTTGCGTTATATAAAGAATCCGTTCTCGTGGACATACCCATACTTATCTAAAGTATGATAGACTTATGGTATAATCAAGAAGTGATATCTAGTTTATTAGGGAGAAGGTATAAATTCGCCCCACATTTCCAGCTTTATCTCCAGTCTAAACGTAGACGTGTCCGGAGTTAATCCCCGCCTCTAAATTACAACAAGCATCTCATTGGTTCTTAAAAACTGATGGGAATGACGAAAATTGCGTATTTTCCGACTGAGGAGAGGCGAAATAGCCCGGCCTCCTTTTACGTCCCCCCCTCCTTGTATTTTGAAAGGGGGACTGGGACTATGGCGCGCGAATACTTACTCATCTTATACCTTCTCCCTAGTAAACTAGATATCACTTCTTGGTATAATAGAACTACCGATTGTATTTCAGAGAACAATTTCATCATATCAATTGATATGCCAAAGTATTAACGGTTCAATCCGAAATTGGTTGAAGTTTTTGATCAAATCTAATTAAATATTATAGTTGAACTCTCCCTTTAAAGATGTGGGGTTCTGAAAAGGCCCTTAGTGGAAAACCGTGTAAAAGGGTTCATTCCGGGCTGGCCAAGATTATTTTTCAATGCCGAAGTATATAAGAAAAGTCTGAAGCCACTTTTCTAGCTAAGGTAAAAGGGAAAAATTGGGATTCGGGCTCTTCCGGAGCTCCAGAGCCTCCCTCGATCCTAGCTTCCGGAAGATGTCAGAGACGGATATGCTTAGCGTAAGGGAAAGAAGCCAAAATATCTAGGCCTAACCCCCTTCGTAACTCCTCAGCTTCCTTCATGCATCGCAGTCCTATGGCAGAAAATACTTTTAATAATATACGGGGATCACTGCTGAGAAGGGATATATCTACTTGATGATCAGCTTTTAAGGGCTTCTACCCTTCTTCCCTTGCTATCTAGATGGATAAACCTTTTTCTAGAATTAATAAGGGACCCATTCCAACCATCATTCCTTCAAAAAGTTTAAACTACTCTTCGGAAAAACTTTTGTTTTTACTTTTTGCACTTGGTTACAAGATTTCTTTGAGGTGTTTAACTTAGGGACATTAATCTATTCTAAAGCTACAGGTCTTATTACCCCATCAGAAAGTTCCAGGAGCGAGCACCTTAAAGGAAACCCAACACCGCGTTCGAATTAAGATCTTTCAGTTCAATATTAAAGACTGAGTTAGGCTAGATTAGGTTAAAACAAATGAATTAACACAAGAACAAATATAATATTTGAGAAAGTATGAATAGATTTTCAATGGCAAATTTTTGTAATTGGTCGTAATAAACTTGGCAATAAGATGGTGATTTAAGGGACCCCTTAGAGGGGGGGGGACGACTTTATCTCAAGGTTGAATGTTCTCAGTTCTTGAATTGGTTCTTGTTTAAATTAATATTATGACTTCTTTATTTTTTTGACAGAGAGAGTTGGGAAACATAGAAACAATTAAAATGTTGACAATACCTTTGTTATATTGAATCTCTCGTTTAAACACCTGTTTCTTTATGATTGCCTATATATATATCGTTAAAATCAACCGGATTACAGTAGAAATTAATCATCATAAAGATTATTTGAATTACCATTGAATAACAAAACTAAACGTAAAGAAACGTTCAATCTTTCAGTTACAAATATGAAGCTGAGACAATCGTATCTGTTTTTACTCTATGGGTGTTGGACTTTACTGAATATTGGTATGTAAATCGTTTCATTCCTTCATTGATTAGTGTTTGCTAAGCCTAATTTTTCAATCTCTTAAGCCTTGGTAGTAGAATCATCATGCCTAAGCCAGTTAAGTACGGACGTAGAAAATGGCATTGAATATGTACCCCATCACAACAGAACCAAGCGCCAAACAAAATCAAGTTCGTCTTCTGACAAAGCCCTTCCATGGAAAAGCATTTACACCTTTTCGAAAAAGTTTGCTAAAGTCGCCGGTAACAACGCGTTATTGGCCAATATAAATGATATGATTACCAATCATATTGGTGAAACGTCCAAATCACCCACCTATGGTTATCGAGGTGGTTACGGTTATGGAGGTGGCTATGGTGGTGGTTATGGTGGAGGCTATGGTTATGGCGGTTACGCCATGGTTCAACAACCAGTTATCTATTACGCAATGCCAGTACAGACAGTGCAGGCTTATCCAGTTATGTACATCAACACGTTTAGCGGAAATGTCGGTAACAGCGTCAGTAACTCGGATCTTTTGGAACAACTGATTGCTTTGATTCAAGAAGCCCTTGATGATGGAGGGGATTCAACTGGAAAATAATTTTTGAATTATTAATTTAAAAGTAAAATTATTAGATGAAATAAACTAGATTATGGCTTAAAATTATGTATAATTATTCTTGAAGTGTCTTGAGTTTCGTTTTTAATGTAATTTTATATTTACTTTGAAATTAATAATTAATTTCCACTTACACGTTGCGTAAAGAATACGATAACTAATTACATAATCCATTCCAGTTCTTGAAGAAAAAAAAATAAATGAGATTAATAAACAGTTTCAGTTCAGTTCAACCTCAGTTTACTTTAACTACTTTTTATTATTACGGAATTTTGCCTTATATCTCACTCCGTTTCAGGGTTGCCTATATTGTAAAGTGTCATTGAACTCAACCATCGAGGAAGGTTTTATAGAAATAGTAAGATATTTACTGCCATCTACAATACAATTTCCATTTCCAGAACTTTAATATAATTTTAAGCATAAATTAGGTATTAAATTAAGAATTATTATAGTAAGGCAAATTCCATTGTTAAGAAAATAAACTACCTTTAATTATTACCTGTTAAAATCAATGTACTGTAGCTAGAGGGCGTACTATCATTGTATTGATTCTTCTGAAAGTTGCGTTGAACACTTCGCACTTTCATAATATAATATACATTTGATAAACTTCAAACTTACCTTTTTTGAATGAAAAATTCAGTAACAAACTTTGTAACGCTCTGTAAATAAAGATAAACATCATATTAAACAAAAGAAGAGAAAAATCCCCTTTATAAATAAAAACTAATAAATCTAATTACATTACCATATAATATCTCTTTTAATTTTTTTGCTTACTTTCCAAAATAATTACAGACTTGTTAAATTAAAGTTAAACGAATTAAAATTTTAATTATAGGGAGGGGGCATTTGTAGGAATAGGAAGTAGACACGATCTACTTCTTCAATCCTAACCAATTAAAAATTAAAAAAAAAATTCAGAACTTCTGGAAGAAGTTGATAACTAATAGTTTCATATAAAATACCTTCTACAATAAATACAATATACAAAGAGAAAATGTTTGTATTTTTTTGTGTGTGTTTGTTTTTATATTTCCTAATTCTAAATCTTGTTTTGTTTAAAAATACAGCCGACTTAAAGCGAAGGCATTAAATTCATAATTTATTTATTTATTAAAAAGCGATGCAAAAATTATATCCTAAATAGAGATTTTTTTATTCTTTAATAGAAAGCTATTTAATACTATTACGTAGGCATTTATTAATTTGATTATTTTCTAAAAACGCGATTTCGACGCCACGTGACATACTTATTATCCAATAGGATTAAGCCACAAAACGACGCGCGTGACCTTGAAGCATCACGTGAGAGGTGAGGCGGCGCGCGCGACCTCGAAGCATCACGTGTGAGGTGAGGCGCGCGCGACCTTGAAGCATCACGTGTGAGGTGAGGCGCGCGCGACCTCGAAGCATCACGTGTGAGGTGATTCACGCGGGGTTATTGGGGGAGACAGGGAAACGCGACGCTATTGGCTGAATCTAATGGCGTAGAAATTGAACCGGGTAAACACTCGCGTTGCTATATTAGAAGTAATATTCACTATACCCGTTACGGTTAATATTAATTTCATCATCATTTTTGGGAAGGTCTAATCTCATCTTCACAAGTTTTTAAATTAAAACCTAACAGGTTCTAAGCATTATTATTTTATACATCAATAATTTAAATTGAAAAATTTAATCCTAAACGTCTATTAATTTTAATTAATTATTTTTATTTTTGATAATTGCTCGAAAATTAAATTCTTCTACGGATTAATTACTATAAATTTGAATTGAAATTCCTTAAATGCGCTTTGCATCTTGACGTAAAACATCCAATATTTTACTTAGTATTTACAAATACATTTCAAAACGCTCGAATTCAAAATGAATAGCTTTATTCTTCCATGAATAATGAGCTCCAGTTCTCGTTAGTATTAGGAGAAACTGCGTTTTTTTACCATGGAAGTTCAATACTCATAGAAGGATTCATATAAATTCACGTTTATACTTAAGCAATAACTAGTGTTGTTTCATTATTTTTATTTTTTTCTCGTCGAGTTTTATATTTAATCAGCTTATTTAAAAGAATTTTTTTTATACAATATACAATTAAGCGCTTTATCACATGCACTTTATCGCGGAGTGAAAGCGAAAACTACGTATGTAAAGTAAAGTAAAGTAAACTAACATACGTGGTATTGTCTTTCAGACCAAACGAAATTGAATTGAATAATTTCCGCCTTCGAAGTTTTCTTTTTTTTTGTTTTTTAAATTTTCTCGATTTCAAAAACTCCTTTAATTAAATTAAAATATTAACACACGAAATATCGAAGCGAATAAATAGTTCCTTCTTTCAGCTCGGGCAAGTGATAATTACAAATACTTTCACATTGGCGTTGGGGGTTTTTTGGGGGGAGGAGGGGGAAACACGAAGGAAGCTACTAGGAGAAGAGCACCTTTTCGAAAAAGGAATGCGAAAAACTCACTGAAATCGTACTTTACAGTCTTACTGTCTGTTTGTCTTTTGTTGTTGTTGTTGTTTAATTAATCATTTAAATTAAAAACTTCACTCGCTTTTATATACTTCACGTTTTAGTTCTTTCCTTTGCCGACTAGATAAAAATACCATTTTTTTGTTTCTAAAAATATGACCGAATTCCAAAAATACGCGCCATGTTGAACTCCGTTTTCTTTGTTTTGTTAAAGAGATAGATACTCTAGAACTGCTCGATGACACCCACTGTAGACCGCAACTGTCCATTTGATCATCAAAGAAATGATTCCTTGTTTCGAAGCCACGTGAAACAAATTCGAATTCACATTTTTAGTGACAAAAGACGTGAATATTGCCTCTCGGAGTTTGCAGAGTACCTCTCGACTTTAACACGATGTTTGTTGGTATTGTTGGAAAGCCTTAACGACTGTCTTCGCTATGTCTTCGACTCTATTATCCAAGCTACTGGAGGAGATTAGAGAATACGTCACTCGGGATCGTCTTGACGACCACGAGGACCTCTTATCGTGTCCTACGGGCCTCATTTCAATTTGGACATCGCTCAACGAAGAGACCGCCTTTAATCTTTCTTTTCGGAAGCTGGGCGAACGATGAGACGACGCGGTTCCAGTTGCGGTTACTTCCGACTGACAGCTACATTGACGAGTAAGTGGTGGTGCGCTATTTATTTCGGTCGCATTATCACGTTTCAGCGACTCCACTTCACCCGATAAGTATCGTTTCTGAAAATTTACGGAAACATTCGAAGAGGTTCAACGAAGTTCTTCCGAAAATGATGGTGAATCAAAACCATAACCAAAGCCATAGCGATAAGGGGAAGTTAACGACAAGATGTAAGATCTAACACGAGGTACAATTTGGCCTATCTTAACTGATGAACAATGCAATGAGTCAATCAGGGAGAGATAAATGCACCGTTTTTAAAATATCTTTAAGCAAATCGTACACAGATCTTGTCGAATAGACTGCAGACGCGGAAACGTTAGAAAAAGGAAATACAAGAACGCCATTCCACGGAAACTATACAGAGCAACCCAATGAGCCAACGCGTCAGTCGTGCAACTACCCAAGCAACAAACTCAAGTATTTACTCGACATTACTTCGTGTACTTCAATGCAAAATAACTATAAAATATTTACTACAGAGATAAGAAAAAGCTGTCAAGACTTACAGTTTGATAAGACGACGAAAAAGACTCCTCGAGACGCTGACTGTTTGTTGACGATTCCAACAGCGTGTGTCTACTATGGCGTTTTTTGTAATTTCGGCATATTCTGTCATAACAAATCAAACTACGGTTAATTACCATAATCTAGTAGATAAAACCTTGTAATTAGGTCGGTAAACGTACCTAGAAATGGCGTAAACGATGACGAGGAAAAGCGTGAGAGTAATTAAAGCCACCAATGCGATAATAGTAACGAAAAGGTTTTTCTCGACTTTGGGCGTACCTGAAAAATAATTAAAGAAACTCATTAAAGTACCTCGCAATTACCACAGAAAAAATAGAGATTGCGTGTTAATAAATGTTCCTCATGCACCCATGCTTAAATCGAACCATTTCACTTACAAGATTTGCTCCCTCAACCCCGAACCTCCTGGATCCTCGTGAGCTAAATATTATATATTTTATTATATATTTTATTGACTTAATGGGGTCAAAGGTTGCGCATGCGTGGATTGAAAGTCACGAGACTTGTAGGTTTACCTAGGTAGATAACTCTACTTCCCCGAGAACCTCTGTAGCATCCTGGTGGTCGCTACAAGTTCCGAAGCCATCCTTGGCGCGGCTTCAGGAGGACATCCGAAACAAACAACAGAAACGAAACAAGGAAGATACGTGAGCCACGTGTCTCACCACAATATTTTGCTTTGGCTTTTAAATACCGTGTTTAAAAGTATTTCTTAAACACACGCATGCGACGATGAGTGTTTAGATTCAATTTTAACTTTTGTTTTTGCAATTTAAATTTACCCTCTATAACACAAACGTAAGTTTTAAGCATTTACAGTTTATAAAGCTGCTTGACTCTTTAGCGATTTTTAAAATATTTTAAGGAGTAATTAAAATTAATGAACCAGTTAATTATGTTGATTAGTTGACTTACACCAATATTCACTTCTGAAGGTTTTAGTTTTAATTTTGGTGTAGGATTGATTACTTTTAGTCGTGAATCTTATTAATGATTTAGTAATTAGCGTTAATTTTATCATAGTTTGATCAATTGTTTGGTGGAATTAAAGCCACACCTCAATTATATCGTGAGTATTACGCGCTGGTGATATGATATTAAACAAAAACCACACGTAATTTGTTTATTTAAAACCGACACGGGTCAAATTTTACGTTTGTGGTCAAGAGGGCAAATATTAATTATACACGATGTTTAGTTGGTACAAAATACCTTAGTCTCTTTTATTTTGCAATTTTTATTAGCACTTTTATTCGCAATTCTTTTTTTTTTTTTTAAATTAGTTCGCGGTTTAGCTTTCACGTTTTACATCCTTAAGAATGCACTAATTTTGCTGTTGTATTTTTTGGTGGATATCCCTTACCTTCCGTTTCTTTCCGCCGCCTTGTGCCTTCGCCTGAAGTGTTAGGGGTCGCATCGGCGGGTGGATAAGACCACAGTCTGCTAACTAAAAATACCGCGAAGGGTACTAACTTTTAGTTTCGATGTAAAATTTATCTTCATCAAAGTAAAACCTAACTTTATTTTACTAACAACATTTCGCGCGTAAACTAAGATATTGAAGTTAAAAAATATATAAACCTCATTAGAAAATTCTTCAAAAATTAATTATATTTGTAATTGGATTCGTGTTTCTATCTTTATAAATAAGGAAGTTACGAGCCTTAAAAGATTTAACCGTGAATCAAAGGGGCGTAACCTCTTTACCACCTCTCCCGTCACGTGCTGGCTAGGTTTTCCCGAAACGCCCTTAGTAGGCGGTACCACTTTATAGCAAAAGTTTTAAACGATTCTAACTAGGAGAATATAGAAGATAGAGACACACTTCCAATTAGAAAAATGCTCCATTTTTAAAGATCTTTAATTCTAGAACCTTTATAATAGTGAAAATAGCTAAATATCACGAAGGTAGTTTTTACCCCGAATAGAAAATAAATTATAAAAATCAAGTTAAAAAATTCGTGCTTTTGTATCATGCAAAATAAAAGAGAAGTAGTATTATTGTAATTGCATCAAACCGATGAATGGTAGAAGTTTGGGTTATTATGAGAGATATTCAGATTTGTAATTAAATAAAAATAAAAAATAAATCAAGCAAAAACGAGTGGAAAAAATATAACGGATAGACATAACAGTATATTACTAATAGTAAAAATACGAAGTACTTAGAGGTTATTATTTGTTTCGTAATCAAATATGAAAATACGTATTAGTTAAAAAAAATGCCTGGAGTTAATCGTTTTCTAATAACTTTGAGAGTCAAGCAGCTTTTTTTGAATATATATATAAAGAAGACTGGATTGTCTTACGTAACCGATAAAACAGAAAACATTTTATCAATTACAATTAATCATCATGATGATGACGTCATTAAAGTAATAATCACAAACATTCGACAAAATCAACACAATTAGATATTCTACCCCAGACTGTTTTGAGGTTCAATAATTGCTAAATATTGTGGCCATACTTCCCCACTTCGCGTGTTAACAAACTCCATCAACGACAAGGCGTTTCAGGAATGTATTTATGATATTACCCAAAAATACCCATGAACCACTGAGGATAGCATCAATTGTGACAAATTACTGCCCCAATTCATATTACACACCTCTATTAACGGCAATGTAATTGAACACTTATAAAGTGTGATTCGTGATCAAATTATCCCCCACAATTAAGAACCATTACTAAATACTAAAAGGGTACATACTGCCTTGGGTATTGATGTCCTTCGATTCACACCTCTGACCTCTGAAACCCTCAGCGCATCTATAAATAAAATCGTTGATTAATCTAATTAAAATGAACGAATAAATGATCAAGGCTGACTTACTGGCAAGATATTTCATTAACAGCTTCGATGAAGAGACACGTTCCATTGTTTAGACAATACTTTGACTGATCTCTGTCGCACGGTTTTCCTTTGAATGTCGAATCTATTATGTTATAATTAACGATGCAAAATTTAGTGCGGTCCATAAGCGATCGTCGCTCAAAATATTTTAAATCAGCGGAAAAGAATTACGGAGGTTTTTTTTAATACTTAACAAAATAATAGAACAGAAATAAAAATACTGAAAAGGCATTCAAAAGTTGCAGATGAAAAATAGAAAATTTGTTTCATATATTAAAATATTATGCAAGCTTGGATTATGGACCACACAACGCGTTTTTTATAAATATTCTCCAAGTATTTACGATTGTAATGATTCAGTTAAATTAACTGTAATATTCCGTAACAGAATTTTTTAAATTATATATTCCCTCAGTCACGAAATGTTTGTTTAAAAAATAAATAAAATCTCAAGTCGTCTAAATTTCTTTAGATTCTAAAGTACAGTTTTAACTTGTAATTACTAGGCTAAGTAAGAAATTTAACCAAAATCTAAGCGTAATTTTTGATCATTTCTTACTCTTCAGACTATCTCTGATTGAGAGCAAAATCTACATTTTCGTGGTCATTTATTTTTTACATTTAATTAATAATTCTACGACTAAATAAACGGAAATAGATATTATGTTAGATTAGGTCAGGGTATGTTATAGTAGGTTAGGTTAGGTTGGTTTATATCACTTTTGAACGGCATGATTTTGAGCAATTCAAGTGAAAATTTACAAATTAACGCTCGCTTCTAGATTGGGCCCTGTTTCGTAGAAAAACTAAAGATCTAGCGCTAGCTTTAGAAAAAGACAAAAGAATTCGAGATAGTTTACAGAGAGCATCGGAAAGAAAACCGCGATTCTCACCATCTGTTATAATATTCTGTCTGATTCGAACTTGACCGGAAATGGAACTGTGCCCGAGAATGTTCCACACCCTGCATTTGTATTCTCCAGCGTCTTGCGTCTTGACGATGGCGATTTCCAGACGAGAAAATTTCCTAATAAAATAGAATTTCTTAATTAGGCCTAATTTAATATCCAAGCGTCTATATGGCATCACCCATTTATGGTAAAAAGAGGCTTAATAAAACAGGGGGCGGTTTCAAGCTCGTGACTCAATTGTCAATATTTAATAAAAGTACGTACAATGTCTCCCAGAAGGCCATTAACCTTGTTCAAAATTTAAAAGAACTTCTTTTCAACGTAATTCCATCAAGAAACCCACAGATTTCGTCTCACGCGCCCATATCTTACTAGCTATGGCTTTTGTAACTTTTACAAGTCAATGCTAGCGTACGGTACCCCGATCAGCCTACACCCGAACAAAAACTATATTCCACCGCCGTGATAAATCGTATTTCTAAAACCTACATCAAACCTCAAGATCTCCTTCTTCTACTCATTTTGACTGTTTTATTTGTCAAAAAGAATTATTTTTAAGATGTTTTTCGTCTCGGGCCAGCAATAGGCCAACGTCGGTCAAAGTCTGATGTCTCGAGCAATGCCCGCGTTTTACAAGTACTTTCGAAAACACGTCTCGTGTCTTCCTAAATGACTACTGGTCATAACTACGCGCAAAAATCTCTAATTATCAACAAGTCTAATGTCCTAAATGACTATGAGTACCGCGTCCAACGATAACTACTTTGAAAATCCCTCGTTATTTCCTCATCAATGGATAAATTTTGTAATTTCTATACTTGAAAACGTTTCTGTCTTCGATGAGTAGTATTAACTCACTGGCCATAACTACAGGGTTGCCACGGAATTTTCAGAACTAAATTCCCTGACTTTTCCAGGTTTTCCCTGGCCTTTTTAGGCCGAAAGCGTTAATGTTTACAGCGTGATTTAAGTGCTTATAATTAAACAAACTCGATCTACATTACGTTTTCCAATGTATTTGTTGCACCAAAATGATTAAGAAACATTTTAACTATAAATAACAGTCTAAGAGATTTGTTTTGAGAGCATTTATTTCACAAAAAAAATTCTAGACATTTTTAAGGATTACTCTAGACTTTTCTGTGTTAAGAGAGGATCAGGAGAAACTTTCATACCCAGAAATTTTACCAACTAAAATCAAATTCCATGACTTTTCCCTGACTTTGGCGAAACTTTTTTAATTCCCTGACTTTTCCCTGACCTTTTCGAGCCATTTTTAAATTCCCTGACTTTTCCAGGTTTTCCAGGATTTCCAGGTACTGTGGCAACCCTGAACTAGTCCAAAATCTCAATTTATCAACAAGTCTAATGTCCTTAATGATCAAGTACCACTTCCAATGGTAACTACTTTGGAAATCCGTTGTCAATTCCTCATCAATAGAGTCCTCAAAACTGACTACTTGAAAACGTTTCTGTCTTCAATGAGTAGACTTGAAAAGTATCAACTCATTGCGAAGTCTCTCAACCTCAATGCGTTTGATAGCCTCATCATTTTGCCCCTCCAAAAATAATCAAACCCATAATTCACTCACTTTTTCGTCCTAATGCTAATTCTTTTGTTGTTTTTTAACTTCTTTCCATCTTTCATCCAGTCAACTTTGGGTGCTGGATTACCCGTTATCCTACACTGTAGTTTTAATTTCTTCTTTAGTTCTACATCCACGTTCTTGAGTCCGCCAACCCCGGGAACTTTTGCTGAAACGTTAAAATATTAACCATCAGTATTTTAAGTAAAAAAAAAAAGAACAACAACGTGAAACATTATGATCCTTTCGGAGACTCTTCCAAGAGCTTTTCTTTTCATTTTTTTTCTTACCCCACATTTTAGTGATAAATATACGAAAAGGCGTGTTGGCAAAACATTTTCGGATGGACGGTGTGAAGTGAATTGATTTTTAAGTTAACAAAAAATTGTTCCTCCGAAGAGAGAAAATAAATAGAAAAAAAATTCAACAAAGTTGTCACTAGACAAAAAATAAATTGATTGGGTAGTTTTTGCCTCTCATTTTTTTCTTGCGTGGTGTCTGGGTAGCTAGATTTTCTTATTCTTTTAAAAATAATATCAGTGAAAGTTCATTACTTAAAGTAAGACGACTGTCAACCCATAGATAGGAAGGTATATAAGATATGTTCCATAAGTATGACGCTACCTATACTTCGTAATGCTACTGAGAGACTTACAGCTCGAGCTAGTTCTAGTAGAACGACAAGCGAGAATTGAAGTCCTACACTCGGTGGTTAATTTTGAAGGTCTTCCATCTAGGTCCTATTTAGTCTGTACTAAGCCTTAGACAGCGCCTGACCAGGCGTATTCGCTTTACGAGAAGAGAATCAATGACCTACGTCACTTCATAACTAGCTCCAGTTTTTAACCAGAGACAAACTTATGGAACATATCTTACAAACTTATGGAACATATCTTACGAACTTATGGTATGAGTGAAGGGGGAAGATGTACTTCATCACGTCGCCTTCTAATTGAAGAGCGAGGGTAATTCTGAGCAAGAAAAACACGAGGGAACAGTTTTTCAGTGGAAGAGTTATCACTGACAGTTGTTGGCCGAGTCGGTAGCGCGGCGTAGTTACAAACCTTCTGAGAGAGGGTGGGGTTAGACCCTTCAAGTCAGACGGCGATATAGCAGGCTTTCCTTGGTTTTATCGTCATCGTCCCACAATGTTTTTGGGGTATGCCACACAGAAAGATGGGTTTTGATCGGAAAAGGGGGGGGGGACATGGGCGCGATGATGTGAGACATTGCAACCAGCTATACAACGACAATTCTGGCTGACTCATACACGACGAAGAATATTAACGCGTTCCCGGAGAAGTTATCAAAGCCCATTTTCCCATCCATCCCACGTATCTCCTCGATTGCTTCAAGACAAGGAACGTCGTCTTAAAGAGTCCCAAGATGGTAGACACGCGATGTTTGTCTCTCAAACAAGGCTGTTTATTTTCATAAGCCCAATGCAAACACTTAACTCTTTCAAGATTTGTCTCCATATTGTTAATTTTGTACAGATTTAGATGATAATTGATAACTATACGGTGAAAAACAGTGAAATCAAAGATCTCTAGTTTATTTGACACCCAGTTTCTTAAGTCTGCGGTCCTCTTCGAAGTTTTAAATTGGTAGGCAACCCTTAGTACTGGGACATAGAAGGGGGTTGATACACTGCGGTCTTTGCGCACTCTCATGATACAAAATGACTACAGCGCAGGCGCAAAAAATTGAGATGGAAGGACTGGGACATAGAAGGGTTTGATACACTGCTGTCTTTGCGCACTCTCATGATACAAACAGATTACAGCGCAGGCGCAAAAAATTGAGATGGAAGGAGGAGTTTTCCCTCTTCGTTACATCAAAATGGTCTATTTACAGGCAAAACCATCGTTGTTGCCTTATCTTCCAAGAACTTTACACACACTTCAGTCTCATATTCACTGAAAGACCGTCCTGGAAATATACGACGCGCAACACAGACTAAGTACGCGGATTGGTTAAGAGATTTTGGCTGGAAAATAAAAATAAAACTTCTATGGTACGGAAATGAAGGGCTATTGTTCATAGCGGTATATAACCCGTCGCTCGAATTCAACTTCAAATTGGCCGTGTCTAAGAAAATCGGCCGACCTTAACTTCTGCTACGGAAATCCTTTCAAATCAAGGGGAGGGTTACGTACTTATTTTTTTCTTTTAAGTTTTTCGAATACTGGGATTATATAGCGTGTTATACGCAATTTTACAAAGTATCTCCTTTTAAAAAGATTCTTAAGAAGTATAGCTGGAAAACGTCCCATTATTAAATACGTCAGGGCTGTTTTCATGACTTCATATGTACGCCAAAGGTCGCTGGTGCGTTTAGACGGTGCAGTCTATAGTGTCTTTTGAACCTTTATTAGTTTCGTCGCAGTGAGGTAGTAATTAGGCCTATCACTTGTGGGAGTGCGTGCCTTGTCTATTTGGAAAGGTTATCTATCTAGAAACCTTGGGGTACGAGACGAGCATCATATCAAAGGCTACTGACTTTATCAAGAAAAAATTTAAACGCTTCATGTGAATGAAACAAAACAAAGTCTTTAAATAACTTTCAAGTCATACCCCCTTCTTTCTATGTACAGAATGATAGTTGTCTAATTCTGTTATGGTAAGTTCCTTGTTAGAATTCCTGGGGTACTTACTCATTTAAAAACATGTCGCTAAAATAGAGCTAACCATACCAACCATCAAGGGTAGACGAGAGTACTTCGCGCGAGAGACAAGTTCTTAATTAGCCTGTCACTAGACAGTATAAAGGAAGAGTTTCCATATATACTTGGGTCAAAAACCTAGATTTAAGAATAGTCTAATACCTTGACGGTAGAACCACGCGCGCAGTCCTCAATCTTTATTTTAAAACTTTAGCTTCGACTCTTAAACTTTAAGATTATACTTAAAGTTGTGTCTAGATTTGACGAAGGGGTCTATTCTAAGGCACGCGACCGTAGGATTCCTGCCGTTCTAGACTATAGAGTCATAGACGGAGCTAAGAGTATCAAAACGCACCCCATTCCCAAGAAGTAAACGGATCAACCCAACCCTTGGATCAGAGTTGAGTTAGTACCCACCTCGGTGATTATCCAATCACGGAGAAACTAAAAGACTCTTTGGGAAAGGAAAGGGTTCTACTTCTCGTGGGACAGACTGGGAGTGTGAGCAAAAGTTGCGCGAGATTGCGCGAGCTAGAGTCTCAAGACTTAACGCCCGAACCTTAAGTTCTCCATCTTCCTGGTAGAGTCGCGAAGTATAAAAAGGTTTTTGGTTCCAAACCGTCTCGTCAGCTAACAATCTATCGCTTCTTTCCTATAAAAGCTTCGACGCAGCCATAGTCTACGACGTTTTAAACGTATTTTTACGTCTCGAAAAATTAACGCTCGTGCCAAAATTTTCCCCATCATGCTCAAGCTTGTACAAAAAATAAAGACACGATTTTCGAGGCTCCGTACGTCGGTTTTGTTTGTCCTCAAGTACTCTATACTATCTTATGGGGTTGGGGTCTGCCATGCACAAATTGAGAACGACAAAACCTTGACATAAGCCGCGCTAACACTTGATCTAGGTGTAACGATTAGCATTAAAGTTGTTCAACGAAAGGATGTAGTGGAAGAGAGTATACAACCATTAAAATTTAATTTGCAAAACAAAATCAAAAACAACTCTTTTTAACAATTTCAACTATGAACTAGTACCATATAAATTATCTACATCTTTTGATACATACCGCTTTATTCGCGAGTTACATCCCCATTCTACATCTTTATTAAAAAATTTTGCTCCGGGCAAATTCTCCTTTAGCTTTTTAAGCGCGTGCAAAATAGAAACGGTAGAATAGGCTTAACTACCAATAGTTCTTAAAAAAATAAAAAAAGGTTTTCCTTTTCATTACGGCGAGAAATCGGGGGTTTACCATCAACTAACTTACAACCCACCCTATCTGCCTTATTTCCTAATAGATCTGTCGGGCCAACTGTGTTGTACGCGTCTTTATTAGTACCACCAGAGAGAGAGAGAGAGGGGTCGAAAGAAATCTCTTGATAAGAGGTGCGGTTATAGAGGATAACCAGGTATCTGGACGGTGCCACGGAAGGCGTAATTAGCTTAGTAGAAGTAAGCATTCGTAGCCTAGGGTTAAGAAACAATGTCGGCTGGTTGGTTTAATATAGTTGGAAATGTCAGCTTTGTTCTAGAGAAGTATTCAACACTCCACACCCCGTGATTTTCTTCGAGAAATTCTTGCTTTTGGACTTTAATCTTTTTACCGTCGAGCTTTGGCATGGGATGCCAGCAGCCGCCGCGGATAAGGGGAGGGGATGAGACGGGGTGGTGGAAGGTTCATCAGTTCCTGGTCCACCTGGGAGGTCTTCCGTCCGCCCTTGCACGGTTTCCATACGGGTTCCCCTGGCTAAACCAAATCAGAACCTATATATATATATATATATATATATATATATATATATATATATATGTATACCCCCTCCTCTTTATCCATAGGCCTTTTTATCCAAGAATAGGGCTACAACGTATGTTTAGTTTCGGTATAAAATTTATACATTGGCCCGAAACCCGGGGAAACAGGTAGTTTAGCTTCTAGAAAGTCGGCATCGTTAAAAGACTGGTGAAAAAAAATATTTATTTTAATATATAGCCCGCTCTGATGCCCGGAAAAAAATGGCAACCGTCTCGCTCGGAGACCTTGCTTCGATTGAGATTTTACAGGTATATAACAACGGTCTAATCAGCCTGGCTGTAAGATGGTGCTACTACTACTACTACTACACCAAATGAGAGGCCAACTCGCTGCGCAGGCCATGTTTAAGCGAGCACGACACTTTTCGCTCAATAACCTATTCGGGATTGGCACATTCCTGGGCTGCAGTGTCAATTTTTCATTTTCATCCCATCTCAATTATTTTTCCAAAAAACACGACTGCGAGGTTTACTCGAGCTATCAAATTCCGCTATTCTTTGTGTACTTTTTAAACACGTACATTGTACGCGTTGTTTGCCTTAATTTATACAACGCAATTAAACGCAACACCAAAAACAAGGACGCGTACTTCCACGATCCATTTTGTTACAGCTCGGGAATCACCACCAACTTAAGCTGCTATTCATTCTTGGTATCAGATAGCAAAATAGGGGTGTGAGGTATTTTCACGGATTAAAGTTTTCTTATAGAGCTCTTAAAAGAAAATACAAACACTATTCGATCTTCCTTAAAGAAAGGTATAGCTACTTCCCGCTCTGTGTGTGTGTTGGGCTGTCGAACGTATAGGCTTTTGGGTATCAATTTCCGTGCAATTTCTGGCCAATTTCTGGCCAATTTCACAGGTGTTTTCATCCTTATAAGGGTCAGATGTAGAGTCGTTTAGACAAGTTATGCCTCCTTGCTCGTTAGCCTCTGTACACCCCGAGAGTGCACCATCCACCACACGCTTTTGGCATCCCCCAGACTACCCCGGTATATATATACGTTTCTCTATATCTATACCCTCGTTTACCTGGAAGGTAGATAATGATATAGTCGCTCGCCTAAGCTCCGTAATGACGCTTGAAAGAAGAGAAGATGCCGACAATCCCCGCCCATACTGACTCCCCTTAAGATGCCGCCGACATTTAGCCCCACGGTTAAAAGATATACCTTCCTTTGACTTTGTTTTTTTTTCTTCTTCTTCTTCTTCTTTAAGAAGTCTTCCACGATACAGATATATTTATTCTAGAGACTACCTTACTCCCAGAGACGCAATCTTAACAATCTTTCTCCCCATTTCGCGGCGGATTAGCCAAGAATTTATTAGGCGAGACCAAAAACGTAGAGTGGCGTGAAATTGCTAAGCCTAATCAAAACCGTTAGCGCCTGTGTCATAACATTTTACTAATAATTATTTATATCTATTACCATCATGGTTTAGATACAACTTACGTCATCCTAAAAATTATACTAAAAGACATCATAGTTTCCGGTTTATAATTAACGGGACTACTCAAAAGGTGTCAACATTTTTGAATGTTTGTCCTATTTTATAGCAAGGACGGTAGAGTATTTAAAAGATAAATCATTAATTTTGACAATAAAAGTTAAACGTTTACGAGGATCCTTTTCAATTCAGTTTAATTTAATTCAATTATAGTTAGAATTTTGTCATATTTGATTTAGAGAATGGACCTTGGCTCTTTATTAACCTTGAATTATTTTGCAATTTTAAATCATCTCCCAACAAAACAATTTATACAGTTTTGAAAAGATTCCAAAAATTTTACAAATGGCGTCCTTCAATTAAATTTAAGAAACAATTAAAACAAATTGGATATACCGTAATCTAAATTCAAGAAACGTAAAAAAATATACGACGATTTCAATTTGAATATTATCCAAAAAGAACTTTGATAAAAAAAATCAATGTCAAATTCCCTTTTCTTTAAAATTAACATTCCATAAAACCCGACTGGTTATTAAATACTAGACAATTAAATTTAAATAAAATTAAACTTCTATAAGACTATTTTAATTAAAAAAAATACTTAAACAATTGTATAGTACTTAATAAACCACTTCCTTATCATATATATATAAATATATATAAATAAATAGTTTGTCATTAAAATTCGTCATTTAAATTCCAAAATGTAGCCTAAACCTCAAATTTTTATTTTATACTTTTAAATTTAGCAAATACCTCGGTTTAAAACTTAGATTAAACCATTTAATTTAAAAGTTGAATCGTTAAACTCTAATTAATACGGGTTATAATTAAACGGGTATAAATTTTGAAATGATATAATTTAAAAAATAATTAATAGTTATTTTTAAAGTTTTGTCATAGACTCTGTCACTGGTATTTTTTTAAATAAAATCTTTTTAAGTACTTAAGAACAAGCGAGAGTTTCAAAATTGTACTTGTTATATCATCACATAATTTCTAAAGATATGCAATAGCTAAAAATACCCGATGAAAAATTTTTATGGCCTCAGGTATAATCTTAGATCACACTATAATTAATAGAAATTGGCTATGGGAGGGGGGAATTAAAGAGGAGGGGGGTTTCGAAAAGAAATTCGGTAATTTTTATAAGGCCACATCCTGAGCGAGTTGGGCGGTTCAGTATTAAGGACCCGAAAAGAAGTCGAAATTATAATGACGCTGCTAATTAATTTGGGTGGATTTCTTAGGCACCTAATTAAGACGTAATAATAATTTTTAATGAGAAGCCCAATTAACGTTCTTAAGGTATAACGGTATATTGGAAGAAATAGATATTAACTTTTAGTTCTATAGTCGAAATTATATAAGTTTCGTTATTATTATATAATAAGAGGGATGCAGATTAATGTGTCTGTCTGTTAGTAACGCTCTATTTTTTGCGAAATATGTATCTTAATATCTTCAGATTATTTTAAAATTAATGTGAAAGTCACCCGAAATATTTCAAAATTAAAAGTCACCCGAAATATTTCAAAATTAAAAGTCACCCGAAATATTTCAAAATTAAAAGTCACCCGAAATATTTTAAAATTATGTAAAAGTCACCCGAAATATTTTAAAATTATGTAAAAGTCACCCGAAATATTTTAAAATTATGTAAAAGTCACCCGAAACATTTTAAAATTATGTAAAAGTCACCCGAAATATTTCAAAATTAAGAAAAAGTCACCCGAAATATTTTAAAATTAAGAAAAGGTCACCCAGAATATTTTGATTTTAAGAAAGGGTCACCCAGAATATTTTAATTTTAAGAAAGGGTCACCCAGAATATTTTAATTTTAAGAAAGGGTCACCCAGAATATTTTAATTTTAAGAAAGGGTCACCCAGAATATTTTAATTTTAAGAAAGGGTCACCCAGAATATTTTAATTTTAAGAAAGGGTCACCCAGAATATTTTAATTTTAAGAAAGGGTCACCCAGAATATTTTAATTTTAAGAAAGGGTCACCCAGAATATTTTAATTTTAAGAAAGGGTCACCCAGAATATTTTAATTTTAAGAAAGGGTCACCCAGAATATTTTAAAATTAAGAAAGGGTCACCCAGAATATTTTAATTTTAAGAAAGGGTCACCCAGAATATTTTAAAATTAAGAAAGGGTCACCCAGAATATTTTAAAATTAAGAAAGGGTCACCCAGAATATTTTAAAATTAAGAAAGGGTCACCCAGAATATTTTAAAATTAAGAAAAGGTCACCCAGAATATTTTAAAATTAAGAAAAGGTCACCCAGAATATTTTAAAATTAAGAAAAGGTCACCCAGAATATTTTAAAATTAAGAAAAGGTCACCCGAAATATTTTAAAATTAAGAAAAGGTCACCCAGAATATTTTAAAATTAAGAAAAGGTCACCCAGAATATTTTAAAATTAAGAAAAGGTCATCCAGAATATTTTAAAATTAAGAAAAGGTCACCCGAAATATTTTAAAATTAAGAAAAGGTCACCCAGAATATTTTAAAATTAAGAAAAGGTCACCCAGAATATTTTAAAATTAAGAAAAGGTCACCCAGAATATTTTAAAATTAAGAAAAGGTCACCCAGAATATTTTAAAATCATGAAAAAGTTAATCATAATAATAAAAACTAACACCACACCATAAAAAATATATATCTTTTCATTTGAAGTATATTAATATTAACTAACTGATCATATATAAGAATTAAATCGGATTATAATAATTATTTTCAGCATAAACAACAGCGGAATAAAATTGCACCCGCAGAGATATTCCAAGCGTGATGTTTAGAGGGAGAGCCCACAGACAGGGGCAAAGCTATAATGCATTTCTAATGGTACCCCTGTAGAACTGTTTCACCCTCTAAACACATTATACGAATTTAAGCAAAAATAACTGTAAACTCCTCCTTAAAACTGGAATCTAAAATCTTTTAAATAAATCAAATATTTGAATCGAGCCCCTAATTACGAATAAAAAGAGTTCAAAACGTTTCATGGTTTTACCGACAACAGTTACTTCAATAAATAATCAGCCTACGTATAACGTTAAGCCTAACTATCGTTAATTCCGAACCATTTATATATAAAAAGACATACGCTCTAATTTGGCTTACCGCTTCGACGTGGTTTCGCATACAAAATAGGGTAGTATAGATTAACCCCCCGTATTATTTTCCAACCCTCCTTGAAATTTTGAATCACCCAGACATACAAGGAAGAACTTAACTCTCATCCAACTGGGAGGTCTAAACTAAAATTTACCTATGGCGCTTTCAAAACATAACATACCCAATTCATAACTGTTCAAAGTTTCTATAGTTTATCCAGTTATATGAAGTTTATTTGCATATATTGAGTAATTAATTAAAGATTAAAATTCCCACAATAGTCTTAATTATCCTTGTTAATAATACTAACGACCTATATCCACTACGTGCTTAATTAACCTAGCAGGTCATGGGTTCGAGTCTTGACCACGATAATGCTAATTAGCTTTATAAATTAACATTGAAAGTATTAAATGCATAGATATAGTGAGCGATTGTTATTTGCGATTGCGATTCAAGTTCCGCTATCTACAACAGAATACTGAAAAGCTTGCAGTATTCCGAAATTGCATGCGGGAGATGCCATAATAAGAAATTACTGGCAACCCTGCATGAAGCGCGGTTAAAATTAAGAAACACGTGGAGAAGAAATATCTCTAGCATAACTAGGGAGTGCCTTGCATCAAATATTTTTAATTTTGACAAACATATTTCTCATAAACTAAACGTGAGAATTTATTTTTATTATTATTCTAATTAATTCATATTTTCAAAATTAGAATTCGTAATTACGCTCAATAATAATAATAAAAGAAAAATAAGTTCATGTTGGTTTGTGGGAATGTGGGAACATTTTCTTTAAAAAAAATCATTATTCAAAAGAAGACAGGTAAATTGGCTGGACACTCTGCAATTTAAATGTAACACAAGCTCTGGCATTATCTTTAAGAAACGCGGCATTACGAACGAACATAAAATAAATACTTCAAAGTCAATTAAGCATATCTTTCAACTCCCTAAAACCAAATTCCCAAGAAGCAGTGAGCATTTTGCAAACATACAACCTCCCAAAAAGCCAAAACAAAAATAAAAAAAAACATCGCCAAAAATTTCGCTTTTTTTTTCTCAGGCTTTGCTGTCCCGCTAAATTTTCTGGACCCATAAATTCCTTTGCCAGTATCAGAAATTCCTTAGGGTGTGGCAATAATTTTTACCTTGACTATTTCTCATAGCATCTTTTTATCCGCACCGAAAATCTTCTCCAAGGCGGGATCACCGATATCTAAGTCAGAGAGGCTGACCCCAACCTTTCAAACTCAATTTGCAATAAGACCTACGCTTCTAAACCTGCCATGAATTATTATGAGGTTAAATAAGAACGGTAACGCAAACTACGATTGGTTTAAGTTCTCGGGAGAGGCGATAACTCAGAACCCAAAATACGTCGGCACCCTTTGTCAACAAGACTAGTCTATGCCTTGAAATGAAGACGTTCACGAGATAAAAAAGGTAGAGAAATTTTCTTCTTTCCCCGCTTCAGCCCCAAACAGTTTGGACTTAAGATTGATGTTATGTTATGGGGAAGTGGATACAATGTTTAAAAACGTCCTATGATGGATCATCTTCCAAATCAAGCTAGGACAACAAAATGACAATTTTAATTCATCAAAGGAAGTTACAAGAAGAACTTGTAATCTACTGTATCTTTTCTTTAATTACTAAAATCATAAGTTCGTAAGATGTTCTATAGGTTTGTCACTGGTTACAAACTGGAGCTTGTCATGAAGTGAATGAGGTAGGTCATAGATTCGAGGTAAAGCGACGCCTGGTGAGGCGCTGTCAAAGGCTTAGTAATTCAGACTAAATAGGACCTAGATGGAAGTATTGCAAAATTAACCACCGAGTGTTGCAATTCAATTCTCGCTTGTCGTTCTCCAACTAGTTATCCCGAGCTGTAAGTCTCTAGCATTACGAACGTGAATATGTCATACTTATGGAAGGAACATATCTTATAAACTTATGTTATGCGATTCACTAAATAAAAACAATGGAACTTCTGTTAAATTTCACATTAGCACATATATGGATGGTAAGAGGGGCAGAAAGTGACGAGTATGGGGTCAGAAGGGGCACGGAGGACCCCCCTTTTTTGGGGATGACTAGATATCGCCCAGGAGTAGCGAAGAAAAAAAAGCGTACCTTCTTCCTTCTATCTTTCGCAATAACTGTATTCAAAATAGCTTTTCCTTTTATAACTCAATTTTAAGAGAGTTTTTAGTGTATGGCCACCCCTATAGCCAGCCGCTTCACGGAGCGGACCCCGAGGGCTAGATTTTTTTTAAAACCCCCTACCACGTGACCCCTCTTCTTCTAACTTCATCTCCGAATAATTGACATGGACGGTGAGCTCAGCGTGAAATCCCGGGCTCGAATACAAACACCGGGATCTACCACGAAGGTATGGATGACTTTAAAGAATGGCGCGTTCGCACTAATCAAGTCCTTTTTCTTAAATCGCGTAATTGCCTTCGTAATACATTTTAATCTCTGAAATATTGGTAATAGTAGATAGTGTTTTATCATGACACTTGAACTCTAAACGAATAGAAATTAAAGATTTTTGCAACTTGATATATTCTGGTAGAAGCTGCACGTATCCGGTGGGAACGTAGCCTTTTCTCCGCAGATTTTGCATTTGTTTTGTAACAATTAAGCGCTACAAACTAAATAAATAGCTAAATTTTGGCCTAATTTGTGCAACGCAATACAATTACGTATTTGTGTAAAAACTGACCAAACTATTTGTAAAACCGTAATAGCACTAATAGATAGTTTTCACACATGGAGGATTCATACCATTTACACCAGGAGGCCGGGCTACCTGGAGGACAGAAATCCGTCTACTTTTTGTCCTCCAGGTAGCCCGGTCTCCTGGTGTAAATGGTATGAATTCTCCATGTGTGAAAACCATCTTATATAACCAATGTATGCTGTCGACGTTTTGGGGAATATGAATGATACACGGTGTGACGGTCTTCCAATATCATCTTTGAAGATTCCCCGTGTCACTTGTACGGTTTTCAGGCCCGATATAATGTGAATTCAACCACCCGATTACTTAACGGAATATTGGGCAAAACTAAGTACACATGCAAAGACGATAGAACTCAAAAGATGTAAACATCTATGGAAAAAGCTGCAAAACTAACGAAGGGTATACTGCCATTGTTTCGTGGGTGCAATATGCCATGGGAGAAAGCCCTTGACGTATAAACGCAAGAATATACATAAGGACTAGTAGCGAAAGACAAAACTAGGTGTTAAAATGACATATAAATGTTTTTGCGCGGAAAATATTTTGAGTAAAGAAAAAGTGTATAGTGGAAGACGATGGAAGATGAAGAAAGAAAGAAGAAAAAAGTCTAGGAAGAGAAAGAAAAAAAAAATTGTATTCGGCGCGCCAGATCGTCGCTTATAAGGGGTCGATAACCCCTGAAGTTATACTAGTCGAACGAGCGTACCCCTTCACCTCGAAAGAAGCGACTCTGGATGTTACATATGCGCCTGTGGAAAGACTCCTTGCCCGCGACACGAACCAATGAGCAGCAGCAGCAGCATCCAGAGAGCGACCAAGGCTCCTAACTTCTTCTCAAAAAGGATACGTAATGCTCAGCCTAACTCCGGATAGATAACGAAAAAGCCAAGGCTCAAGGATTTCAAATGGCATGCACTTTTCTCCTGATGCAACGAGCTAGATTCTCCTCCAAGTTAGTCAGTCTAGCAAGCGATTAGACACAATATAAATTCTCTAGCTCTGTCTGTTTATGCTTATTTACCTCCGGAGTAGATTCTTTCATGCATTTATTTCCTTTCGTTAAGCCTTTGCTGGCCTTTTCCAAAGTATAAAAGGAGGAGAGGGTGTATAGAAGGTTTCTTTACGTTTTCACATGGTTAATTCGCGAAGAAAGAAGGAAAGAGCTAGAAACCGGCAGTCGTAAAGTTTCCTCCAAAAAATAAAATCCTATTTTTTTCTTCCCCAAATTGTCTAACTGGTATGGAGATCTTACGAAAGTTTTCGGATGAGTTCTTTATTGGATGAGGTCACGGAGGTCAAACTAAGGGATTTGTTTGTTTGGGTGTTGACCCACTCGAATCACTTATTCTTAATTCAACTCTTGGCCAATGTTTGAAAGTTAGGCTTAGCGTCTTGTTTTTCTAATTAGAAAGACGTTAAGCCTAACTCGCAACAACGAAGTAAAACATGACCCCTATATTTGCGTAATGAAAAATTTAACATTCTCGCTCATTGAAGGCCTATCTTATGTCCCTATTATTAGCCGCTGTACAAAGTCAAGACAAAATTTACAAGTGTTAAAAGTGTCTGAGAATCCGCGGCGGTGTCTAGTGCCAACACACTTCCCAGAAGAAAAAAAAAGTTAAAAATGTGTTTTTTTCTTTGTCTTCAAGTTGCCAAGTTTGTACGTTTTTACGTTGTACGTTCTCTATGGCCTAAGCCAAGGACGTGTTTTATCTTCTAGTTGTAGAGTAGACACTCACGGCTCATTTGGTACGAAAGCTAAGGCCCCAAGCTGTCTGAAATGATAGCGTCAGATTCATGGAGGACGTTTCTTTTCGAAACCAAAAATAAAAAAAAAACGGTTCACCGTTAGATTTTCTGATTTTTAAGGTTTAAATTTCCGCGTTCTGATATATTCTATTTGAGAAAAAACTGACAGATTGTGACGAGCACGGTTTTAAAATATAAAATAATCTAAATACTAAGTTTTTTTAAAAAAATAAAAACCTCGACAAAGAGTGGGTTAAGAGGCATTGAACCGTTTGAAGCGAACCAGACTTTAAGTACAGATATGTCTTGATTTTTTCTCAAATAACCCAGACAATATTTTGATTTTTCTTAGCTACATGGACCTATTTAAGTGGATTGATACAAAGAGAATGCTAAATATCCCAGACTTAAATTCATAATTTGAAGTTGAATTGTTTTTAAATGTCTTGCATACATCGAATTAATTGGAAAGAGTAGATTAATATTAATGAAGATATGAACGAAAAAATTTAAATAACTGCAGCCTGCGCATTAGGCTTCAACATGAGGCGTATGAAGCACATGACTTTATGGTATAAAATTCTATTGGACGACTGGTACCACCTGACGAATTTCCTACACTGTATGTTTTAAAATATGCCTAACACGTCACGTAGTGTCCAATAAGTTAAGCTCATTACTCGTATCTTTTAATATTGTATAGATTGATTCAATATTTATTACTTTAAAAGCCACTTCTAAGAAAAAAATAAATAAAACATAAAAATCCCACTCGACAATTTAAACAAAATTATGAAAGTCTCCAAATTCTATCTTCCCTCCATTGACAATTAAGCCATGTTAGTTAAACCTTAAGATAAACCCTTTATATATATATATATATATATATATTTTGATTTTATTTTTCTATTCAGTTTCAATTCACGAATGGTATTTTATAATTTTCCCAAACTTTCCAACTCCGCGGTGGTCGTCCCAAAACCCCCAAAAAAATAGAAAAATAAAGAACAACATTTGTATTCTAGTTTTAAACAAAGAATCATATCGAGGTGGCTATATAGCAGACGAACCACTTGCTACGCGTTATATGGAGCATTAACTGCACTAGACTATTTAAGGAAGACGTAATAAAAATTGAACGAGAAAAAGTTAAAAAAAAAAAAAAAGAAAGAAATCTTTAGAAATAATGGGAAAAAAAACAAGACCAAAAATGCCCTGGGCGGTGTTATTTTTAAGCGGTATATTTTAGCCCCCCTACCTTTCATAATTTGACCTCCTATTTATATATATACATTTTTTTGTTAAATTCTGTACTGGAGCCAAGCAGTCTCTTATTCTCGGGGATAGTAAAAAGCAAAGAAAGATGAAAAGAAGAAGATTCCAAGCTGCTTGCCTAATACACAATTCAAACGAGATCAAATCCTGTTTCCTTAAATATGGCGGCGGAGTCGGCGGCCCGACCAATTGCTCAAGCTTCTATAACCCCCGTAACAAAAATAAAAAATTGGGGAGAATCATTTTTAGTTTCGACCTCAGCAGAAATTGGAAAGGTTATCGGGTTTACAATTATGGACGGTTAACTATAGAGAGTTCAAAATAAAGTTACGTAAAATGGATTCTTGTGCATCAGGTATCGTGTGGACAACAATACGGACCCAATTTGGTGGACCGGAAGTTGCGTACGTCATTAACCCTAATTAAATCAGACGATACTGTCTGCGCCTCCCATTTTTGAAAGGGTCTACAACGAACTTTCACGTGACGTCAAACACTCCTATCTCTTACCTCGTTTTTTTACGACCATATTGGAAGTCGTCAACTCAGTCCATACAATTTAGACTACACCAATATTGACGTCACGTCACCGTAGCTCCTCCCCATCTCAGTACCACTCTATTCTACTTTAAATTATACAAGTGGCACAGAGATGTTTATCGTTCCACGATGATACTTAGATTTGCAAGGATATTGTATCACATCCCGTTTTGGAGTTAACATGGCCCAAGGACCGCAACCTTACTGAAGTCCAAACTAAGCTTCATCTTTGCTCAGTGGACACGATGAGATGTTAATTAACCACGCGTATTTTGAGGGAAAGGGCAACTCAAGGCGCAGGAAGGAAAACACTATCATGGATTGCGCTGCAATAAGTATCGGATTTGTACGTCAAGCACCCCAACTTTGAAGACGCTTCTAAAGAAATTACGCCTAGGCCTAATATTTAAAAATCTTGAAAGTCCGCAAATTTTTCCACCGTATTTATTTTGTCGCTGTTAATTTCGTAAGAGGCTCTAGCCTAGCCTAGACACGGAGTAAGGTTGCGTGATCGATCTTCAGACCAGTCTAACCCCCTAATTTAGCCTTTATCATATACCTAAAAGGCGAGCCATTCTTCAAAAACGCGCGCGCAAATGATGGTGCGTGGCACAAAGCCAATCTTGTCAAGATGTAAATAACCGCTCGATCCAGACTTCCGTACTGAAACTCGTAACGTATTGCGTAACCTAACCCGTCAATCTTAACTAAAAATTTGGGAAACTCAAATCAGTTCAATTCACGTATAGTTCAAGCTGGTACTGCAACCAACCTATTACCTAACCCGTCAATTTAGGGAAAGTCAAATCAGTTCAATTCATGTACAGCCGCTGGTAATTCAAATTGTTCCTATGGAAACGATAAGACGTTTGTTATTAAGGTATTGGACATCTTGTTTTTTACTTATATACCTTAAGAAAATGCCGAAAAAATAAAAAAGATAATAATTCGTACCTCTTTGGGTGGCCAAGAAGAGGAAAAACTCCTTCGCCCACCCTTTGGACTAGAGCGGAATAAGTAAATCAGAAGGAACCGGAGGGGGGAGCAGAGGGAGGGAGGGGGGAGCAGAGGGAGGGAGGGGGGTTCCCCTTAAATTGGCTTTCGGACATCATCCTGAATTAAGTGGGATCTGGCAATTGCCCCTTACGCATTCAAATAAGCTGATCAAGTTGCACGAGCGAAAGAAGCGCGGTCTTTCTCTTTTGATTAAGAACCAACCAAGAAGAGTTCCTTAAAGTAAACACCGTGCACCACCGACGGACGCTTTTTTTAGCGTAAAAAGCCGCCGGGTATACCCGTTACAATCTCGCGGCAAATACGTCATAACTCTAATTATACCGATTACCATAAGTTCATAAGATAGGTTCACCATAAGTTTGTCACTGGTTACAAACTGGAGCTTGTCATGAAGTGAATAAGTTAGGTCATAGATTCGAGGTAAAGCGATGATTGCCTGCCTGGTGAGGCGCTGTCAAAGGCTTAAAATACAGACTAAATAGGACCTAGATGGAAGTGCAAAATTAACCACCGAGTGTAGTCAATTCTCGCTTGTCGTTCTCGAACCAGCTCAGGTTCCATAAGTTTGTTACTGGTCTCTGAGAGCTTGTCATGAAGTGAATGAGGTAGGTCATAGATTCGAGGTAAAGCGACGCCTGGTGAGGCGCTGTCAAAGGCTTAGTAATGCAGACTAAATAGGACCTGCAAATTAACCGAGTGTATGACTTCAATTCTCTCTTGTCGTTCTCGAACTAGTTAACTCGAGCTTTAAGTCTCTAGCTTTACGAAGTACAGGTTGTGTCAAACTTATGGAACATATCACTTATAAACTTACGCAATTACCAAGAGTGGCTCTTTCTTTTCCCCTGTAAATACGAATTAGCGTTTAACAATTCAATATACGTCATTAGAGAGAAAAAGAAGTTCCTAAATCTATTTTAAGCTCAAATTAGTTTGGTATAAATACATGGTATTTAATTGAGGCAATGTTTTTCTATTTTACCGCCAAAACTAGGCCTACACCCGGCCGGGTTTGAGAAGGCGTGTCTTATCTTAGAGTTAAGAAGCCTAGCGTCCTTGAATCCCCGGGAATCAGGGGACGTCCGAAGACACGAGCGTCTTAGAACTCCTAGTATAGAGAGATGACGTGTATAGTTATACCCCGCCTATTTTTTTCAAAATTATGGAAATGGCGCGCGAGCTGGAAATACAGGGATAGATATATCTTTGGTGATCCCCCGAGTGTTATTAACTTATTATATCAGAAGAGACATAACGATTTCTGGGGCTAATGCAGGGAGGATAGAGAAGGGGATGGAATTTTGACCGTTTTATTAGTGTCGGCTTGGCTTTGTGTCTGCCACAGAGTCCCTAAAGTCATCAACCGTATATTTGGTGTATAAT
This sequence comes from Phalangium opilio, assembly GCF_054372755.1. Taxonomy (NCBI): domain Eukaryota; kingdom Metazoa; phylum Arthropoda; class Arachnida; order Opiliones; family Phalangiidae; genus Phalangium; species Phalangium opilio. The sequence goes on from NW_028324189.1 coordinate 11,728,218, forward strand.
AAATCTATATATCGGCTTAGAGCCAAAAAAAAAGAGAGAAGAATCTATACCTCCCAAATAGGTATATAAAAAGGTTTTAAAGGCCTCGGGCTAGATATAGACCGAGTGCGTTGCTAAAGGCGTGCAAATCAAATAATGTTAAGTAAAGAAAACCCGACAATATAATTTATCATGTTGCTCCTTTTTAGCTATAACAAATATAGATGTGTATAAGAACATTTCTATATGTATATGTGTGAGCGTACAGGATGCATTCAACTTTTACGAGGAAGCTAATTATATATATCAAATGATAGAGAAATGAGTGGAACTACCTATTAAAATTTCGGTTTTAATTTTTTATTTTTCACGTACTTGTTTTCTATAATCAATATAAATAATGATATTTCAATATATTATTTACGAAATCATTTGTATTTTGATTATTTGATAAATAAATATTTCTTTTTTGATTTGCTTATTATAAGTTGCCACATATATTTAAACAAGAACCCACGTACGACCCAAGAACATAACCATCTTAGCTTTCATGAACTTGAATACTTCGCAATATGACGGTAATTCAAGAGGAAACATGGTATAAACCCTCGAAATAAAACATCAAAATTTATATCTTCTTGGATCTTAAATTGGTTTTGACAGGGATAGATTTAATTTTACAAGTATAGGAATGGAGAACGGTTAGTATTTACTTCAGCCCTACTCATAGCCCAGTATAGAGCCCCTTCCTCCAACACGTAACGAAAAGTTTAAATTATGTTATTGGCTCACTTAAACTACGCTTTGATGACGTTGCTGACGGGGACGACGAAAAATACGTTACTCCATTTTACCTCTGTCGCTATGACCCCGCCTCTTCTTTCATACCCCCCCCCCGTCCCAGGGAAGGGGGTCCGGGGCTTTGACGCGCGCCCACATTACTCTGTCCTCCATTCCTACTTAAAAAACTAAATCTATCCCTGGTTCTGATAATAAATTAAGCAAAACCATAAAATATCTGAAACTCAAAACAACACGCACGTTTCTCTTTTCAAGCTACAAACTAAAACCTCGAAATCACTCAGCAAAATTTATGTTTCAACGTTCTTGGGTATTAAATTGGTTCTGATAATAAGCAATTTATTATTTTAAAGCTAAAACGTCACAGCTATTTCATAATAAAATATCTGAAAATCAAAACAAGACGCACGTTTTTCTTTTCAAGCCACGAACTAAAACCAACTTCGCGTTGTTGTCGACTCTTAATTTTTCTCTTGGGTTAAAAACTTTAACACGCAAATGCAATATATAGAATAAGTTCAAAATCTTATCACGTGGAATTCAATACTAGCGTTGAAAAACGTATTGGGTGATAACAATAAACATTTTTCGAGAATAGTGATTTCAAATTTTCCGCTTAGTAATAAATGTTCGTGGAGCTGTCTGCATTCGTTTCGTTGTAGAATCGTTTCCTTCGATACGGTTTTCTTTAAAGTTATAAAGTATCGAAGTAGAGGGAACCGAATTGATAAAAGAAAACTGATAGAATGCTGCTAGAATAGGTTGTCGAGGGTTTCCAAAAAAATTCTCTCGTAAATAACAACGACAATAGTGGGAGTATTAGGGGATTCCTTCAATGTGTGGTCCTCTCTCGTTCATCTTTTAATGTCCTCGGCTCGATATATCGTCAGCCGTCAAGGGATCAGAGTTCAAACTCTCTCTAACTCGGGACTCGGGCAAGCCTTGGCTCTAGTTGCTGCGAGCCAATGTCCGAAGCGAGCCAATTTCGATGAAATTGGTTTGTTCGGATTGAATTTAACAATTTAACGATGCACACATATTTACGAAATGAAGTCACTGATAGAACCCCTTGACCTACGACATTGAAATTAGTTTTGTAATGAAATTAATTTATGTTAAGTACTAAGCAGTAATGTTGGAAAGTTGCGCTCTGAAACCAAGAAGTGATATCTAGTTTATTAGGGAGAAGGTATAAATTCGCCACATTTCCAACTTTATCTCCAGTCCATACGTAGGTCCGAAGTTAATCCCCGCCTCTAAATTACAACCAGCATCTCATTGGTTCTTGAAAGGAACGTCAGCGCGACGCGAATGACGAAAATTACGTATTTTCCGACTGAGGAGAGGCGAAATAGCCGGGGCTCCTTTTACGTCCCCTCTTGTATTTTGAAAGGGGGACTGGGACTATGGCGGGCGAATACTTAGGCATCTTATAGCTTCTCCCTAATAAACTAGATATCACTTCTTGCTGAAAATTTATTGCACGATACACCTTAGTAACCCACAGTTGCTTTCCATGATTTGTCAATTCGGGACCCAATACGAACGGGACATGTTCCCAGAAATCGTATAAATTGAAAAATTTTTGAAAAACGTTTTCCATTGACCCCTGCCCTGAATGTTTTAGGGTTATGGAGGGTTATACTTTGTCGGCGTTTCGTGACTAGGTTTTTTTCTCGCAAGCATTTTCCATTGTCGCCCCAGGGACCATGGACAACTATCGCTTCACCTCCCGGTGTCTCCGATAGCTTTCGAAAAACTACTTTGTCAAAAAAATACTAGATCTACGTCCAGAAGAAATCTTCACAATAGAGCTATAGTAACATTTTTCACCAATTTCTCAGGTAAGAACTCCGCCCGCTTTTCTTGGGGTCCAGTCAATGGAGCAGACCGGGGGCCATTGCAAAGCGTTGCGAATTTCGAATTTAGAAGGGTAAGAGGTCCCTTTTTTAAAGGGCCATTTAGAACGTGAAAGTCTGAAACACAAACGGATTCCGCCATCACCAAAAAAAATACTTGAAAATCTATCCTTTTCAAGGGAGATTTCTTTAAATTTACTCTTTGTTGAGTCTAGGCGTAGCTCTCCATTCAAACGGTATACGATTTTGGGCAAGGCGAGGCAAGGCGTTAGTATACTCTCGCTACATCTCGTCTCTATTTACTACGAGGCTTATAACCCCACAGGCTCCGAATCCTTTCTGAGTAGATTATGGTAGGATTACAGTCACCACCTCAACCGTCATCACCAATCGTAAAGGGTTTCCACTCAGTTTATTAACTGAAAAGGTTTCACCTCGCTTTGATGCTCCCGAAAGTGAAATTTCATTTTGAATGATTTAAATCCAATTTTAGTGGGCGCACTTTTTGACAATATTGTTGGGTTTTTATACGCTATTTCTGACGTTAAGTCTTCATCGGATACCTGGAGGACACAATACTTTGAGTTACAAAGCGTTAAGTGAAATAGTTTCCCCCTAATGATAGCAATGAAAAGGTTCCCGATAACTTGGATAGCTTGCCAATTAAATAGAACTAAATCTGTTGGGCATATTCTGGGTTCCAGCGAAGTTTTCTGAGCTGGAAATACAGCTAGTTTGCAAAGTGCAACCAGAACTTAACCTTTCACGAATTATCTCTTGTCGATGGAGTGACAGAACTACTTTTATCGGGTAGGAAAGTTAGCCCAATGAGAGAGAATTATATCTCTAAGGTTAGCCAACGTCCAACCCCAAGAATATGGACTTCCGTGACTTAAAACGGTCAATAAATAAAGCTGTTTCAAAATTACGCTTAACATCTTTAAGGTTTTTGCAAATTTAAAAGGTTCAGTAAGTATGACACTTGGTTTTGTTGTTACGGCCATCCCATGACCTATAGGCCTACCTATATGAAATGAAAACATTTAAGATTTTCGATAGGCAAAACAGGTCCACCTTCCTGCTCTCTCTCTCTATAGTTCATGTGTGGCCTAGGTAGCTTCTCTTCAAATATCTCTAGCCTAGGGCGACTAGGATCCCTTCTCCCATGCACCACCACCCAGTGTCAGTACTGGAGAAGAAGTAAAAAAACGTAAATTGACCAAAGGTATTCGATTGAAGTAGCGCGTGCGTTTAAACCACCGTGAATATAATCGGAACAGTTGGTAAAAAGTTTCTATCCAAGCATTCTGTTCCAAAGATCCCGAGAGAGTAACGTCGTAGGCGAGGGTGGTTGCCCACTGCGGCTATGAACAGTCTAGTCCCAAAAAGATTCCTTACGGTATAGGTGCAAAAAAAGGTCATTCCATCTTAGAAGCGCGTTAACTTGAAGTAAAATCATGTAGAGATTGTTTTGAAGCGAGAAAAATGACTTTAGGTGCATGAACTTTCCCACTTGCTGAAGAAAAGCCGAAAATGTACTCTAGCTTCAACCCGAGGATAACTATGTACCTAAGCCTAATTTCCAGGTGACGTTCGTTAGCGTTTGTTTACATTTGCTCATACAGCTAGGGTTTAAGAGGCTAGTGATACGAGAAATGGACCATTTTCTTTTTAATGTCAAAGGGTCAGTTTCAAAGCCTGTATCATTCGTTCTCACCATGCAGTTCAGCCCTAGCTGACAAGGTTGACGTACTTTTCAAACAAAACAAAGGGCGAGTTTACGTCAGTCGTACGAACTTCTAATTTCCCATACATATAAAAGAGACCATATATACCACGGTATAGCATACCATATGGGGTGGTCCCCGCTAACTGTTAGGGACCCTTATATAGCGGATTCTTCAAAGGGATACGTTTTTTAAGACGTTCCAAGGTATATCTTGGAATATATATTTTTTCTTCTCTTACCAGGATAAGGTATACACGCACCAGAAGATACTTCGACCCCTACCCTTAAAATATATGGGCGTACTTTTTGAGCGTGTAATCTCTAAGCGCCTGGCGAATTTTAGCAGCTTCTCCGATACCCCCTCCCTGGTCGCGCCCCGTTCCCAGCTCCTCGGAGCTATAGTTTAGCCTGGAAATTTTTCGTTAACAAGCGGTGAGTATATAGCAGCCAAGATATCGGTGAATAATTTCACGGTACTATATAGCATATCTAAGCAAACAACCGCCATGCTGGGGGATTAACATCAATGATAGTTCAGTAAAGTGCACTCCTCTTTATTTTGAGGGGAGTGTGGATTGGTTTGGTGTGATAAGAGCGAGTGGTGGCATTTTTTTTTTTTTTGTTTTGTTTAGATAAGTAATGTCAAGTCTCAATTTGGAACATTTGAATTGACCCCCATTTGCGTTGATTTTCATTAAGTAATCCTTACAATTATATATATGGTGTAATGGTAATTAGTAAAGGCTAATTAGGTAGGTATTCGTTTTGGGTATACTTTTCGGGTTGTCATTTTAGAACAAAAGCCTACCGTAAGTTCCGTCTAAGGGTATCGTGAACCATAAACTTAAAACATACTGACGTTATTCACATTTCTGGCCGCCATTTTCCAAGATGGCCGTAAAAAGACGCTTCAACTGGGTCGGTAAGACTTTTAGAGGTAAGACATTTTCGGCATAATTTTGTTTTTTTTTTTGGCATTCTGTAGAACATTTTTCAACAAGATAAGGCATAAGCTTACTTGTCGCTATCTATTCCTATTTTGGGGTTTTATTTTTATGCAGTTCACCGAGACTGTGGCGCCATCTTTTAGGCCTATTCTCACGTAAAATTTCAAAATTGAACACCAGCTGTTCCTAAGATGATCGAGTCTCAATTCAATTAGGCCTAAAAATCCTTATTTTTTTTGTTGAAATATTACGAGGATTCTTTACCTTGTAGGGGAAAAACTGTCAAAGAACGGGACGGTACAGTTTTGAGAGAAACAAAGTCAAAAATCTACTAGAGACTTGCACCCATCAACCATACATAACGCTTATATCTCTTTTTGAGTTTTTAAGAAGAGAAATGAGTGACGTAAAAGCGTTTATTTCGGAGGAACCGACGGCTAGAGAGAGAGGCACGTGACTAGGAAATAGGTAGGAAACTATAGGAGGAACGTTGCGCAAAGTAGAGGGTGGATACTGCAGCGGGAATCGCGAGAAATCTAAATTTAGAATTTCTCCCATCCATCCCGAGAGAGAGAGAGAGAAGAAAAAGTCACTCCAAGATAGGCTTAGAAAGTTGGGATGCAGACAAAAATACTCCATAAGGACATCATCATTACAATTTTGTCCAAATTCAGCCATGTTCGCTATATAAGACTTTGTTCATGTTCGTATCATTCCATTCATTCCTGCAGAGAAGCAAACACAAAGTATACGGTAGGCCACCAAGAAGCCCATCATGTAGTGAGCTCTGGCTCCATCTGGCGTTGCCTCTTGGCAAGTCGGAAGGAACCTCAGATGCCGGCCTCCCCTCACCTGTATGTTGGTTTCACCATTTGTAATTAATGAAATATCGAGAACTGATTAATCTGGGATTAATGATCTCCTATGGACAGTTTCTCTTCAGGTTTCCACGTGACACTCTTCGGTAATGACGCGATTAGCTCCTCCCACATCTAAAAGCATCATCGCGTCTCCGCATGAACTCCCTGTGTCGCTTCTATCTTACCCTATCCCTATATATCTTCATCCATCGGGGCGGGAGGGTGTGTCAGACGTGTTACGTCCTCGTGAGTTGTTTTCTAGTCTGTGATTAGGAAAAGTGCCATTGTGAGCCCCTAAGTTTCGTGCCCATTATAAACGGCTAACGGAGTTATTTTTCAAAGCCGGATACGTTAAAACTCGTCACTTATAATAGTTGTTTCTTCTTAAATTCTTCAAAACAAAGTATCAGTTTTTAAGAAAATAATCATTAAGGAAGTTTCGGGATAAGCTTATAATTCTTTCCAGAGATTCGTATCAATACTGCAGACACGAGACTTTTTGGCACTGTCAACACTCGGGAACCTCGAGAAAGAGGAATTATTATACTTTGAGTAATTTAAGGAGACTCCTGTTAATTGCAACTTTGGCTATTAATTTAAAAGCCTGAAATAAATTCACAGTTCAGACTCTTTTAATTTTGGCATCAACTTCATTTGATTGCCGAAACCATTCTCGAGTCACTTCGATAATGGTGCAATTACTACGCGACGATTAGCGTAAAACGTTTTTGTTTGAACTCAAGAGCACTCCATTTGACGAACTTCAAACAAGAATGTATATATTAAGTTAAACAATTTAGTTCCCACGTGTCAAATTGGGTATTTTCCTTTTCGAAATGCAAAGCCCCAGACGTTTACTTTTCGAAACCCCACGCACCACATACATACTAAACGGATTTTAAGGGATTACCGAGGAATTTTAGAAAGTACTCTCGGCAAACAAGTAAGTAAGAGGAGGAAATGGGCGGGAAAAACTCCCTAGAAAATTCGGCACGAGCCTGACTCGTCGGAACGTCTGGTTTCGCTGTAATGCGGGAGAGAGAGCGAGAGAGAGAGAGAGAGAGAAAAAAAGTGTACCGCAGACCAAATCTATACCCCCTGCCCCTGAATGAATTGGAGTAAACATAAATAATCCCTGAAAAGAGCCATTATAAATGAAACTTTTAGGCTTTGGGGAATACGGGCAAATAATGGTCAAGTAGCGGGAAATCTAACGGTACCAGAGTGACTATAGGTTGAAGCCCCGTCTGTATGGTAGGCACGCGGCCCTGAGGCGGAGGGCCAAGGCTTCTATTATCAATTTTCCCTCATCTAAACGTCGCGAGTTAAGATCACCGCGCGTGCGGTATAATTCCTTTTTTCATGCTCGCAGCCGTTAGGAAACATCCCTCTTCCCCCTCTATTCCTGTACTACAGAGAGAGACTAAAGCAGCCTATGCTCGCTCCAGCTCGCCAGTTTCTTCTCTTCCTGACACCGCATTCGCGAGTACATTAAGCGAGAGCGCGCGCCAAACGTCACTAGCTTACATAGGCGACTATATAGCCTCGGTCTTGCATGGTTCAAGGCGGTAGCTAGTTCGGGGATTTTCTGAAAGCCAGGGTCTGGAAATCCGATCCGAGGGTTAAGCCGCGGCGTCTGGTTCTATTTTGAGCCACGTGGAGTCGAAGGCAAAAACGAGGGGTCCCCCCGTTTCTGTGTTGGCAAAAACCGCGAAAAAAATACGTCGCTTCTTACCATCTTTTTCACTTTTTAAAAAAAATCACGTCTCGCTCTCGATTCGCGAAAGACTAGCTCAATGGCCGGGGTTTGTACTATTTTCAAGTTCTAGGCTAAGCCTCGGATGCCTCCAACCTCGTCTAAGATCGAGAAACGTTCCCGCCGCCGTAACAACCGCGAGGTCAGCTTGATTCGAATTTCGCGCTCGTCCGTGACGAAATCGAGAGTCGAAGAGCGACGCGGGCTGGAAATAAACAGAGACCTTTCATCTAAAACTCAACTATTACGCGGGAAGAGGGTGTCTTTGGGTTATGGATATGGTTTAACAGGTCCTTCCCCAAACAAATTGGTTACGATGTCGTTATCCTAATCGGCAATCGCGGGAACGAACCGATTCGAATTGAACCAGGGATGTTAAGATCTACGTCCCAAAATTGTTCTAGTTTCTCCTTGAAGGAGAGAGTAATGGAGTGGAAACCCCCATACCTTAAGCGTTGCCTTTGTACCCCCACCTACGGCACCATAGTCCTCCCATCATCCCCAGCGGTTAGGTAGGGTCGTGCCGGACGAAATCGTAAAGGACGCTCCCTCTATCTCAAAAATAGAAGCTAGTTCTCATTCAAATAAAATGGCGCTACGCGGCAGCACTTGGCAATCGCCTACGGAAGGGTAGGGGCGTGCGCGAGGTACACTGGGAGAGATATGGTGCCGCAGGTCGCCCATCATCATTTCCAATCCATCTGACTCCCTTATCCCTGGTTTCTCCACGAGCCTGTAACACTTAAGTAATTAAATCCTATGACAAGGACGAACCCAACAACTGACGCCGTACTTCCGACCATACGTGACAAAGCTAACATTTTGAAAATGACAAATCGAAACGTCTTTAATGTCCGAGGGGATACCCACTACTACACCAAAGAGTCGTTTGTTTTGTTTCCAAAATGTCTAGCGCGCTTTGGTTGAGTTCCTCTCGTGCGAAATCCGCTGATCAGCTTTGGGGACGCGTACATTCAGATCTCAGGGCATGACGTTCCATAATAATTTTTAAAAAGGGTACAGACACGATGTTAGGCTAGCTCACTACTCTGATTTAACAATGAGTTATTGTTAGAAAGCGACAGAACCAAGGGCGAATGTTGTTTAAATGAAAACAGTGACAAGGGAGGAAGGAGGGAGGTGGGAAAGAAGAGAAGGATTTTGAAGCTGAGATTCTTGGCTAGTAAGGGCAGCCACAGTGACTACAGAGGTTAAACTAAAAGACTGTATGGCGATGAGTTACGAGCTTACCGAGTGTTATAGCTGGTGTGGTGACAGACGCCGGGGTACGAGCGCGTGCGCGTATCTCGAGAAACTACGCGATAATTTCGGGCCTTCGCGAACCTTAAAGTACAAGGCGAGAAGTATTTAGAAGCGGGCAACTAAACCGGCGTCGGTCTGTCTTGCTTACATTAAAAGACCGGGCCGTGTTGAAGATATTCTAGCCTTCACCCACGCCAGGCGTAAACATAAGGTTATATTAAGCCTTAAAGGACTTAAAAAAAGGAATTATAAAAAAGGTTAAAACATTATAAAGACATAGTGATGTTTTTCCGTATTTCTCTCAAGGGTGACGTTGTACGTACGCGTGCTTAAAATTCTATTGGATTTAACTTTTAAACGCTTCAAAATTAAAATGACATTTACGAAGGTCAAACAATGCAAGGCACACAATTGGTTAATCACGTTTGAACCAATGATAAGGCGTTTTCGTTACCTTACCTTGAGAAGCGATTAACTGCAATATAATAATTAATTTCACCCTGAATTAAATGTAATTGCAATCTTACTGTCTTAATTTAGTATTATAAGATGGAAATACTAGAATTCCAAGGTTATTTTTAAAAGAAATTGCAAAGGTGTATTGTAAGTGAAACACTTTTACAGGCGTTCTATGGCAAAATCATTATAACGCTGACCCTATAAGGGGGTTTCTCCTTGGACACGAGTATGCGGCGGGTCGCGCATTTCTACAGGCGTTTCCTTTTCAAGTTCATAAACAAATTACTTCTTGAAAAGACAAACAATAGTGTAACCAGTATTGTTTATTTCTCTAAATTCTAATTAGGACTCCATTGTTTAGGCTTACTAACTACTGATCATTGCAAATTTTGGGAAAAAACAGTTCGCGTATAGGGGGCCACATGTATCCAATCGAAAAAGCCTCTCTATACCACACGGGAGGGTATTTAAGTAGCTTCATTAGGCGTTAAAAATCCACTCTCAACGGTTATCTCGGCTTTTCAAGTTTGTTAAAGTGTTAAAACTCCCCGGTTAGCTGTTTTTTCACGGGATATTGATAAAGACCCACCAAATTTTCCCCCTACTTGACTTGAGCTCCCAAAAACGTAAAGAGGGAGTCTCACGAAAATTCAGTCCGCGGGGATTACATCTGTAGCAATAATGGCGTCACGATGGACCACATTTCATCTTACAATAATCTTCCACCTAAACCAATCAACCAACACGTTGTTATAATGTTACTTTAAATCTAATGGAAAAGAGAGGCAAACCGAATCATCTGAAAACTAAAATCTTTGGAATAAGTTTTTAAAAATTGATAACTTTCTTAGATCTTCACCGATTTTTATGTTATTAGGCTTAAATTGAAGCTTATTTCAAGCTCTATCCAAATCTTACAACATACTTTTACCTAAACTAACACACATTATAATAACTGTCCTTTTAAAAAAAACCTAACCTAATTATCTGAAAATCAAAATATTTCGGATAACTTTCCGTAACTTTCTTAGTTCTTGATCGATTTTGATGTAATAAGGCTTAAATTAAAGGCAATTTCACACTCTTTAAAAATACAACAGAATTCCTCCACCTAAATCATGACGCAAGGTGAGACTTGTCCTTTAAAAAGATAGAAAAAGAGGGGGTCCTCATCTCTCTCTATGTTAACTCGCGTGTTAAAGAGATCTACAGAGGGGAACCCACGAAGTTTAGAAGAAGAAAAAAAAACAGTACCAGTGTATTAGCGTATATCAAAAGATCACGGAATCCCTGGTGAGAGTTTATGTATGTATAGTCGTTGAGATTCGGCTCGGTTACAAAAACCCTCACTTAGTATGAGGGGGTATTAATTATTGAAGAAGCTCGAATCCTATATATATATAAGTATAAAAAAAAAGATATTATTTATATTTGAAAAGAGATAAAATTATTTAATCTCTTAACGGTAGCTTTATATTAAGTCGTAAAATTGATATTTTGATGGGAGTACAGTTCTTCTCTCAGCTATAGTATTGACGAATGTATGGGTTTTTAAAAGAGAAACCGAAATGTAATCGTAAATAAGTTAAATAGGAGTCAAAAGATATATTTAAAGTAGTATTACACCATCTATTTAAAACAAGAGATATCATTTTGCGGTTATGCCACTATATACTAAAGATAGAGAAACATTGAATAACAAATTAAAAATTTGCATAATGAACGTATCTACTAATTACTTCGAGTATGTTTTTAAACACCAGAAACCATTTGAGAATGTATTGAATATTCCTCGTAATATAAACAGTTACTATTTAGCATTACTTCGGCATTTATTTATTTATTTATTTTATTTATTTATTGAGGGAATGATTGCCCACAAAGTCATCAAAGTGACGTGTAAATGGGCATCGTACGTAGTTACAAATTCATTCAAGGCTCGAATAATTTCTGTATTTAATGAGTCACGTGTAAGAACTCGGGCTGCATTTGATCCATCCACGTGTTCTTACCTTATTTCAATAACAAAAATAGAAACAAAGTATAAAGTGGATAGATAACTGTTCTGTTACAATCTTTAATTCTAGGTTTTTAAGGGCCCATTAAAACGGGCTCTCTCTCGATCTCACGCCCGGGCTCTTGGTTAGTTTATTTTGTTAAGAATAAGTCGGCTTACATCTAAGCAGAAAAACTCTTAAACCATTCATCTCTTATTCCATAGAGAAAGCTATCCAATAGAAGAAGAAAATAAGGTTCTTTACAGGCTGTTTCCCTCACTCTACCGTTTGCCCACACTTTTCCATACACACTAGAATAAATAACGTTTTTAAAGGGCCTATTTCCCGCGCTTTTCTCCCCATATAACCGTATAACAATCACCAGCGCGTTTGCCCATATGTGGAGCGCGTGAATGCGAAGATAACCACAAACACGCGCGTGCATGACGCGAGTTCCCGCCAAAATTCGCGCGCGCTACTTTTCTTTTAGACGTATATTCATGAATTTATAATATTCTCCCTTGAAACTTCTCCATTATGTAAACAAGAAGTGATATCTAGTTTATTAGGGAGAAGGTATAAATTCGCCCCACATTTCCACCTTTATCTCCAATCCAAACGTAGGTCCGGAGTTAATCCCCGCCTCTAAATTACAACCAGCCAGCATCTCATTGGTTCTTGAAAACTCGCGTCAGCGCGCCGCGAATGACGAAAATTAAAGTCATATTTTCCGACTGAAGAGAGGCGAAATAGCCCGGCCTCCTTTTACGTCCCCCCTTGTATTTTGAAAGGGGGACTGGGACTATGGCCGCCGCGAATACTTAGGCATCTTAAACCTTCACCCTAATAAACTAGATATCACTTCTTGATGTAAATAAAGCTTCCCTCAAAATGTTTTCAGCTATTAATCCATTACTCATTCCTTATTCAGTATTTTATTAAAATAAAATCAAAGGAATTTAATCGTAATTAACACCATAACTAAATCAAAAAGCCTAATAAAATAAACATTTTCTTAATTAACCGTAGTTCCATGCACATTCTTGATGGGATTAAATATATTCTTGACGTACAATTGGTAGAGTACTCCAGAGTACACTAGTGCACATTCGATACGTTATTCTAACGTACCCAGCGTGCACGCTGTTTGTCCATCCTGTACCATATTGACCAGCTGGTTCCTATTTGGTTCATTCAACATCTAAGGTTTAGCTAAGGCCTATTACTACAATGTACCCTAAATATCTCAAGCCTAACTTAGAACGTGTTACAATTTACTAAATGGGGAAACTGTAACAAAGGCATTGGAGTTTTGAGCTGAAATACCCGATTTCCTTTGGAGAACTAAACCCCCTATGGTTTATAGTAACAACATGTTGCTAACTTCTGTTGTTATTTAGCGCATACTCCATGTTCTAAATGAATGGTCTTCGTGAGAACAAATTGATTTGGTCGTTAAGGGTTCAAAAACCCTAAAGAACCGTAAAAAATTGTACGTCAACCTTATAGGAAATATGGTTTATTTCGTTACGAGTAGAAAACCCCTGGAGTTTCGTGCTTAAACTCTCTATAAACCCTTCAAACTATAATTAGGTCATTGTAAACCTAACCAGAATCTAGTTAGGTTAGACCCAGAAACAATCCTAAGAAATGAAAATATTTTATTTAAAGGGAGAATGAAATTATAAAAAAGATCCATTAATTACTTTACGAATTTTATATAAATTTCCATGTTTCAAGAGTGCTAAGCCTAACGTAACGCACTCATTTTGAATTTATAAACAGATATATGGAACTTTAACCAATTAGCGACCGCAACGCCACGTGACACTTTAGCCGACATCGTGTGGTAAAATAAAAGTAAGATAAGTAATTCTTTCAAATAATTGATGTTTTAAAACTGAAAATTTTAATATTCGTTACTTCAGCCAATCAATTTTGACAGCTTAATTTTTATTTTTAAGGCTTTATTATCAAAATAACTTTTTTATTAATAAGTTTTAGGCTTAGAACTTTTGGTAAGTTTTGTTAATCTATATCTATATAAATCAAAGTCCTGACTGAATGACTGATAATCAACGCCCGGCCCAAACCGCTTGCCCTAGAAGCTATGAAAATTTGCAGTAGTAGGCGCGTACTAAGAAATATTTTTCAATCCGTCGCCATCTTAAAAAATGGCGACCAGAAATGTAAAAAATCTTCTCTATGTAACAAAGTCCGCGCGTTTCAACCGATTTCACAAATATTTAGTACACTGGTTTCCTTTAACCTATAGACGGGCTGAAAGGTCTTTCGGGTTCGATTTGTTGCCATCTTTTTAAATGGCGGCCAAAAACGTAAAACCCTTCTTTATGGAATAATGTCCGCATGGAAAGTAATAAAAAGTGTCCCGACGGGCTGACGGGCAACGCCGAGTGCCTTCGCTCCTAGGGTGCTACAAAAATATTAGTCATCAGTAAAATCTACCCATTCTTTATATCATTTTAATGGAAGTTCTTATTACACGCGAGCGATGCCGCGGGTAACAGCTAGTGCTTTTATATCAATTAACAATTAAAATATTGTTTGGCCTACTTCATTTTCTCTTTAAAACGGTTTAACCCTCAAATTTAGGAAATACCTTTTTTTTTACCAATTACGTACTTAGCAAACTTCCGTAAATTCTATATTTAACAGTTATACAGCAAACTGTCACACGGAATTCCCAACAACAGTAATAATGGCACAGAAACGTTAATTACGCGGATTTAGGCAGGGTTAAACAGGGCTGAGGTAGGTTGGGCAGGAGGACTGGTAATTGGTTAAGGCTAATTGGGTAAGATGACTATTATAGTAAATGACTTAAAAATATCCTTTTTGACGTTAAAAATTAGCGATGAATATATACATATACGTACATATACACCCACCCTAATTAAAAAACCATAAAGTCAATGGTGTAAGGTAGAAGGGAACCACCCGAAATAGTTTTGTTTGGAAGCTCAGAACACAAAAGGACAATTGTAAAACATATTTTTTTTTTCAGAAACTAAAAGGAATTCCGCTAAAAAGACTATTAAGTATTTTAAATATTTTATGGTTATATACCGCACCAAAATATGACAAAAACTATAGCTTATGTTACACCCTAAGAACCCCCAATTATAAGTTTTTATTCGCAGAAGGTAATAATTAGAAGAAAACAATATTGATTCGGTTAAAATTTCAACTTAATTAACCATCGCAATATCTCCAGAAGTTAAAATTCACTGTAAACATTTTTATTTTAATTCTTTTGTCGGGTTAATTTGAATATTTCACGGTCAACTTGTTCTTGTTAAGATATATTCAAGAAGTGATATGTAATTTATTAGGGAGAAGGTATAAGATGCCTAAGTATTCCCGCGCTATAGTCCCAGTCCCCCTTTCAAAATACAAGGGGGGATGTAAAAGGAGGCGGGGATATTTCGCCTCTCCTCATTCGGAAAATACGTAACCAATGAGATGCTGGTTGTAATTTATAGGCGGGGATTAACTCCGGACCTACTATACGTTTGAACTGGAGATAAAGCTGTAAATGTGGCAAATTTATACCTTCTCCCTAATAAACTAGATATCACTTCTTGATATATTATTGTAGTTGGCCGTGGGCTTCCAGAACATCATATCAAGACGGGAAGTGGGATTACTTAACTCGTATAAAATTATTTTAGTTTATCTTAAAGAAATTAAATAAATTAACTGAACCATTGTTAATTTCACTAAAAACATTTTTCTCTTGGTCTCTTTTGCGAAATTAAGTTAGTTTCGAATTTCACGACGGTCAACTTGTTAAGCCCATATTCTTACAGTTGGCCGTGTCGTAATTGTACTAAACGAATTTGGTGGAATTCATAAACGTCGGACGCAACGCAATTTAGTACAGGCGAAGGCAGGATGTCGTGCGCAAACGTCCTGCCTTTTGCGCACGACGCCCAGCCTTCGCCTGTACTAATTTGCGCTGCGTCCGACGTTTATGAATTCCACCTAAAAAGTATACTGCCTAAAGAAGTTATCGTATTTCGTCAACTCTAAATTACTTAAATACAACTCTAAGATAAAATGAATTATTATAATTTGTTGGTTAGATTACATCTTACGTTTTCTAATCTAATCAAACTCCTACGACGTTTTTAAGGTTCCTTGGAGCAAACACGTCCTTGAGTATGTCCCTCAGTTCAGATCGGCAATAGTAACCTAACTATACATTATCGTGAAACACAAATATTATAAAAATTCATTTATCGATATCGATTTAAAAAAAAATAAGATGGGCAACCCTCAAGGTCGTTTCGAAGTGTCATTCGCAAAATACAATTACGTAAAGAAATATTTAAAAAGAAAAACCCACCATAAGCACTAAAAATTACTTGTATCGGAGTTTGGGATGGTTAATTATACGCCTTGCAGAAATATTATAAAGGTAAGGTAACACGGGGTGATTAAATTATACGTTCATGTTATTAAGTTAGTAAATTCTAGTATGATTAAGTATTTAATGGAAAAGTGTTTTAAAAGCGAGGATAATTAAGGATAATACAGTGGGAATTTTGGACTCGAGTATAAATTCAATTGAACTGTAGACATTTCAAATTAACAATTGAAAAAAAAGGGGTAAATATTTCTAAAAGGTTGAGAACAACTTTTGAGAGCCTTTTGACAATTAAATTGAAATTTTTTCTATGAAATTAAAGGGTATATCTTTTGAGATATTAAAAATTTTTTAAAATTTAAAGTACTTTGCTTCGCTACTTATAGCTACTTGTATTCAATTAAAAAATGGTTATTTGTGAAAGTTACTAAGCAAATAAGCATCTTGAATTGGTATAAACAATTCTGTGGAAGTTATTTCATAGTTCAAAATAGTAAAAACAGAGAGCAGAATTTCATAGTTAACAGACGATAACTACATGTATCTTCAAAGTGCTTACATTTAAATTTAAAACGGTAGAACTACTACTTTGTAGTTTAACAATAGGTAACTTTTTCAAGAGGGTTGAAATTTAAAGATATATATCTTAGCGAGTGCATTAAACATTTTAAGATTAGGTTCCCAATATAAAATTAGTTTTAGCATCGTATACTTAACGTTAAGGGGTTTTAGATGGGGATCATATTGAGTTGATCCTCTCTTTAAGGTATTTTCTCTCGACTGTAGGGTGGGGGTATACCGGCTATTAAGAGTATATCTGGGCGGGTGGCTTTGGGCTATCGTTCCTATAAATTGTATTATAAAAACCGAAAGTGACGCATCGACAAAAATAATCAGGGCATTGAATATATTTTGGAAATTTGCCAAACGTCTCAAAACATTTTTTCAAAAAAATTCGGGCTCCTTCGTTTAATACAGCCCATTCGCTGATCGCTATTTCATGAATTATTCAAAGACAAGAACTCTCTCTCTCTCTCAATCTCTCGAATTGTACGAACTGTACAGATAAAAGCTGAATAGTCAATTTTTAATTTAAACGTATCGCAATGTTAGAGATACAGAGAAGAAGGCGACAAAAACATAGTCAAATACCTTTATAATTTAATTTTACTGGGACAAATCGAGAGGAAAGTCACTGTACTAAAAGTGTTACCCTTTAACCCTTGCACGCTTAAGATAAATTACAGAGTGATTAACCCCTCGAGACTCCATCGCACGCGAGAATCTGAATTACAATTTTTTAAATAAATAAATAACTTAATAATTTGATGCGCAAATATTTTCTAGTAGAAAACCCTTAATTTCAATCGATTATGAAATATTGACATATTTTTTCTCTTCCTTGAATATAAAGTATAGTAAATTGCACAAATATTCAGCGCAAATTCCAAAATTAAAAAAATCCGTTTGCTAATTGCAACTCCCGTATCATACTCTTTGTTTCTGTCGTTATTTCAATAATATTATTTAATAACAAGGATGATTAAGTTTGTTTTGGAAATATAACGTTATAAAATTAAAAAAAATAAATAAAATAAAAATGAAAACAACAACTATGATGGATTATGTAGTTACTATTTAGAAAAAAATTAAATAATAAAACCCTAAAGGCATTTATTTATGTATTTATTAAAATCCTGAAGAACCCCTGGAGTTAGTAAACAAAAACTACGTTGAAAAATTATACTGTTATATACCGCTTTAAAAATTTGCATAAATATGATATAAAACATGGACTAAAACAAACTAAAATCATTAATAATCATACCCTATTTGCAATTAAGTTTCTAAAAATAGTAATATTAATAAAATAAAAAAAATTTAAAATAAAATCCATATAGAATGTATATATACACTTTCTCTATAGGCCTAAATTGAAATATCTCCAACCAAACTTGTTAATTCTTGCTTTGACTACACAATAAATCCCAGGCCAGAAGAAAAAAAATGGGCATGGATTGATTAGGATATATTTATTAAATTTTGAAAGGGGGGGGTTGTATTAAAAATGGGGTATTAAAGGGGGGGTGACGTAGTTGCCCGGCGCCACTCCTTGATAATAGACGCTCTTTCATAAAGATTAAACCTACGACTTCATTAAGACCACCCACTGAACCGTTGAACATTTTTTTTTAACTTGGAATTTTTTTTTTATTTTGTTACTCGCCTTGTCTGACTATAAAATATTATCTGTTAACTCAAGAAGCTCTCTCTTCTCGATAGACTATAGTTCGTGAAATCATTTAATTTTTCCATGAAAATTATTCAATTTTATTCCTTGAAATTCAACGACTTTCGGATGATTTAATTGATTGGCAAAATTTTATACACCTGCATATGAGATCAGTGGGGTTTTTTAATTGCTTAATTTCTTTGGTAAGAAATTAATATCATCGAAGATGAAATAGGGGATGCGTATAATTGATGGGGCTTAATTGATTTTACGTCACAAAGACGCGTTCAGACGGTTGTACCGAATACTTGATCGGTTTCTGTCGCTGAACAGTCAACAACTTAGCGTAAATCCGTTTCAAACCTTTACTTAGCGATTAAGTTATCATAGCCCCCGATTCTAAAGTATGTTATTTGTTTGCCTAAATATAAATTGCAGTAATGGTAAGGATTTTTATGTCCCAAACAGTAACGGCTAGGATTTCTATGTCCCAAACAGTAACGGTAAGCATTTCTATGTGCCAAACAGTAACGGCAAGGATTTCTATGTCCCAAACAGTAACGGTAAGCATTTCTATGTCCCAAACAGTAACGGTAAGCATTTCTATGTCCCAAACAGTAACGGCAAGGATTTCTATGTCCCAAACAGTAACGGCAAGGATTTCTATGTCCCAAACAGTAACGGCAAGGATTTCTATGTCCCAAACAGTAACGGCAAGGATTTCTATGTCCCAAACAGTAACGGTAAGCATTTCTATGTCCCAAACAGTAACGGCAAGGATTTCTATGTCCCAAACAGTAACGGTAAGCATTTCTATGTCCCAAACAGTAACGGCAAGGATTTCTATGTCCCAAACAGTAACGGCAAGGATTTCTATGTCCCAAACAGTAACGGTAAGCATTTCTTATGTCCCAAACAGTAAAGGCAAGGATTTCTATGTCCCAAACAGTAACGGTAAGCATTTCTTATGTCCCAAACAGTAAAGGCAAGGATTTCTATGTCCCAAACAGTAACGGTAAGGATTTCTATGTCCCAAACAGTAACGGTAAGGATTTCTATGTCCCAAACAGTAACGGTAAGGATTTCTATGTCCCAAACAGTAACGGTAAGGATATTTATGTCCCAAACAGTAACGGTAAGGATATTTATGTCCCAAACAGTAACCTAAGTAGTGTAAAACTAAGAGAGAATTATGATGCAGTTCATTGTAAACTTCCGGAAACATGTTTGCCAGTTTCCGAAAGAAAACAACGAGTAAAATTGACCTTGTACCATTTTACAAATCACCAATTGAAGGATACCGAGTTATATTTTCATGGATAAATTAAATATATTCATGGTTTATATTTGGGGAACGCGTATCTTTAAAAATAAAAAATGAATAAAAATTAAGATTGAAATTTCTCATGATGGGCTTGCTTCATTTTTTGTTTCTTTTTTGTTTGACATACGCGTGCAACGAGACACGCTTTCTAAATGTTGTAACTAATTACCCTTTGATTTAATTTATGCTTCATGTATTTAAGGCTGTTATTACCTATATTTTTTTGTCTTTTCTTAGATTGGTGTAATTATAATTATATTACTCAAGGTAATGATAATGTTTTATAGGGCAATAACCCCCATGGGTTTTTCTCTATATTCAAAGGGTGTCTGTTTAAAACATCGCGGATTCGTAACTGCCTGAAAATTGGATACTTATAAACGCGCGTGCATTTAAAGTTGTTTCCAGGGGTTTGTATTTAAATTGAAATAACTGCAAAATAAGTGACCTAGTTTAATTGATTTTGCAGATATTTGGGTACTGTTTACGCGTTTAAAAATTGTTATCGATTTCAATATCACTAATTCAAGCATTGTTGTTAATATTAGCCTGGTGTTTGTAAAACTCATAGCCCCTTAATGTTGCCAAAATGAATCAACCCCTTGCTACGAGCCTTTCTACATCAAATCGTATATTTTACCACAACAAAAATGTGACCAAATAACGCGTACATCTTTCAATATAAAGATGGTTATAGAAATATTATTAAAAAAAATCTAATGATCTCGTCCTTGAAGATGTAAATCCATGGGACGAGATATTCGTAGATAGATTGAAGAGAGTGAAAGAAAAAAAATAAAAGTCAGAAAAGGTGTACTCACTGCAACCCTGGCAGACGGCTTTCCTAACGGCTCGACTAGATGGTGATGAGGCCTGGTCGGGGGTTCCAATTGCCACCAACGAAGTCCTCGGCGCGCCCTGGGCCAGGTCCGCGCCCGTCCTGGCGTACACCAAATACCGCTGGTTCTGTCGTAACACGCGCACAGATACCGCGCATATCGACGACGAACCCGACTCGAAACTTCTCGACGTCGGTCTTCTGTCCCTCTTATTCGGCCCAGGTTTCGTCTTACCGTGGTTCCTCGAGTTCGCGTAACCCAAGCTCGAATTGTAGAAAGTCACAGTCACTATCTCCTTCTTCTTCCAATGATTCTTCGGTAAATCGTTCGATTTGAAAGTTTTCTGTAGACGAAAAGTTGCCACGAAAAGATTGGCGTTTTCCGCCGAAGCTACCACGTTCTCCAATTTGGCCAAGATGACCACCGGTGACAGGACCGCTTTGGAAGCCGGGTCCAAATCAGGGTCCGTTAGACACTGCTCCGCGCCTATCGCGCGCGTCATCCTGGGTTGCCAACAAAGCATCCCGAAGACGGTAGCCAACAAGGGACCTAGTATTCGGCCAACAAAGGCCGGGTTGAATTTTGTCCTTTCGATCCTCATTATTAGACGATTCTGGGTTACCGCCGATGATGAACGAGGGTTATCAAGTTCCCCCGCCAAAGCATGTTTGCCGGGGGAAGCCCTAGATTTTCGTTGAACTTAAGCGACAAACGTCAAGACGACGGCGCTAACATATCTCCAACTTTACGAGAACCAATTCCCGAACTTAGATCGTAATACGAAAGACGATACGCGATATGTCAATTAGTACAGCGCGAAAACGTCGCTTTTACGATATAGTGAAACGCGCCAGCGATGGTACAAGATAGAAGATCCAACACTACGGAGAAGCGAACCGGAGAACCTCTCCAAGTGCGGTCTAACTTCTATTTGGACTGGATAAGAGTGAGAGATTCAGCTCAGCTCGAGAGGAAAGATCGTCGTCAGAGCTGTTTCGCCTGTATAGTTGGTGCTGCTCAGACTCGACACAGCTGAGAGAGAAAGAGAGAGAGAGAGAATACTGGGATGAAGCGCTGCGAATTTTATACCTCTTCCCACTTTTCTAGATATTATTTTCTTCCGAAAAATACTTCGTTTTAACTGGATGAGTCGTCGTACAATTACTAACTACTTCAGGAACAGCGAGAAGCCTTCTTCAACAACGTGTAGACAATCTTGGCCTGAAAAATATATTTAAATTAATTATCTAATCGACACAATTTCATTTGGAGGCTGGTAAATCATTAAAATTCCTTTTAATTAAAAATACGTCCAACTACAACATCTATTAAAAATATTTAAATTAACAAAGAAATATCCCAATAAAGGTTTCCAAAGCCACTCCCCTTGACTGTAAATAGATATAATTACAACCCCTTCTGGTTAATATTCGGGTGAATAAACAGTAAATTCCTTTTTAGAGAATCGAGCTAGCATGCTTAAAACGTCTAATTGAGAGCGCTGTCTTTTGCTATCCTCATATCACTAAGGTTAATCTTGTAAATTCTAGGCTAAGTAGGTAGGCCATGTTACGTATATATATATATATATACCAAGGAGCTATACACTGTATGCTGGTGAAATCGTTTCAGATTCTAGAGGAACTTTGGGAAAGATTTTGGGGACGTTTAGCGGGATGAGAAAATTTATTTGGAATAAAACTTGGGATAAATATTTACGTAATGAAAAACTTTTGTATGTGTCTGTGTATTTTTCTTGTATATAGATGCCTCTTTCGATCTATTCACGCTCTATTTCTATTTACATAACATTATTCGATTAAATTGGTCGGATGCTCGGATTTGATTTTAAAAGTAAGTACGTTTAAGTATGTTTTAGAGATTTATTGGAATTCCAGTATGGGAAGGAAAGTCTAGTATTAAAATGGTAAAAAATTATTTAACAAGTTTCATAATCAAATATATGGACGTTATTATGTAATTATGGTTTTCGCCGTCATTTTTCAAGATGGCCGCGAATTTAAATTAAACTATTTCTTAATGAGCACCTATTACTTAAAAGTAAGAATTGAAATGTTAAATGATTATTTAACCATTTTCGTAATCAGTCGAATTATTTCAAAATATATGGACGTTATTACGTAATTATGGCTTATGCCGCCATTTTTCAAGATGGCCGCGAATTTAAATTAACTATTTCTTAATGAGCACCTATTACTTAAAAGTAAGAATTGAAATGTTTAATGATTATTAAACCATTTTCGTAATCAGTCGAATTATTTGAAATATACGAACGTTATTACGTAATAAGGGGTTTTTGCATTTTTCGCCGCAATTTTCCAAGATGGCCGCGCAAACGTAAATTAACTATTTCTTACTTAAGATTAATTATTAATTAACGTCCCCGCAAAATTAGTTTCAGTTTATCAATTTCGCATGCGAGTTGTCCAGTATATTAGAAGTTTCAATTATATATATTTAAGAATTTTAATTTTAATATTTTTTTTCTCAAAATTAGCAATAATTAAGAACCAGCATCAGATTAAAAAATTTAAATATTTAAATGTTTTATACGGTATTAAACGGAAACATTTAAATATTTATAATAAGGCTGATGGTATTTTTAATTTATTTATTTTTTTTAATTCCAGATTCATAATAATAATAATAATAATAATGACAAAATCAAATTACCGAATGCATTTAAAATAAATAAATTCAACTCATATTATCTTGAATAAATACTGGAATATTTTAAAATATAATTACCTTAAAGTTTATTTAAATATTTCTTTTTAAAACTAAAACAATCATTTTTTTCCCCCAAATGGGATTTGGGCCAATTTCCAAGATGGTTAGAGTTAGACTTTATTTTCTAATAAAAATAAAATCAGTTTTTATAGAAGCGTAGCGAAATTGAGAGAGCTAGTCGCGTGCGAGGGAGAAATAATTAATGATATTTAAAAGAAGAATAGCTCGTTAGTGCTTTCTTAATTACCCAAGTAGTTTTTCTTTAAATTGAAGATCGTGCCAAAGGAAATAATGAAAGTGAGATGAGCGCCCTCAGGGGGGTAATCACGACGAATAATTGACTCAATTTAAACCCAACCTTAAGAGGAATTCAATTGTAATAGTGAGTAGCCCCTCGAAAGTGCCCCGAAATAAACCTAGCTACATTATAGACCAGATCGTTTTGAAAACAATAGGGTATGAAAAGGGCATGCATTTCTTCTGTTTTTAGTCGCGTCGAAATATGAATCATTTTTATATTATATTATATACATTTAATAAAATAAAAAAAATGTAAATTAGTCTACGCCTCATCTTTAAATGGGAGGATTTTTATTACGTGATATTACTAATTTATTCTTTAAATAAGTTTAATTTTAAAAGGTATTGACCTTCCCTTGATTGCGTTATCTGTATAAATATTGAAGGGTTTGATTTAAAGAATGATTTCCAATGAAATAAGGCTCTGATTTAAGGAATGTTTACCAATAAAATTAAGGCTCTGATTTAAGGAATGTTTACCAATAAAATTAAGGCTCTGATTTAAGGAATGTTTACCAATAAAATTAAGGCTCTGATTTAAGGAATGTTTACCAATAAAATTAAGGCTCTGATTTAAGGAATGTTTACCAATAAAATTAAGGCTCTGATTTAAGGAATGTTTACCAATAAAATTAAGGCTCTGATTTAAGGAATGTTTACCAATAAAATTAAGGCTCTGATTTAAGGAATGTTTACCAATAAAATTAAGGCTCTGATTTAAGGAATGTTTACCAATAAAATTAAGGCTCTGATTTAAGGAATGTTTACCAATAAAATTAAGGCTCTGATTTAAGGAATGTTTACCAATAAAATTAAGGCTCTGATTTAAGGAATGCTTACCAATAAAATTAAGGCTCTGATTTAAGGAATGCTTACCAATAAAATTAAGGCTCTGATTTAAGGAATGCTTACCAATAAAATTAAGGCTCTGATTTAAGGAATGCTTACCAATAAAATTAAGGCTCTGATTTAAGGAATGCTTACCAATAAAATTAAGGCTCTGATTTAAGGAATGTTTACCAATAAAATTAAGGCTCTGATTTAAGGAATGTTTACCAATAAAATTAAGGCTCTGATTTAAGGAATGTTTACCAATAAAATTAAGGCTCTGATTTAAGGAATGTTTACCAATAAAATTAAGGCTCTGATCTAATGAATGTTTCCCAATAAAATAAGGCTCTGATTTAATGAATGTTTCCCAATAAAATAAGGCTCTGATTTAATGAAAGTTTACCAATAAAATAAGGCTCCGATTTAAGGAAAAAAATTTAATAATATGAGGCTCTTATGTAAATAATGATTTGGCAATACACCATAAGGAAATAAAATTATCAAAACAATCAATAACCTTAATATAAACGAATAAAAAATTTACTTTAAAGTAACAATGTTACTTTATCTCACTCATCTTAAGTAATTTAAGAAAATCTCTAGTTAAATTTATGACGATTTTGGAAATCACGCAGACGCGGGTAGTTGAACTAACCAACCATCAAAAGAAAAAGGAAGTTAAGAAGAAAAAAAAATGTTTTGAACCAAAGCCAACCAAACGTTATATCAGGCCCCCTTCTCTTCTTAAAAACCAGGGAACGCCTGCTCCGAACAGGGAACGAGTGAGATTGCAGCGAGAATATACGACTTTAAAGTCTAATTTCTTTCCAAGGACCTTCGGAATATTGTTTCTGGCAAAGACGTTAGGCTTAAAAAGATTTCTTCTCCATCCAGTCGAGCAACAGACTAAACAATTTTTTTTCTTTCTCTCTCTCTCTCTCTCTCTATCCCTTTTTCTCTCTAATATACATCTCTCTCTCTCTTCTCCTCGGGAGTAAAAAGGCGGGAAACATCCCCATCCCCCTGACTAAAAAACGAGGGATCGCTCCTAGCATCTTCCCATTGCTCTTCATCCTCCAAAACGGAGGCCCTCCGCTTCATTCCCAGCCAGGACTCGGAAAAGATTCAGAAAGTCATTTTTTATCTCAACCGTTCGTCGCAGACTTTTAAATAAAAGAAGAAGATCTAGGCCTAAGAAGAGAGATCTAGAGAGAGAGAGAGAGAGAGAGAGAGAGAGGGAGTGAGAGAGAGAGTGAAAGAGAGAGTGAGAGAGAGAGAGAGAGAAACGCGCGAAAATCTTAAAATATCGGACACACAACCATGCAGAAGCAGAAGAAGCAGTGAGAAGATTTTACACAATATCTCATTACAACTCTTATATGAATACCGTCATTGTTTATAGCAGAGTTAGAAATTTCAATCGTCCCTTAATGAAAGGGATGACTTTCGCGCTAAGCTTGATGTACTGCTAATGGTCTTTTAAATTTAAGGAACGCTTTTAAATCGTTTTGAAAAATATATGTACATCTTTCTTTTTTTACTTTTCTTTTAGTGACGTCACGTGGCATGTAAAGAAAAGGGTTAGATAATCACAGACATAGATATAAGAAAGTTATCTAGATTTGTGTCAGTGTGATTGGAGAACAAAGTACTACTCACATTTTCCCATCATCATGCAGTTCCCAAAATTCAAATTTTAAGGTTTATTTACACTTTTCGGAAGGGGGTAGGTTAGGCAGTATCGTTTGCTTAATATAGACTTAGGACTGCAACGATACCAGTCTACCAAATTTGGTCAGCGTTATTTGAAGCCAAAGCTATTGTCTTTGGATCAAAGCTAAGAGTCCTGTACCAAATTTGGTCGGTTTGTTTGAAGGCATCTTTATTTACACGTCTTTTGTTGTGAACATACCCATCAATGTTTCGTTTGAAGAAACCAAGTTGGTCAACACACCAGGCTCTATCTGTGGTCTGTCTAAATTGCCTTATTAAATGTTTTCAGATATAAATATTCTTCGCTTTAAAAGTTTTGGAAAAATTCAATTCAATTCAATCAGACGTTTCTCGACAAGATCAGGCTAATATAACCAGTTCTTAAATTTTAAAACGCGTGTTTTTTTTAAAAGGCGTTCACTGCATGAACATTCATGAAACAATTACAAAAAAAAACGATAGACAATCTTCTCTTTCACTCAAAATATTCAGAAAATTCCCCGTTTTGGTTAGAAGAAGAAGGGAGAGAGAGATTGCCTTTTGTTTCGCTTGTAAAAAAAATTCAGGGTGGGCCAAAAATAATTATTTAAGAAGTTCATTTTTGGAATCCGAGTAACGCGACCCGGGCTATTCTTCTCTTCGTTATATAAAAAAAATACAAAACTGAATGGGGGGAATGAATTACGTAACCGCGCCGCGGAAGCCTACGTCTACCGACATAGGGCGTATCATGATGATTTTCTAGAAATTAGGGGTCAACCCGCGCCAGAAATGCCGCAAAAAATAACTACGAACAAGTTGATTCAGTATAGGGGAAACTTATTCAAGACCAAGTGTATCGAAGACCAATCTACCTCAAAGTATAGAAATAAATACTGACACGAGTCCAGGAAAAACCAAAGAACAATTTTGGACGGTTAAAAGCTATCCTTATTTTAATCTACGGGACTCTGGTTATTTTATTGTTAATTGCTGAAAATGTCTTTTAACAAAATGCCAATACATAAGGAGACCAAGCGACTTAGAGCGTAAAATCGTCTGCTATTTTACACTCTAAGTTGCCTGGTCTCCTTGTGCAAATGGTATGAACTCTCCTTGCGTGTAAACTATGTATTGATGTAGAACTTTGGACATTTGGAAATCTGCCGTGATGCCATTTATAAACATATCTCTTCACTCTACGCATTTTCTCTGACCTTTGAGCCATAGCAATTGTTCAACATCGTGCAGGGCCGTCGAGAGTGGGGGACAATTCAGTCAGCTTTCCCGGGGCCCGTACCTACTAGGGGCCCTGGCCGCGAGTCTTGATAAGGGCTCTCAATTTCCTCAATTTCCCCGGGCCCACGAATTCTCTCGACGACCCTGTCAACGTGTCACATTTTATATAGATCCGGCTAAATTTATAATAAAAGTTCAGAAACCAATTTCGAACCAACTATGAACAATTTTGATATTTGTCGACAGAGAAACATTTTTGTCAAAAAGTAAGAAAACGCGCGGGGTTTTTTCTTCTTTCCTCTAATCGGACACCGGTAACGCGTAGGTTTCACGGGTTGTCTTCGTTTTCTGCTGTACAAAAAAAAAAAGCGAAACCTATTTCGCATGGAGATAACGTAATGTTCCAAGTCTCGCTTCGGTTTCGGTATTTACGCGATGGCCTTAAACGACCTTCCTTTTTGGTTAAAACAAAAAAAAACCAAAAAGAAAAGTTGGAAGTTTCAAAATTGGTTTTTGAGAGTAAAAGATTTAGGCCTAGCAGACTGATGTATGTAGACGCTGTTAAGGTGGGAGTCAGTGGCGGCAGATAACGTGGATATAAATACACCCTCAAATAACTGGGTAATGCTGTAGGGATCATCAAATGGCGGACGAAAAAGAAACGCAACAAAAAAATCAGATCCTGGCATATTTATCTGCTCATTAGATTTATATTTACTTAATATATCTATGCAATTAATAGATAACACTAATGAACACGGAACATCATGGCTGTCAAAACCAGAGGCTATAAAATTGTAATGACGTAGGAAAGAACTACGTCACGTCACCAAGCAACCGCGCAAATGGCCTATGTACACTCTACAACATCATCAGTCTAACTTACTAACCTAGTGGAATTTTTTCCTTTTTTTTTCTTTTTCATGGCATTCCACAGGGTCTCGTCTGGAACTTTGAATATTTTAACGAGGTAACTAACGCAAAGACAATTACCAAGAAAGTAATATAGGTTACTAAGTTAAGGTTACTATGTTAAGGAAATTATAGCAATGTACTTACGGTACCTATAAAGTTGTTCCGCGCAAAATGACTAACGAAACATTCTATCGATTTTAAGAAGGTTTGGATTTCTTCTAAAACTATTTCAAACATTTCTAGCTGTCCCTTCCAAATTCCAAAGCTAAAAGGGGTTATAAAACTAAGTAAATACCACACACAGAACAGGGTTTACCTTTTGAGGTGACAATAGTACCGTTAATGGTAAGGTTTTAGGCAATGGGAGGTCAAGCTTTTGAAAAACATTTTAAGTCATCTTTTCTTATTGTCAAAGGTCAATGGTTACCTCCAGAACATTGGCACGTGTGACAGAAGTAACTGACAAGTAATTGTAAGGTTACTGTTCAATACGCAGGTGGACAAAAATACTGTCAGACGTTCATAAATTATAATAACTAAATTTTAGAAATGTCATTGTGAGAGTGTTCAGTATAACCTTCTGTGAACTGTGAACTCATGTTTACTTCTAGAAGTTCCGTTTGCATTTTGACTTAAATAGTTGGCCAAATTACGAACACGCCAATTGTTATTGCCCACTTCATACAACGAGCTTCTAGCAAACATTGTACAATGCCGAGATGACATCGGCTTACGAACCCCACGTTCAATTCTAATTGGGCAGCGTTGAAAGCCGGTGTCAATAAACACAGCCACTTTCCAGAACTTCGTACAAAAGGCGTAACATACACATCCCATGGTACCAAACTCGGGACAATACCGGCTTTCCCTTTATAGTTGAAGACATTTTCAAAGAGAGAGAGATAGAAAACAAGACCGAATAGCTACAGAATAACTATTTTCAACCCTTTTTAGCGTCAACTCAAGCAACCCAACTCCCATCCTTGTCAGCTAATACAAAGATTGTGTAAATAACATAAACTTTACGTGAGTAAATTTTGTTAGGCTTAGCTCAAAATTGGGCTGTTAAAAAGCAGAAACAAACTAGCAAGATGTTATAATCTGCAAAAGAGATGCTGATGAAAATCTAACCCAGGAGACAGGGAATAAGTGCAAGCAACACAGGGATGGTTCCCCTCCCCGACTCGACAGTATAAGGATGATACTTCAA
Source organism: Phalangium opilio (assembly GCF_054372755.1). Lineage (NCBI taxonomy): Eukaryota > Metazoa > Arthropoda > Arachnida > Opiliones > Phalangiidae > Phalangium > Phalangium opilio. The sequence continues at coordinate 11,757,592 of NW_028324189.1, forward strand.
GATGTAGGCGGGTCATGGTGACGTAAACAATACAAGCTACTCCCATATTTCAAAGTATCATCGCAGAACGTCAAGGACCTATCTCGAGTTAGAGGCAGGGAATAAATGCACGCGACACAGGGATTGTTTCCGTCCCCGACTCGACAGTATAAGGATAATACTTCAAGATGTAAGCGGGTCATGGTGACGTAAACAATACAAGCTCCTCCCATATTACAAAGTATCATCGCAGAACGTCAAGAATTCAGTGTAGACACAAAAATCTACAGTGCAGGCGCCGAAAACCTAAAGGCAAGGTAGAGTTTTACTATGCTTCTCTAGATCTTAGTTATGACTTAGGAATAATGAACATATGATAATTTTGAGTTAATACAGTTCATTTTTAAGACATCTTACGCTTTTACGAAACGAAATTTAATCAAACTAATGGAGCCAACCCAAGTTTCAAAGAGCTATAGGGGTATTTTTTTGGATGCGAAAACAGTCCCGAATATCCGATTCCAGGAAACACAAAAAAAAAGACGCAGCAGCTCAGTACATTTCTTCCCGGTCCTGGAGCGCGAACGAACGCGCGGCTTCTTTAGTGTCAGATAATTAGACTAAAGTCACGTGTTCTATGTTAATATATACGAACGTACGTACGGTTTTAGTTAGAGGGGCAAAAGGGGGTTACAATTTCCAAGTAAAATAGTTTTAACTTGACTGACAAGGATGAAGGCTCAAAACTATAGAATCGAGGTTCTGTCTGGTATGTCAAATGAAAATTGTTGCGAAAAACGCTAAGCCACATTCCAATTCGGTGAAATAATTACGATGAATTTCGGGAAGGTTAACGCTAAAATATTTTTTCTTTGATTCTATGGAATTTTATACTAATAAACTTTAATTCAATTCAAAGAGTTATTTTGAATGATCGGTGAAAAAATACGTATTTTCTATATGGGATGTTTTATTTTAATTGGTAGCTAGTTCAGACCCCAATTCATTGAACAACGGTCAACAATTAAGGAATGGTATGATATGAAAGATACCGTTTGACGAATTTGCTCATTTCTCGTACACTAATTGTTGTACGAACAAGTAATTAGCATCGTTGAAAAGAAAACAAACAGGGCTACCATGTACACGAAGGAAATTCGCATACCTCACACGAAACTAAATTTATGACACTTCAATGTTTATTTATTCGAGCCCTAGCTGATTATTGTAACGCCAAATATTTATTATCACTGGTAATCATGGAAGAATTAAGCGGATATATTTAAGTTTAGTATTTAAATGCTCAATTGTGTCTAACTATACCACGTGGTGTTTTATAGTATATTAACTGAAGTGGTCTGCAGATACTTCCGTATAAGTTTTGAAGTTCTAATACAAATAAACCTTGCCCAGAACCACGCATGCACTTACACGAAAAATTTCAAGGTTTACCGAAATATTTCAAGTCTTAAAAGATTGTGGAGCAATTTTTATGCAAATGCACCTGTTTACTAATAGTCTATAGGTTATTACTTAAACGTGGGTGGGTCTAATATGTATACGCTCCCGAAAAACTTCCGTCATTTCTATTAAAAGACTTTGGGAAAACTTTCGGGGACTCGAGAACGATGCTGGTTGGTGAGGTATGGTTTTTAAGGCCGAGAGCGCCGTCAGGTCTGTAACTTGGTCTCCTATCTCTTTTTAAAATTTGTTTTCATAAACAACCCCGCGAACGTCTTCAGTTATCGAGCTGCCTTTAACTATAGCGTCTCACCGCCTATAGGCTTCGTGCTAAAATAACATTACATAACGTAATATCAGAAGGGGATAATTGAGGAAGGATGACACTCTGCGTATCCTCTTAATACACTTTAGTTATGTAACATAACATGATTTTTCGTTTGCTCTCCCGTTCAAACTTCAGATGGGTATCGCACCGTGCAGGGTGAATTCTATAACTGTTTAGTATACTAAATCCTCAGTAAGGACAAAAATCCACAAGGGAGCCTTGGAAAATTGTTAAAGTCCGACTTCCATCGAAAAGAGTTCTAGCGAAATGAAAACCGAGCATCGAGACTAACAATAAAGTGACCGTGCCGATTTTCGAATCTCGGCTGGGGCAAAGGTTGGAAGGGTTCTAACTAATTGAAAGCCGTGCTATATGTGGTTCTAGCGAACAGAAGATAAACAATAGAAATCATTTTTTCCTCCCAAATGTTTGCTTTCCTCTGAAGGAAATTCTCTATTGTTCATCTTCAGTTCGCTAGAACCACATTGCACGACTTTCAGTTAGCTAGAACCCTTCCATCTTTTGCCCCAGAGGGGATTCGAAAATCGGCACGGTCGCTCCATTGTTAGTCTCTATGCTCGGTTTCAAGTTCGCTAGAACCATTTTCGTTGGAATTCGGCCTTTAAAGGGCTAATAGAGTAATGATGAGGGAACTATGTATCGCGTTTATACGTTATTCTGTTTAAGTAACCTTGCTATAACAAATGTTATGGGATGTTGGTTGGCAAGAAACGTGTTACAATTACCCTTCGTACACTTCTCTCGAAGAGAAGTATTATACACTTCTGGTAATATATACGCTAATTCCATAAGAAAACTCTTCTCCCAGAGTCTAGGCAGTGTAGGCACACACACTCTATATAGGATTAAAGCGAAATGGAGTTGAGATAATAAATTAAGTGTTGCTCAAAATGAACCAAAAATTAATGCCGACAAAAGCTAAGCTTATCTGGTTTATGTACGAGTTTCCTTTGGGACCGACGTATACGTTCCACCTTTTCATTTTTATTTATTTTACAGAGTGATGATGGCTTTTCAACCAATTTGTGTTGGTTTTAAAAGATTTTTTCTAAGGATTCTAGCTGGCTACGCAATTTAAAATTTCACTTGAAATTTATTTATTTCAAATGCAAAGTATAGACTGCAAAATTAATCAACTCATTTCATTTTCTTAGTTCAAGATTACTGATGGGATGCAATCGTGTCAATAAGGTTTCCGCGCAGGTTGTTTCTGATAAGTCTGTCGTAGATTAAAGGGTGTATTGTGGTCAAACCGAGTGGTAAGAGTCACCCAAAACTAGGGACCAATCAATGTTTGGGGTGTACATGTCTCCGTATAACTAAACTAGCTGTTACCCGCGGCGTCGCTCGCGTGTAATAAGAACTTCCATCAAAATGATTTAAGAATGGGTAGATTTTGCTGATGATTAATACTTTTTGTAGCACCCTAGGAGCGAAGGCCCTCGGCGTTGCCCGTCAGCCCGTCGGGACATTTTTTAATACTTTTCACGCGGACATTATTCCATAAAGAAGGGTTTTTAAATTTCTGGCCGCCATTTAAAAAGATGGCAACAAATAAAACCCGAAAGACCATTCAGCCTGTCTATGCGTTAAAGGAAATCAGTGTACTAAATATTTGTGAAATCGGTTGGAACGCGCGGACTTTGCTGCATAGAGAAGATTTTTTACATTTCTGGGCGCCATTTATTAAGATGGCGGCGGATTGGAAAAATCTTTCTTAGTACGCGCCGACTACTTATGAGTAACGTTCTTGCAAATTTTCAGCCTTCTAGGCCAAGCGATTTGGGCTGGACGTTGATTATCAGTCAGTCAGGACTTTGATTTGTTGTAGACCCGATGCATGTTCTTAGACACTTTACCCTAAGAACACGACAGACAACTCAGAAACACCCTCTATTGTTTATCATAGATACGAACAAATATTTTGGTCAGTTGAAACCATCACTATAAATTCAAATTTTAACCAGAATATTGAAGTACACTTATATAAACAGTGTAGCGTTTTAGCTTTCTCGTAATTCTTTAAGAAAAACAAGTTAAAATAATTTTAGCGTAGGCCAGAGTTTTCTTTGAAACAAACCATGAAAAAATATTCATAAACTTCCTACCTTTTTTTCTAATTCCCCCTCTCCCTTCAAGAACGTTCTTCCGTTTTTAACTTTTCAAGTACTTATAGTCAATTATCCATTTAAAAAAAGCCAACCACCATGGATGGGATTGATGTCACGTTAATTAAGCTCATATTCTTAAAAAACATTTTACAGCCATCGCGCCGTTGCAACGAATGAACCAAGATGTGTTCAAACAGGCAAGCGGGGTAACAAAAATGTGACGTAATTCTTAAGCCTAATCTTAGAATTTACCTACTGATAATAAGAAATCGTAGCAGAAATCATTTCATACCGAAGTTATCGCACGAGACCTTCTTTATTTCGACCCACTTTTAAACCACGTGGATTGATCAAACCGAACATTTGAAATATCTGCGGTGAAAATTCAGTTTAACTGTAGAAGAGACTCTTTTCAAAATGAGGGACGCAGTGTCGGGTTAAAACGTAACATCCGGATAGTATGTGGACCAAAGTTCTTGTTGTAGTTTACGTCTTTGCTGACTAAATACCCATCAATGTTCGGTCTTAACACAAGAGGGTGTTCAAACAATTTCCCCAGACTTCTGAAAAGTGTTGTTTCAGATTTTGGGTGATTCTCTTAATTCGTTTGTAGATAATGTCTGGGTTATCTACTTCTTTTGCACCTAAGTTATCAGCTACCGGCGATAACGTCGTCTCCAAATATCAAAAAAATGCATAGAAAAAAGCATTTTAAAATGTGTTTCAAACGAAAGCCGACAATGCGTAGGCGATTATGCTAGAAAATACATTTTAAATGGAGATTGCTAATATATGCTATCATCGGCTTCGATTTTTCTGGTTATGTTTTTCTGTTGAGTTTATTTCAGTTTCAACGGATTTTAATACTTTTTCAAAGAAAGTGTTGCTCTTCTGACGTCATATTTTTTAAAGCTCTAGTTTTTAAATGGAATTGTGTGTGGGGGTTTGTTATGATAAACGTTTGTAGAGACTACGTCACTTGACAGTACCGTCAAAGTCTTTAGAAGTGTCAGCCTTGTCTGTGAAATAGGCTCTAAATATCCAATTTGCTACCATTGCAACAACATTCGGTTTATTCGCGACGTTTAGCCTTAAAATATAGTTTATTTGTATCGTAAACTAGTGTAATAACGTGGGATTTTAGCGGCTAAAATGATGAAAATGACAACACCTGTTTCTAGGCGTCGTTACAACGCCGCCACTTCATTCATAATGTTTTAATTTATCTAATCATAGCATTCCAGGAAACCGTTGATAAGCCAAACCCACACCGTATCCCGTAAAGATACTGAATATGCTTTCAATTAGTGTACACTAATTTAATTTATAACTCTCTGTGAAATTCCCAGAAAAGAGACAAACACTTCAGTCTCACGTAACGTTTTAAGGTATTCCCTATCCCCATATTGACCAAATTAAAAACTAAATACCTTTCCCGCGTACCAGTGTGCATGGGAAATGCTAATAGATATCAAAAAACTATAGATCTAACACAAGGAATAGTTACTTTAGAACCATATATGTGGTAGCTAGGTGATTGATTGTACTCCAACAGGGTCGAATGCGTCTCGGGCCTACCAAAGTACTGACCCAAATCGCGAAGTTGCATGCGTCCTTACACCGGTGACGATAAGATGATTCCCAGTGTCACCTCTAACTAAATACTTTCCCGCATACCAGTGTGCACGAGAAATGCTAATAGATATCGAGCAACTATAGAGCTAACACATGGAATAGTTATTTTGCAACCTTATTTATGGTACCTAGGTGAATAATTGTACGTCAACAGGGTCGAAGCGTCTCTGACCCAAATCGCGTAGTTCCACGCATCCTTACACCGATGACGATAAGATTATTCCAAGTGTCACCTCTACAGTTTCATAATTTGTTTCAAAAGCAGGCAGGTGTTCGATAAAATTGAACTTAAATAAAATTCCACATAGAAGCCACCACCAACTGTAATCATCTTTGAAACCGTTAAAAGTTGGCGCATTTTGGAAATTCCATAGCCCATATAGTCCCTGTCCAATAATACTAATCGTATATTGAGTAATTGTACCCATGGTTCGAGAAAAGAACTTGATTGAGCTAACTCAAGTACATATTTCAACGTCAATTACCAGAGACATTGAGTATACGTACACAAGCGAAGAAAATCATTTCCTACCAAAATTAATCGTTTCTTAAAGAGCGTTAGGCCTAGGAAGTTAAGTTTTTTTCCCTACGACCTTCGTTGAATATTCGCTATAGCGTTCCTAGGAATCGTTTTGACGCTCTTTTTAACATTTTGAGGAAGAAGAAAAAGAACTAAGAGTAATTAACGAGGGACAAATGGTTTCTTCCTAGGATTTCTAACCCTAAAATACGCATTGCATTCGCTTCTACTCACCCCCTTCTACCCCCTCGTGACAAGACGCTTTTTAATAGAGCTCAAGCAGTTATTCGCTTCACTTAAAAAAAGAAGCGCCTCATTTAGTCGCTCTCTTTATGCTTATTAAGAGATCTTTGGCGGGTAGACGAGCCACTCAAACTCAGCTAGGACCAATGCCAGCAACCGCGCGACAGCAACTACATTGGACAGAAAGATATACCCTACGCCAAGGAGTATTGCAAAAAAACCCTGGATGTATAAACTAACATAAATGAATTAACGCGACCTAGACTTGGGTCAGGTATTAACTAACCTTCGCAAATTCTTCAGTACTTGATAAAATGGGGAGTTACTTAGGGGTTGTACGGTTGTACCGTCTCTGGGAGGAAAATAGTTCTGCAACTAATTAGGACGCGCTGTTAAGCCTAATAAACTTAATTATTAGTAGAAAATGACACCAGTAACGTTCCAGCACCTATTTTAAGCTTTTCGGACTGGGCCTTGGTAAATCATTTAGAATTGTAATTAACCCAACAATTAAGGAACGATGAACTAAAACGCAGGTTAGAGTTGAAGATTTGAATTTTGTTTGGCGAGCAGCTAACGTCTCCATATCTTTCAAATACTCCATGGTACAAGAAGACCTCCCTCCGCGTGCCCAAAAAAAGACTGGCGAAATTTGAAGTAACGAAAATCCGGAATATTTTTCTGGAAACTCATCATTTCATTTCATTGGCCATGACATTTTTTTGGTTTGTTGAGGAGGAGATAAAGGGAGGGGGCCTTCATTGTCGCTAAAAAGTCGATTAGTAAATTGCGCTCGCTAATTCGAAAACGAGGACTCCAGGAACTAATTGTCTTGGCACGGAGGAATGCCGCCATCAGAGAGACACATTGCTCTCGAGAAATCGCGTCACGAGATATCAACTTATTGCCCCACAATTCATACCAAAAATACCTCACACCGAATGATAAGTTGCTTTAAAATTAACGATGACATCATATTGGGTTGATTATTAAATCTCTCGGTAAGATGTATTTGACCTTTGACCCCCTCCAATAATGGCACGTTTCCAAAATAAACATTAAAATAAACGCTCACCATGCACCAAGTAAATGGGCACTCGTTCCAATGGATGTCTGTTGTCCGTGATTCCATCCATCATGGTCCAGGATAGATATGTCTGTCTGGGATATGATGCCAAGATGACCACCAACATCTTCAGTTTACGAGGCATACAACACCAAGGCTTACAGAGATTCTGAGTAAAATTGTAGCCTAATTCCACTTCTGATGAAATTATCCATTGGACGTTCCCACATTTCTATAATTAAAATCAACAGATTAAAATAAAATTAAGAAATAATTAATATTTCTTAGGTCTAATTACAGTAAAATCCATCATCGCAAAATCAAACACGTTTGAACTCGATAAAGACGTTAATGCGCTGTTTCTAGGGTAGGGTCCCGATAAAACAATGGGGGTGCAGCTTCAGAGCGGGGCTGATAATGAACTCTTACGTAGTGGTATATAACTGGCCTATTTCAATACCTTCAAATTTAGTAAGTTATTTGATGAGCATATATACTTAAAATAAATATAAATAAAACAATAATTCAATCTCTTTTACAAACCGATGGTTATACCATGGACTTTCTATTTAATACGGGAAAAGAAAAGCAGTTTTTTTTTTTCGATCCGGGGGGGGGGGGGTATGCGCTCCTAAGGGAACAGCCAGTGAGAAGGGGAATGCACTTCGTTTAGATTCCCCTTATAAGAACCTTTGATCTCTGCTGTGAAATTTCGATTGACGTAGATGCGCGTGGATATCCCACGCAACCCTGGCTCGTGCAAAATTATTTTCCTATATGACTCATGCGCTAAATGACACACGTGGTCTTATCAAGAAGTGATATCTAGTTTACTAGGGAGAAGGTATAAATTCGCCACATTTCCAGCTTTATCTCCAGTCCAAACGTAGGTCCGGAGCTAATCCCCCCGCCTCTAAATTACAACCAGCATCTCGTTGGTTCTTGAAAACTCACATCAGCGCGACGCGAATGACGAAAATTACGTATTTTCCGACTGAGGAGAGGCGAAATAGCCCGACCTCCTTTTACGTCCCCCCTTGTATTTTGAAAGGGGGACTGGGACTATGGCACGCAATAAACTAGATATCACTTCTTGGTCTTATCCGCGTTTAACCCTAAATCGGGGGTCACTCAAAAAGGTTTTACAAGGTTCTTACAACATTTAATTTTTCTGGAAGGAAATTACTAAACACTTGTTAGTATTTCTTTTTTTTTTTTTTTTTAACTTAACTGAATGATAATTAAGGAAGACTGCCTTCGTTTAACGTTAGGGCGTGTTTTTTACAAACTAGGAGGACATTTTCAAATTAAGCAGAAACAAGAAAAAAGAAATTATCTTGTCGAGGGAGTGAGGACATTCTTGGAAACGATCTTTTTGGGAAAAAAATTCTTAGGGCTTATTTATATCTTTACTAATTTTAAGAGAAAAACAAGTTTGAATTTAAATATGGAATATTAATGTCGCCTTGAAAAGGCTAAAGTTGAACGTTAATTAACCTACGTAGCGAGATTGTTTTGAAGTTATAAGGTTCAAATACACGTGTATTAAAAAGTTCCTCAACTTATTTGTTATTTAGGCCTACATGGTGTTTCTGATAAGTCTGCCAAAAATAAAGGTGTATGTTCTTTGGGAAATCGATTTTGAGTCGAAAATGTAACTTCTATCTCCACTTTGCCGTTAAGTTAAGATTGTCCGAGAGTATTTTACGGATGAACCCATAAATTTAATTAAGAAACTGATTAAGACAATTATTTCTAATATAAAGAACATCCCCCTTAACAGAAGTGAGATGAGACTAGAAGTACTGAGCTAACCAAATTCTTCACTTGGCAAAGGTAAATATTCTTGATAACACACCAACGGTTGGCCCTCTGGTGGCGGTTTCTGAATTTTCCCTCCAAAACGTGAGACGCTCGCGGCGGTAGACGGCCGAACTAGATTCAAGCACCCGCGTCCGTGTTCCGCGGCTTTAGGTTGAGGGGAAGGGGGTAGGAAATATTTTTGGAACTCGACCAATTTTTTTCTCTCAAGTGTAGGCGCGATGGAAGCGGCATAAAATCCTCAAATTTGTTCACTAGTGCCAGGATCTATTACCAATGCTAGAGCCCTTCACTTCTAGTTTAATTTCACTTCTGCCCTTAATTTATGGCAGACTTATCATAAACACCCTGTTCTACATCAAGATATGGGTTTCTATGGTATCCATTAATGAGTTTTGTTCAATCAATATATACGGGTTGTTCCGTTTGAAGTAATTAAAAAGTTCAGAAACTATATTACCATGATCAAAATGAGTTTTTGATTACAAGTTAATTAACTAACTCGGGTGTATTAGTTTTAAATTTCGTTCACTTCAAAATGGCTCGTTGCAACAAATGCACACGTTCAATTTTTCTCGTGTTTTTAACTGCGGTATGCGTTTACCAAGTAACCTGGTCTCTTGTGGAATATTACCAGTATCAGACACTGGTATCCATAGATATGTATATGGATAGCAATCCCATAGCTCCCGCTACAACAATATGTCCTAATATACCGTAAGTAGCGTCTTTAAACTACCTAGTGTTTAACAGACCATGGTTCTACAGAGTTCACTTAACATCTTACAGCTTATTGAAATGGAATGATTCTGCAGATAACGCATCCGACATCGGTTTAGAATCCGACTTGAAGGTTATATGCCTTAATGAACCAACATGTTTTACCTTCCAATGTCTAATTAACTTTGGTTTTGGTTCCATTAGCATTTTGGCAGTAGCCAATCATGGATTAAGAAATTTACCGGTGAAATGTTTTTCGCTCATTGCAAACATAATAGCAATGGCAAATTTGATGGAAAGAAATCAAAAGCGTGTAAATCAAGTGTTAGGACCATCGTGGGGATGGAACCTCAATTTTACCCCTGCTTTACCATGAACTCTGTTTGGAAATCTAGAGACCAAACTCTATTTGATAGCCCCGTTGAACACATTGATGGTCAGATAGTAGATAAAGCATATCCTATAAATTGCTTAATTTAATGATTTAATTTAACTACCATCCATTTGATTTCATCATGATTTCATGTAGCTTTCGGATTCATAGGGAGTTTATTGCCCATCGATGACATTCCAGATAAATTTGAACTCTCGGTTCTAGTGTTCATACATGATCGGATGACCGTTCCAACTAGAGAAGAGTTCAATTTTATGAAACAAATACCATTTTCTTGCAATATCTACGTCAGCAAGGTAAACAAACCCGATAGGCTTAGCTAATTAGAAAACACTAAGCCTAATTTGAAACAGACTCTAGTCAAGAGACTTCAATCGCCCTTTAAGTCAAACTGCACTGACTACGTTAAACAATACGAGTTGTCTGGACAAGGGGACATGACGGAACAAGTACTGTTCGATGATTCCTTAACATATTAATGGCTAAGTCTTTTCTCTTTGTTAAGATGTGTGAATTAAAGTGTATTTGGCGTAATTCTCTTGATAAATTTGGCTGCATTTTTAAACACGGTATAGTCTTCAATGAGGATATAGGACATGCGCAATGTAGACCTGAAATATTTGCAAAAACCGGTGAGGATTTGATACTTAGTCTAACCTGACCCAGGAATGACAAATTATCGTTTGCACAGACAACTACACTGGGATTATTAACGAAATTACAAGAAAATGTGATTTAGAATGCAACCCTGCTTGCGAGTAAGTGTTTATGTTAAGAGTCGGCTAAAACTATGATTGCTAACTAAATAATATTTCAGAGAATCGTTTTACAAAGGCGATGTCTCTTGCATGCCTCTGAATAAGGTTTGTTACCAATGTTTTAATGACATTTTTTAGATTATAATATATTTCTCCACCTTTTCAGAAAAAAGACATGTAAATATCCACGTAAATATTATAAATGAGCTACAATTTCAATGTCTAAAATTATTACTAGTTTGTACAAAGCATTGGCTGTCCTGAGTGGATACACTCCAATGGAATCGGTCATATTTACCACCTTGCCCCAGCAGACGGTAGCTACATATGACGTAAATATTTCTAAAAGTAATTTAATTCATTTCTAATTGTGACAGCCATTGGGACTATTTGGACACATTTGTGGTTTCTGCGGCATTTGGATCGGATTATCAGTACCTCAAATGCTAAACTTCGCGACGTTTCTTGTCAAAACGTTAAAAGGGCTCAAAAATGAATGATGTGGAAGGTGCTTGTCTTTACTGACGTCACAATACTCCAATCACCATGAACTTACCAGACGACATGCTGGAGCTTCATCTGCAATGGAGACACCAAGAGAGTTATTCCCAGTGTTGCCTCTATTTGTTCTCACGTTAATTTACCCATATGAAAGAAATATAAAATAATTTAATTTAAAATTTAAAACCTAACTTAAAATTAATGTAATTTATCGTTGTTAACACTCTAACTCAACTTTATACACAGTTTAATAATGTAATTTGTTATGTATATTTGCTAGTAGCTTAACGGACATCAGAAAGGCCTCGATATATTTTCGAAATAGGATCGAGCATATCAGCCTGTATTCATCATATGTCCATAGATAGCTTAACCACTAAGTACATTTACACCACATTGACGTAATAATTCTTGTATGTATTAGCATAAGTTTATCATGCCTCTAAGTAGAGAAATGGCTGCTACTCATATGGCAATAGTGTTTGTCTGGCTCCCTTTAATGAAACCCTATACTCTCTCCGTATCATTTATCACCTCAACTTCAATACAATATTGTACTGCCTAGCCTAGCGTTTCTTTTATCCTTTTTAGAATGTTTCAGGACTGAAACCGCCTCTATCTCACGAGAGAGAGAGAGAGAGAGGGATTTTGGGGTTGCTTAAGTAAAATTCGTTCCCCCAATGCCAGCCTATACGAAACGTAAAAATCTCCTTTATTCCATTGGAAGATTTTTTTTCACGTGACCCATTTAGTAATCGTCTCGACCGCTTGGTGGCTGCACCGCGACAGAAATTTAAAAATTTTCTCTCTTCGTATCTTAGCGCTATACGAGTTCTGACGTCACAGTAGCCTGCGGAAGATGCCCAGTTGTAACCCATATTTGTGTACTTAGAGGCATGATAAACTTATGGTATTAGTTTCGGCGTGATTTATGACGTGATAACTGACTTGAAAGGCTTTCCGTATCAATATATAAAATTTCTATCAATAAAATTAGCATATCTGCCGGTAATGGGTAATGTATAAGACCATGCGATAATCCATGACACAAAAATTGATGACCGTGGCTAAAATTCTTTCAGATAAAATCAAATTTATTATTATTATTATGTACGAATTATTACACTGTAACAATATTTAATGAATAAATGGTTATGAGAAAGAATCAGAGTGGAAAAAACTTATCTCTGTTTTTAAATGTTTAGTCTTAGGATAAGATACCACGTGAACAATAAATCACCTTACTGTACAGACACTGAAATTGCTGGTTTGATTACGGACACTTGACATGATTTATCCTCCGTGACGTCACCCACGTGATCAGTTAATAAATTGGTAATTTTGGTGGTAACAACCGTTTCTTTCACAATGTAATTACGTTTTGGAAACAGCGTTGAGTCCAAAATCGCGATTGGTAGTTCGATGGTGATGTGACATATGTATGCGAAGGCGAATGAGAGAGCGGCAAAACCCAAGTAGTGAATTACCTGCGTGAGAATAGTTGCAATTACCCTGTTTAAGTTAGACATTAATTAGGCTTAACACACCATTTCAAAATGGCCGAAGTATAGACGTTCCCTGGCCTGTCCGTGGTAATAGAACATAACAATTGGGTGTAGAAGATACGCAAAGTACACTAGTTTATCCAATGGGACAAATATTTTCCAGGACAAGAAACGGTTGATGACACCGCCATATCCAGTTAAGCAAGCGACAGTAATCCAGGCAATGGCCAAGGCCCATAATGATCTATTAGTCGCGGCGTATAATGCTGAGAATATGACGTAGTTCTCTCCTTCGTGGTTGAATTCGTAAAGTCCGTAGATACATACTGCCATACAAAAGAACGTGCAAACCCAGGCCACAGTTTGTTGAAGCTAAAGTACATAAACTAATACTTAAAACCAAGTAATGAAGATTAGGCTTAGCGTTCAAAACTTCAAAAATTACTTTGGTAAATAGTATCTTCTCCTTTTTGGATAAAAAGTATCCAACCAGTAATCCAATGCAATATGGTCCCATATGAGTCGAAGGTCGGATGTATATTTTACTTAAAAGTTCATCCCAAGTACTGTAAATTAACTGAAGTTTATTGCAAAGGCTTAGGACTAGGCTTCTGGCAATTTAAATATTACCTGCTATCTAAAACGGTCAACGCAACGGCTGGCGGGAAATTATTGCGAACGTTGACCATTGCGGTAATACCAGACGATAAAACAATCGTGAACAAAATAACGGATACACCCAGTTCAGGTTTCCTAAATTAAGTTGAATTAATATTAAAATAATTTGACTTGGGAAATATTGAACATACTTGAACAAAAGATACAGTAACGCCACACTTATGATGCAGAATTGCATGGTCACAGCCAAAAACCATGTATGAAAAAGACACTGCGTAATTAAAATAAAATTTATAATTTGTGTTTAAAATTATTCATTTAAATTTTAACTTACGTTGTTCTTGATGTCCCAAAAGTTTTGAATAAACAGTAAATTTCTCCACCAAGTCTTCTCGCAAACTTCAACATTGTCAACTACAAATTCTTTCCATTGCGGACCGTCCCCCCATAATGGCAGCATCATGAAAATTGCAATAGTGATCATAGTTGCTGGTAACAATCTATTAAAGCAAGTATTTGTAGACTTATGTTTAAAACATGATCATCACCACGGAAATAAATACCTTATGAGTCGTCGTAACACAAACCGAAGCAGGGACATCGGTCCGATACTTGAAACCACTCGTTTACCCATGATATACGTCACCAGGAATCCACTGAAATTTGCCCAAAGATTGTTTTATTAAACAAGTACTTTAGAAGTTAACATTGGTCGGTCATGCGTAAAGATTGGACAAACCTGATGAAGAAGAATGTATCCACAGAAACGGACGCATTATTAACAGCTCCGAATAGAAACTGTTCCCTAAAGTCATTGTAACTTAGAAGTCGACCTACAATGAGCGTAGCAAATTTGATTGTTGTTATTTCAACTGACGTTATTAAGTACTTACGAAGACGAAAGAAGAATGGGACAACTGGGAAGAAGTAAGTATGCGCCAGGATAATCCACATGATCGAAAAGAACCTCAACCCGCACAGGACATCGAGTGACACACCAGAATCCCTGGTTTTAATCGAGATTAGTTTAATCGTATTGGAGTACAACGAAAATCCCATGAAAACACCGCGACCTGAAAATCAAACTTGATTATTCCTGCACCCAACTTTTGTTTCTTCAAAAATAAACGTCTTACTTTTCTCAAAAATAGACCTTTTAAAAGGTTGCTTATAATTGAGTCTCCACGTGACATCCACGATGGTACCAATGACGCACAAGACACTCAATAAGCCAAAGAAGCACCTATAATTTGATAGCAAATTATAAAGGAAGCCATTTTGAAATAGAAATAACATCAAATTGAATTACCCCAATACAACTTGATGCAATTTCCAAGGTAGCGATTGTCTATCAGTGCAACTTATGACGCTAATGCTAAGCTCAAATGGATCACCAACTGCAAATAATACAAATAGTTTTAATATTATCCAATATTGCAATAGTATATTTAATTAACTTACACATTTGCATGCCTCTCGTGACATCATCCTCGGTACAAACTGATGGTACGCATAGACCTAATCTCCCAGCAAAGTACCTACCACTATCTCTTAATCTTAACAATCTATTGAATATCTGAAAGTTAAACAATTATATCTGTAGATTAATTAATTCGTAATGAATTAAGTAATTACAAGTACTTACAGTCTTGGATTGTTCTAGTTGCATAACAACAGAACCATTTTCACCTCTGCCCTTTGACTTGGGGGTTAGTTTAAGTAGTTCCGGTAAGGCAGTCTCGACCAGGCAATACTTACCATGAAAGTTAATACCACGAATTCTACCACTACTCAAACGTTCTTTGGTTGCTGTCACGTCAAGACATTCATCAAAATCCCCAAAATCGGTCGCGGTACCATCGAAAAGTCCAGCTGGACTTCGACCACTCGCGTCCAGTACTGAATTAAACAGGACATGAATTATTAATTGTACTACTTAGCAATTCAATTAGACAATACGAAAAGAATCATTTTTAAAATTAGATCAAAGTCGGATTACGATATCTCTACAAAATATGTAAGTAATTTAAAGAATCACATGAGTATGTCTTTAAATTATGGGGTTTTTGAGTCTTTGTAACACGCCTTTGTCTCGAGAAGAATATAATGGTAATTTTAATAGCATTAGGCCCCGGAACAATATAAAATAATGGTCATTTAAGTCAACCATAATGCCCCTTTCGTACATTTTGTTTACAAAATATTTCCTTATTTGAAAATAATAACTAAACAAAAGTGAGTCTTGAGGAAAAATGGGTGCGGGCGACAATGGATTAACATAAGTGAAACTTCCGGAGAGGCAACACACCCAACACTTAGCATTGTTTCAGTTAAGCCTAGTTTAATTCAAACCAATTTAAGTTATAATACACATCAAACTTTATGAGTTAGTATACTAAATAACTATAATCGAAATTCAAATGGGAATAAGCAAAACCTACCATAGGCTTAGAATTAATGGGCATTTCGGGCCCCATTGTGATGGTGTTAGAACGTTTTTACTATTTAAATTGAAGCTTCAAATGTTGTTTTAAATAAAATTATTTACTACAGTCTTTTACGTTTTGGGCTTTTTAAACTTAATCATATCAGAATTTTCATTTTTGTATTTAATCTTTCAGTTGTTTGTACCCTCATTTTCTAATTAAATATTATAAACAAAGTGCTCAAAGGACAAGACCTTTTTAGATGATACAACGTTTCGATGAGTCAACATCAAAATTGTTGTATTGTCTAAAATAAGTCAAACAAAAAGGATACTCACAGCTAATCGCCCAATCACTTAAATGCCTGGCTCCACGTATTGTATAATGCAAAGCTTCTGAACATGGTATTGATAACCTTGCCTCGTGACTTATTTTCAGTGCTATTGGTATCATCTCCTTCATAAACATGCTTAACATCGCCTTATTCTTCCTTTCCAATTCGTCCAAAGTTTTCGATTGATTTTTAAAGAAACTTTCGATCCCCGATTTATCGCGTCTTCGAAATCCATCGCAATTTGTTGTTAAAACACCGATAACAAACACAAACAAGACGGAGAAGAGAAAGTGTTGACCCTTGTTCATGGTCTTCCGTTGGTGATCTGATAATTCCGGAAAGGTAACGACTAAACAATAGTCCGCTTGACTGTCCTGAAAGAGTTCGAAAACAAAAAGAATCAAGATGTTTCAGAAAACGGGCGGACGGGTTTCCTCCAAATCTTGAAAATCCGAACAAGCAAAAGTGTTGTTCACCCACATTTCCTTTAATAACAATAATAATACCCGAAATTTACGATCAATTTTAGGAGGAACCAAATGGTCTCCGAAGGCACGCACCAACCCTTTCATTTAACAGAATGTCCGTTAAGACTCAAACGCCTGTACAACAGAAAATTTTGCAACACGCGGCCTTAGTGTATGGGTACATATTTTGAATGATACTAAATAAGTTTAAAGTTAATATTGCATGACAACGATATTAAACAGTTGGTATGGTAAGTGATTAACCAATTTCTTTCCTCAAATAAAATAAATCTATCCTTCACTCTTCATTCAAACCTTTTTTAAGGATGTCACGATTCAATTGCTCTCAATATGACGTTTATATTTTCTCGGAGGATGATTTTGAAGTCGATTTTGGAAATATTTTTGTTGAGGAAGTTGACAATTTTTTCTTAATAAATTTAGGCCTAATGTTTTATAGTTTTATGTTAAATTTATCTTATATTTGACCAAATATAAAAAAACGAAATATCAAACTGAGGTTGAATGAAGCATTACAAAATACTTATAAGACGTATTTAATAAACTTATGATTAAATCCATTTGCATAAACCCAGTCAGGTAAATGCTAATTTTAAACCGATTTACCTCATTTTTTGTGTATTTCCTTATATATATTAAACTCTAATGATCCCTACAGCAACAACTTCGATAGAAAATTGTTGTTTAGGGGTAAAGAATATTTACAAATAATATAATAGCATGCATGAATTTACTTAAATATATCCTTGAATATATTGAGTGTACAAATCGGGTTTGAACAAAAGAAGTTCAAGTTACACAGGTCTTGAAGCTATTATGTAATGTGTTCAATTTGAGTGATTATTTTAACCATAATGTAGAATTAATTCAATACTTTTGCTAAACAAGAACACTGTGAAACAAGTTACAAAGGTTTAGATTAGAGATTTGAATTAATTTCAAGTTATTATCCCGGAAAATGGGGCTCTTCGGCATAACGACCATTTTCATTTGAAATAGTTTGACTTAACATTAAACCTCATTATAAAGTATACAGGAAACTCTAGATTTTATCCAAGAAAACTGGGATAAATAAATCGGAAACTCTATAGGAAATGAAGTGTTATAGTATTAAAATATGTCTACAGAAGGTATACACTGTATCAAGCGAAACAATTCTCCGTGTAGGGCTTAACTGTGCCTTTAACTTCACTGTAAAGTTAATAACGACCACAATGTTACGCCTCAGCGACGTAACAATGTTTCTCAATTGACTCTGTCACGTAGTTAATGCTTACATGCATGGATAAGTTTGAAATTATATTTGTGGAATTGATTTTAAACAAAGTTGGTGTACAGTGAAATATTAAAGCATTTCATAATTATAGATAGGTTACCAGGGGGAAACCATTCGTGAAACAATTAATTCAGTGCAAACGTTTTCAAAGTCACGAATGAAGTTTGTGAATTCCCATAAATTCATTTGCAGTCTGGTGTACTGTACAAAATTGAATCCCTGTGGTTAACCCCTCGAAGGATTACAATGAAAACAAAGCGAATATGGTAGTTTTTGTAATTAATTTGTATGAAATCAGGGATCACATATCTAATAGGGGACGAGATATCGGCATCCCTACGTTAATCTAAAGTTGTCGTAATAATCTGAATGTAATTTTTACAACTAACAAACCTATGAAGTCGAGTCCTCGGACCGAGAATAAGCTAGAGGAATTTTAAAAATTGCAAAGGGAAATATTCGATAATAAAATTCCTGATTTAAGTCGGGCCCATACAAGTGCCGCCATTTACCGCCACTATTTCGAACTACGAATGTAAACAAACTCCACGCGATGTCTTCCATTAAAATTTGAACCAGTTTCCTTTCGCGCGAATCCACCCAAATACGTTACAGTTTCTTGGATCTACCCACATTTCCTTCATCGCAAATATTCCGGCTAAACAAACACCAAACACCCACAAATATAAACAACTCTTTAAGTCTTTTAAATCGATAAAACCACTGTTGATGAACAATGGTTCATTATTATCCGCTTTAGACAACAAAATTTGCTGCCATTTGAATAAAAACCCAGCTTCTCTCAATGTCACAACCCTGAAATAAAATATAATCAGAGCTAAATAAAGTTAGTAAAAACTCAAACCTACGCAAAATTGAACCTAGATTGATAAGTGAAGTTTTTAACGAACGCAATTGCAACGTATTCTGTAAACAATCCTTCTTTGACCTTGTACACTTTATGACCTAAGTCCTTTCCGCTCATATACAACGAGAATAATTTGGCACTGGTTAATATTGCCAGTTTTCCATTAAGTAAGTCATGACTGTAGGTATCAAAGCCACCAACTGGTTTAACAGATTTCCGAAACACAGAACCATATTGACTCGCTTCTGCCTGTTCAAACATAAACCTCTACAGTCTTTGGTTTGGACACACATAAACCAATGATAAACCTACATTCCCCATGACGTAATCCATGTAAAACGCTCCTTTTCGAACACCCAGGACCATCTCTTCATTACGAAACTTTTTGGACAGTTCACTGAGGGTTTCGATGATATTTGTACTAGATGAAGTCGTGGTTGACGTTAATTGGCAACTGTACAGTGTTGTAACTGTCGCGGTAACCATTAACCAAACACGAAGGATGGTAGAAAGACCTCTCCTCTCGGACACTTGATAACTGACCAGTGGAGAAGCGCCTGAATAGTAAAGAATGTGGAAGGATTTAGACTATTAGTAGTAGTCCAATGTTTTGGGACTTACTTACCTTGTCTCAAAAGGTCAGCGCATAACAACAGGACAGTGTCCATTGAAGGTTTATCACGACTTAAAATTAGGCTTAACATGAGGAAGGTGCAGCTAATTCCAATTAGGAAGATCCAACACTATTAGACAGTAAAAATTAGTTTAACTTCAGAGCTTTTACCTAAACATTTTACTTACTATTTGATCGAATGGAACGAGACAAAGAACTCTGAGTCGTTGCTTTATTCCGTTCGATTTTACATAGAACGCGGCTTCATCATTAAAATAAGGCTGGGAAAAATCCGTTACGTGCCCTCTGTCCAGCGTAACGGTCAATCCTGCTAATGCGAAATCAATTTCCTGAATGCAATGGTGGATAAGTATTATAATGAATAAATATTATCAGAAGGGGATAATAGAAGAAGGATGCCACTCTGTATTATCTTAATACATTAGTTATGTAACGTCATTCTTCCCAGGCTCACCCTTTTAGTTTGCTTTCCCGCTCATCAAACTACAAATGGGCATCGCACCGTAAGGTGAATTCAATAGTTGTTTGGCAATAAATCGCCAGAAATTATCCCACAAACCTCTTCTTGACGTGGGACAAAAATGCTCAAGCGCGTCTTGCCAAATGTTTAAACGCTAATAGAGTAATGATGAGGGAACTATTTATCGTGTATGTGATTCGGTTTAGTAACCTTGCTCTAAATGTTCCGATGTTGGGAAGAGTGACGTTACACTTACCCCGCTTTGTGGTACACTTCTCTCGAAGAGAAGTATTATATACTTCTGATATTATTAAGTTAAAATCAAGTACCTTTCGTTGTATTTTACCAATTACACCTGTCCAGCTCTTATTTTCAAGCTGGTTTCCGAATTCGTAGTTGGTATTACCTTCAATTTTGAATCTGAGAGACAAAAAAATGTTATCTAATTATAATTTTCAGTTGATTGACTTCAACTTACTTGAACTTCAACATTGTAGCTAATGCTTGCAGCACATTAAACTCATACCCACTTGAGTTTATGACTGTTGAGTTTTGCATCTCCAAATCGAATAACATATTCTAACACATAATTAACAATTAGGTTAAGCAATTTTTCTGAAAAGTTGAAAAGATCTCACCTACCTCGACCACTCCAACTGTGAACGTCTTTCCTTCACAACATTCAGTACTGTTGTACGCCATTATGTATGGAAGTTAGAATCTCACTGACGTCGAAACGAGTTTCAAATTCACTGACGCATCTAACAAAGTCTTTCGTGATACGTTGACAACTTAGCTTTTATTATTTATAATAATTGCCATAACGTAGTTACTCTATAATACAGTAACATAAAATATTTAAGAAGAATGACCTACTCTTTTGAAATTTTATGATAGAGACATGTGGACGTTTTCTGAAATTTTCCCACGTTTTTGCGCATTCAATTTAAATATGTGTTTAGGACTAACGTTACGAAACACGCATCAACTGGTTTTATTTTTATATTTATTGATCACGTGTGGGGAATAATAGTTTAGAGTGCTTAACTATGTAATGGACAAGGGCCGGTTATATTAATATGGTCAAATACAATATACCAGCCACTAATGTGGTCAGCAGTTAATATTAGTAATGATAAACACAGTGTACATCGCAATCTCAAGTTTTGCTCATATGAAGTGCACTGCAAAGTTTAGTGTTTATTGTTTATGGTCATTATAATGGACTTTACATGTTCATGGTATATGGAGTTAATATGTTTTAAGTGAACTTAAGTTTAATTGACTATATTAATGGTGGCCAAGAAGCAGATACGGCTTGACCCGATGACCAGTTTAATTGCATACTACGATGTACCATCAAAGTTTCATACAACAGTTCTATGAACCACCGAGAGTGGTAAATCGTTCGTCGCCTCTTTTGACGTAGAGATGACATCATTTTGATTACAAAATCGAACTAATATTAGTCTTTCAATCTTAAGACAAGGAACTTCAATACCAACGTGAAGGAACACAGCTATGACGTAACTGACACAGGACACTGATACGGAGTTCATGATCTTCAAGAGCGTAACATAAATTGCGTCAATTTTAAATGCAATTGCTAAGATTTTCATATTTACCATTTCAAAATGACCAAGGTAAATCCGCTCCCGACTGCTTCCAAGTTGGTACAAGATAATAAGGGGATGTATTAAATATGCTGCGAAGCTCAACTTCGCTAATGGTGCAAAAACGCGCCATGACAACACCGTATTTAAAATACCTAAAGTAATAAATACATTGATGGTAGCTCAAGGTGACCTTTACTTCAATTGGGTTCTTACCTCCGTTGCCTGTAGCGCATAGAAAAACCAGCCACCCAACAGTAACAGCCCAAGAAGGACGATGAAGTGCAGCGTACAATATGGTTTCAATTGTAGAAATACTCGCGCCTTTATAGTAATCGTGTAAACCATAAATAACCAGCATATTGATAGCTAAGGCTATTATGGAACCAACTATAACAAAAACCTGAAAGTGCAACAGAAACATTAATTCAGTTACCAGCAATTGACGTTAATGTCAACTCACTTTGGACAGGACTACTTTGTCCGTATAGACCAATAAACACCCAAAAAAGATGCCCACAGCGAATGCCGGTAAATGTGAGTAGGGTCGTATGTAGATGAAGGACGTGACCCCGTCGAGAGTCGCGTGACCTCCAAGGACATCCATAGTTGGTTTCAAGTCGTACCAAAACGTGATAAACCCGGTTAAAAATATAGACGCGATTAAAGCCAAGGTATTGACAAAAAGACCCAATCGGACATTCCTGAAATTACAAAATTAATTTGAAATTTCATCTTGGGGACAGTTTGCTTGCTAATTAACTCACTTCAACATTGGCCACAGAATGAAGAATGATATAGCGTGTATTTGAAGTGTCGCTGCCAAGTACCACGAATGCAGCATGCACTGCAATTAACATATCAGCTACGTCATTCATGAAAGTTTTTGGGATATTTATATATTCTCACATTTTCTTTAATAGGCCAGAAATTTTGGATGTACAATAAGCTAGCCCACCAGTACTTGTAACATATTTCAGCTTGTGATTCGACAGCGTCATACCACATAGGTCCTGTGCCCAATAAGGGTAGCAAGATGAACAGACCAATGATGAAGAAATAGACAGGAGATATCCTAATAGTTTAATTAAGATATATTAGGCCTAATTGGTGCCAAAGGGTTAATTAACATACCGCCATAATCTTCTTAGCACATGAGTGAAAAAATATATTGATGACTTTCCTTCTAATATGTCCCTTTTCTTGGTGTAAATTAGTAGTAAACCACTACAAAATATTTGTATTATTTCACAAATGTCACAAATAACTCTAGAATTTCACAAACATACCTTACGAAGAAAAATGTATCAACTGATAAATAAAAGTTTCCAATGGGGGCAAAGGAAAATGAGTTTTGAAATTTCACAAATTGTGACACGTTTCCTAATAATACCGAAATATTAATTGACATCGCTTAGTTTACTAATCAAAAATGAAGTTAATTAGCTTACTGAATCTTGTGTAATGTACTCCTAAAGGTAACATATAAGTATGACCAAGTATTATCCATAATGACGTCACAAATCTAATACCGTCCAAGCATGTGATCTCGTATTTGCTACGATGAACTGTGAACAGTTCTTGAATGTTTTTATTGACTGAAAATGAGGTCAGGATTCTAATTGCAATGGCTGATGGAAAAATTAATTACTAAATAATTATTTCATTCGTCTAATGCGAGGATATTTAATTCATTTAAACCGAGATTTAAACATACCACGTTTTTTGTTGAGTATAACATCAAAACATGATCCCATGAACAAAGTTAAGGATAAAACGCCAACTATTGTCCTGTATTATGGGAAACGAATCTATTATGAATCATGAATTATTTTAATATCACAATAATTTATTTACATGACAGAAATATGAGTTGGTGTTAAATTCAGATCTTGTTTGATTTCACATCTTCTAATTTTAATCTTCGCTGGTAGTTCAAGCTGACTTAAAACTGTACGGATTAAATAAAATTTTAGAAGAATTAAACGAAACAATTAAATAAAAAAAATAGAAGCGACACGTGGAATCTTTATCTCCCAGTTCAAGGATGATTAATCTTTGAGATCAAGTAAACTTGACGCCAATAAAGGGATATAATATAAGCTCCTCGCATTTCACCAAGTATCATCAAAGATTCCCCGTATCGCTTCAACGCTTTCTTGTTCAATTTTATTACTAGATTGGGATAATTGCAAAATATCGGTTTCATTGCAGGCAGCTGGAACACAAACCCCAAACCTTAAATACGCCGATGCCATGAATTTGCCATACTTTTTAAACTGCGATATAATCTAAAGGGATAAAATCTGTTAAAATTTAATTAATTTCACATTACTAATTATCTAAATTACGTACTGTACTTCCATTTTCGTTAGTCTTAGCGGTGTGCAATTTCGATTTCAAATCAGCTTTATCGGTAAACAAACCATCCGCCGGGTGTAACTGGACACTACAGTACTTTCCTTGAAAATGTACCTTTTCTTTAAACCTGGTGCTTTTACTTGGAACTTTAATTTCGACACACTCATCGTACGACCCGAATGCCGTTAAAGTTCCCTTAAAAATACCACCAGGTGGTTTACCCGTTGAGTCCAACACTGTTTAAGTAAAAAAAAACAACATTTGGAAATATGATATTACCTTTAAATTACGCAATAAAAATAATATATAATCATAAAAATATAAGATCTTAACCAGCTTGGCACAAGGTTATATATAAACTAGAAGTAACACATTGGAATGTTTCTCTCCCTTCTATACAGATGATACTCTTCGAGAAGTGGGCGTGTCGATTATAAGCTCACGACGCTAATCAGCCTCTTCGATGTCAAAAAAAGGGTTAGGAAACCCTCAGTCTCAAACCCACTGACGTCTTTACACACTCTCTGAACTTAAAGCGCCTACAGCGCAGGCACCGAAAAGCGAGATGGAAGGCAATGTTTTACCCCCGGTTTCCCCTCTAAAGCCGCGTTTACACGCGACACTTTGAAACCGTTTTAAACCGTTTTGGAATGTACAAAAAAGGATATTAAATTGATAAAACCAGAGATCTTTCACGAGAAAATGCAAATATTATTTAGGTTTTCCAAAACGCTTGAAAACGGTTCTAAAGTGTCTCGTGTGAACGCGGCTGGGAGTTGTGGCGTGCTCCTGTAATCCAGCCCTTTGGAAGCTAGAATCGATACAGACTCATCCCATATCTCCAAGTATCATACCGACATCACAAATATTCCACATGTCACTTTTACCTTTTCCCGTTGACATTTACACACCCCTTTCCTTTTTTACTCTCATAGTTAAGTTGAATAATAATTAACCAATGTATCCGTGACGCTTTTCGGAAACGATATAAAACTAAGTTCTTTTTAAATTGTTAGTTAAGAAACGTGGTCGCAACTTGAGCGTATCTAAATCCACAATAGAGCTTCCTGCCAACGTGATATTCATTCAACATAATAAAAGGATTCAACTCGGAAAGTGCTCAGTGAAATGGAAATTTTAAGTCTGTACCCAAAGCGGAAATTTGTTTATAAACGTATCGGTGTAAATATAAAGAAATTTAGGGTAGACTTAAGTTTTGTGAATGCACGCGTTACTCTTTAATTTAGTTTTAAAAATCACCCCATTTTCAGTAAATTCATATCAATTTCAGGAAGAACTTTAAACTAAAAATAAACTTAACCGGAGATATATACTCGCAGCTATATTTTCTAAGAAGCTAGCTCGACTTGACAATATCCGATAAAATAATTTCTAGCCTGGTTTAACCCAAAACTCCCAACTAAAATCTCTCGAAAGCTCATATACACATACTGGTTTTGGAGTTCGTATAAAATTACACGGAGATAACGGTTGACTTTCAACAGGAAATTGCAGTTTTAGAAATTAAGTGTATCACTAAATCAAGTCAACCAAGTTAGGCTTAGCGAAGGAATTAAATGGTTAACTACAAAAGTACAGTTTTAAGCCAACAGATTTAGGCTTAGCGATTTCAACTCCGTGTTGATGAGAGAGTACCATTCATTTAAATTAAAACTAAAGACTCAAGTTGATTTGATAAGAGATTGTTATTATTTTCCCATTGACATTTGAGTGTGTTTCCAACACTCTCAAAGATTATGTGAAAAGCGTAGCTGCACCCCCAACATGCGCGTGACAGTACCAAGAAAACCAAGTACTGACCTCTCAGAGCCCAGCCATCCAGTTTCCGTAAACCCATGGTCAACCGTATTAATGCAATGTTACAATCCAGTGACACTTTACCATTAGAACTCCTTAAAACACTGGGTAACGCCTTAGCAAACACGGTGTTGATTACGCCTTTAGCTTTGACCTCCAGGTCATCCAAACTAAAAACATTTGAGGCATTAACCGCACTGTCCCCTGGATGTCCCTGAACCACGTAGAATCCGAACAGGGTTAACGCGATTATCCACTTCATAACTACGAGACAGTTTAAACTAGGCTTAAAAATCATTGAAAAACTGTGTGACAGTCATCTGACAGGAGGAAACTTTACAATGACTGGTCGTCTTAAACGTCCGTTGAATAAGCCACGCGCTTTTTAATTTCTGTGTCTTTTACACCGTAAACGCCTTACATTTTATGAGAGAGAAAAAAAAACATCGAGTTAGTTTCGGAAGAAGTCAAAATGCGTAGGATTTTTTCCGTTTTACTCGGTAACGTATGTGGGTCACTTCGAGGGTAACTTAGGCCCAGGGCTATGAGATGTTGTATCGTTCGCCGGTAAATATTTTATGCTAATTCTGGGTCAAACCAAGAGTCGCTTGTCTTAGAGCAAGAGTGAAAGTAGGCAACGATAATCTGTTAAATATGGGTGACTGTGAACGTGGAATGGTGGAATAAACAATAAACCTTCAAGAACAAAAGGATCTAAGTCCTTTCAAATGATCTTTACGGTTTTTCTTAAGTGTTACAGGGTTTATCTTACTGTCAACATAATTTTATAAGGTATGTTCCACAAGTATGACACTTCGTATGCTAGAGACTTAGTGAGAGCTAGTTCGAGAACGACAAGCGAGAATTGAATGGCTACACTAGGTTAATTTTGCAGGACTTGAATCTTCCTATTTAGTCTGCATTACTAATGTGTCGCATTACCTCGAATCTATGACCTACGTTGTCACTTCATGACAAGCACCAGTTTGTAACCAGTGACAAACTTATGGAACAGAACATATCCTATAAACTTATGCTGTCCGTAATGGACAGAAATGCCCTCGCGTACCTTATATTTAACACGAAGGGAAAGTTTTATGTGTTTATCGTATATTTACATCAAGGTTTGTTTACTTTTAAACCCTTTAAAACGGTTAATTTACTTTTAATATTTAAATTTATGATTTTATTGTTGGGAAACTCTAATAGCGGAAAGGTTTGAGGTTTTATAATTATGCAAATTATGATTGGGTATAATCAAAATTTTCTAAATAATAGAAAAGTTGATGAACATAAAAAAATTATTTACAATTAAAAAAAATAATCAGGTAATATTTTTGCACTTAAAACCCTTAAGCACTAAAACGAACCGTTTTCATTTTCAAAAACCGGAATTTGTTGTTTTTAAGTTTCAAAAACACATTTCTTTATCTTAATTTTTAAAACTATCTCAAAAGACTTTTAAATTCCTTAGCCCCGTCGCGCCTAGCGAGGTCAATAGAACTTGGGTTTTTTTTTTTTTTACTTTTAAATAAAACACCTTTGTTATTATTAAATGATTTTGATGTTCTTCAATTTTCTTTAAAACCAAATAAATTCAAATGACGTCACTATTAAATCATATAGGGCAGTGACGTAAGCAATGACGTAGTCGTACACTCATTTAAAATTCGATTCACGCACGTGCATGGTGCTAGTGATAAGTTCGAAAAATTTTATACAACATTTAATCCACCTTTTTATATGAACCCGGAAGTTAATAATTCAGTTTTGAAAAAAAAGTATAGTGACCTTAAGGCACAGTTAAATATTATTAACCATGCGCATTTAAATTAAGTAATATGTTAATCAGTTAAATTGTTCATTTAGTTCCGCTTGCTTTAAACGAAAAAAAAATTATTGACCATTACCAAGGCATTAACCTCATTAAATAAAGCGTTAAATTGTTGTTATTTTAATAATAAATATTTTTCTATAGAAGCATTACTCAATATTGGAAAATTTCTATTGATAGGTGGGTTTTTTCCGTTTTGCAGGAAATAGTAAGCCACTATAGATCAAGTTTTTATTTATCGAATTATGCGAAAAGATTCTTGGAAATTAAGGAAATATTCATTCACGGTTATTAAAGTCATTAGTGATTCTAGTGAATGGAACTAAAACTGATGCAGGAAAGGTAGTGATTCTAGTGAAAAACACTGAGTTCACTAGAAAACTGGCCAACGGGTTATTGAGGTGGTATTTTAAGGTGTTAATTAGTTTAGTCAATATGTGCAGAAATTTGTACGAGTTTAAAATGAACTCTCAATGAATATTGAACGATGGGTGTCGTACCGCGGATCCCAGACCCTTTTACCCCTAGTTGACCATTAGCATGGACTTGGTATTTCTACAGAGCACCAGAAAATAAGTCCACGACATTGACCTTAAAGGAATATATGTCATTTGCCCCCCTATTTTTAAACAGTGCTGATAAAATTAGAATGCCCTTGATATACTAGAATCCTGGCCACTTGTTTTCATACATTCTTGAATAAATAGGTCTATAATAATAAACTATAGATGGGACCTCAGAATACTCACAAACTTCAAGTTCCACTAATAAGTCCATTGTAGTGAAATTGTAAGGGCGTTTGATGAAATCTTAAACTTAAGGGGTAATACTGAGTATACCCATTCTGATATGATACACTAGCTTGGGGTTGTATGAATGTGTTTTGTCTTGTTTCGATGGTTCTAATCTCGGATTGTTCGCTAAGAGGGTGTTTTCTTGGTGGTACAACGAGTGGTACCACGTCTTTTTTGATAACCGCGGTAGTTTCGTACCGGTGTTGAGCGAAAGAAGCCTGGGCAAATGTTGCCACTGGGTATCTCAAATTAGTATTAGTTTCGATTGTAACCGTAGCAGCTTCTCTAATGCGTCTTACTGGTCTGGTATCATAACCAGGAACCCGGTAGGTATGATGACATGGTAAATGAAAGGCTGAACGATCAGTTACACCTGAATATTTACAACTTGTAAGATTCCTGCACGTATTAACCCTAAATTGCTAAGCCTAATTTTAGGGTTAGACTAACCATTTCCAGAGAGGCTACGACTATGTTGCAAAAACCTAGTTTCGTACGACACAAATCTTGTACTTTTGGGTGTATTACTTTGGTAGGTTTTACACGTGCCACATGTGCATGACCTTGACCTTGGTGACCTTTTAACCTCGGTGTAATTTGCTAGGTTCATAAGTAAAATTCAAAACGTTGCGATAAATGAAAAAAATTCAATATACCGGCAAATGACGTATCCTGCGACTTCAAACATTTTATAACACTCTGCAATCCTTCCTTCAATGGCACGTGTGAAATTGGTCCAACTGAAACCGTGTGTTCCGAACCATCTTTGTTAATAACCCTGCACCCATTTTCAAGGGAGGTATCCTGTTGTCGAGTATTCCCAACCAACTTATCAAATAGTGAAATCGGTGCGCCTGGATTCGAAGCCGTATTAAAAGCGGATGGAAAGACTCTTCTAGCAATTTCATCATGTCCCCATATCTTCCAGAAATCTTTGATGCATTTCTCCGAATTGGGATTCTGCAAACGTTCGAGGATATGCATGTAGCTCGTTGGTTTAATTTTGGTTAATTATTATAACCTTACCTTAAAAATGGTGTCAACTTTCTTCAAGTGTAACATGTTACAACCAGGGGCTTGTAACAAGTCCAAGACTGAGGTAAAGTACTGAGGGTCAGTTGTAGTTAGTTGTCCAACAGTGTCGTCGATATTTCTCTTCAGAAAGTCGCGGTACGGCAAAAACTTCGGCCGCAAGTACTTATTCTGAGAGATGATTCATGGATGGTTACTTAAGTGTTAAGACAAGGATGTTTAAGTGAAATTACTCAACTTTAATTTCATTCGGGATATCTTCGTGCCCTTGGATGTATTCATTTAGTGTGTCACCTTGAAATTCCATTATGGTTTCAACACATACATTTAGAATATTTTCAAGTAATTTTGAATCCATATCTACCACAAAATACTGCAATAATCAACCAAAATCTTTAATACAAGTTAATATTTAGTTCCTAAATGCTCCGTTACCGGTAATCTCTTTAGAACAGATGACGACCGTTTGTCCAAAATAATTTTCAACAAACTTTGAAAATGTCTGAAAATCCCTTCTTGCGTGTCACGTTGGTACAAAGTCAGTTCAACCACTGGTAAACAATTCCTGCTGTAAAATTCAGGCTTAATTAAATTCAAATAAACATTTTATTTGAATTTAATTTACCTTCCATTCTGAGGTAGCAATGTTATGTAGGTTTTGAACCCATGAACTACTTCTAAACACTCGTCAAAAAACAGGGCGTTTTGCAGGTTTTTTGAACCTTTATCAGCGGCAATCGAGCTTGTTGAGTTCATGACCTCTTTAGGTTGAAAATTACAATTACGAGGGGAACCATGATTGTCTGTGAAAGTTTTTATCGTTTCTTCCATAAATGGGAAAATAAAGGTCAAATGTTGTTTGCCAGCTCGAATTGAAAAACTTTTAATCGCCTGTTGAACGTTGTCGGGTAGACAACCAATTAGACCCATAGTTAAGAGATTCGCTTCGGGTTCTCTAGTATACATTGCAGCCAGTTGAACGACTGCTATCTGGAGGTAATTTTTAACAAATTAAACAGAATTTTTTAAATGTAATTAAAAGATATTGTCTGTATTGTGTTTAATGAAGATAAATGCTAATAAATACTTTAAACAAATATGAAATATATATTTTCTTTGTACTCAAATTTTAAAGGGACACTATCACGAATACGCTGCAAGTGCATTACTTTCAAAAAATATTTTTCAAACTATTTTATAAGGACCTTTGTTATTAGTAATTTAGCAAACACCTTTTTTAAAAACTTCTTCCAAAATGTCGAAGTCTTCAAATTTCACTTCTTCATAGTTGCCTCTATAGGAAATCGTTTCGAAATCCAATCGGTCCCACCATTAGTGACAATAAAAAAAAAGAACAAAGTTCCTCAATTCTCTATTAAATAAATAATTTAGTTTCGCAAAAAGGGGCAGATAAACAAAGAGTTGGAGATAGTATATACCTCGTTTTGTCATCAATTTGCATGATGCGTGAGATTGCGAGATCGCGTGCCTCGATCAACGCGAGCTAGCCCTTTATCCAAACCATCATAAGTTTATAATATATGTTCCATAAGTTTCTCATTGGTTAGAAACTGGGGCTTGTCATGAAGTGACGTAGGTCATAGATTCGAGGTAAAGCGACGCCTGGTGAGGCGCTGTCCAAGACTTAGTACAGACTAAATAGGAGCACAAGGGGATAATAGAAGAAGGATGACACTCTGTATCCTCTTAATACTTAAGTTATGTAACGTCATTCTTCCCAGGCTCACCCTTTTTGTTTGCTTACCCGCTCATCAAACTTCAGATGGGCATCGCACCGTAGGGTGAATTTAATAATTTTTGGCACTAAAACCCCAACAATCAACCCACAAACCTCGTCTTGGGATGGGACAAAAATCCGCAAATGCGTTTTGCCAAACAGTTAAGCGCTAATAGAGAAATGATGAAGGAACTATTTATCGCGTATGTGATTCGGTTTAGTAACCTTGCTCCAAATTTTCCGATGTTGGGAAGAATGACGTTACACTTACAAAGCTTTGTGGTACACTTCTCTCGAAGAGAAGTATTATACACTTCTGATAGGACCTAGATGGAAGTCCTGCAAAATTAACCAACCGAGTGTAGGACTTCATTTCTCGCGTCGTTCTCCCTCGAACTAGCATTACGTAGTATAGGTAGTGTCAGACTTATTGAATATATATTATAAACTTATGATACCATTTTTGAAAAGTTGGGTTGTTGGTCTTAGGACTGGAGCGAATTTGATGAAAAGGGAAGCCGCAATCAGGGGCAATTTTTACTACGATCCGTGAGAAGAAAGTCAGTGGTCAGCAGCTGTTTCTAATGGACCAACCAACGACGTGATAGACACGCGATATCATAGTTCGCTTTCATCTTAATATAAAGTTGGTTTTTTTATCCAAAACCAATAAAGTCCACAAAATAAACCTTTCTCTATTGCGTAAAAGAATTATTCCCGATACCATTACATATATAGAAGTTTGGGGTGATCTATCTCGATTTTATCCCACGTCACCCTGACTTGCTTTAATTGACCTACGCAGTTAATGATAACTACCCTATCTCAAAATTAACTTGTTTCTTGATATTTCTATTTAATGACGTGGGTGCTAGTATCTAAAAAACATTGTTTACGCTTAATTATATTTAGTGTTTAACTAACTCCAGCTTATTTACTTCATAGTACGTTATACTCTAGTCTATAAGCTATCAACAGTCGTGCACTGAGTGTAACGCGATACAGTACAAACCAAATCATGACGAATAAAAATTAACTTCATGCACACATACCCCAATTTTTTTTAAAAAATCAAATCTTCCTCTTCAAGTACTTGTTAGAGGGACTCAGGTTTTAGAGTGGTGGTAGTACCATTCGAGCTACAACTTGAGAGCCTGTCCGTGGCTCAACCTATCTCGTCGGCTATTGGTCTTCAAAGGAGCTCGCGATTTCAAGACAAGTGCTCTATATAGGGTAGCCACCCCGAAAGGGAGGCCAGAGAATCGTTATACTTCCTATATACAAAACAACAGCCTTCGCTTTTCCCACGATGTGACGTCATCATTAGGCTTAAGGCTACAGTGTATACCGTTCTACGTTTAATACCTACAAGCTCAATTTTCGGATATTTTCACAGAACTTCTCGAAATTACCACTTGTCCCAAAGTATTTTACCCCAATTTCATTTCAGCCAATCAACGAATGGTTTGCCCTGCTTATTTTCAGTTAGTTTTAGGCCTTACTGTTTTGTATCACCCGGCTTTGATACTCATGGCATCCTACAGGTAATTAAGAACACAAACAAGAACTAATAATTGAGTATTGGTAAGATAAATTAGGTTTCCCTGCTAGTATTGAATTCATTTGATGAGTTTTACTTCAACTAACAGGTTTCGCTTAACAAACAATAGAAGCTTATATCCAGGGTACAATTTAACAACTTTGTATTGGTACATCTAACTCAGTCAGAGTCGTGGATTATATTGAGGGATAGGGTAGACTCCGGGGATGATTGCAATGAAAACACCAGGGCCAGAGAATGAGCTATTGGTAACGTAAGCACCTGTTCCATTCTCAGCTCAATCGAAAATGTAAGGAACACCCCTCTGTACACCCCACGTACATCACCAAGAGGGGGAAATGGTAAACCCACCAAAAGACTAATGCCTGCTAATATAGATTTTGTTCTTCGACCCGAAATGATTACCAGAGTCGCTTCTGTTGAATTGTGACAGGCATCAACCCCAACTAGTGATTGGTGTATATAGAAATAGAACAGTAGACATTTGGGTAAACCCCCATATTGGCATTGTCTGATTTGTTTAGCGTATTGTTCAAGATTCAGGTCGCCCAAATGAAATTCTAATAACCACTTAAATATTATTATCATATTAGATTAACTTATAATAAAGATCCAGTTTCCCATAAGTTCATAATATATGTGCCATAGGTTTGTCACTGGTTTCTGAGAGCTTGTAATGAAGTTACATGGGTCAGGCGCTGTCAGAGGCTTAGTACAGACTAAATAGGACCTAGATGGAAGTCCTGAAAAACTAACCGAGTGTAGCCATTCAATTCTCGCTTGTCATTTTCGAACTAGCTCCCAGTAAGTAAGTCTCTAGCATTACGAGGTATAGGTAGTGTCATACTTATGGAACGTGTCTTATAAACTTATGGTAACGCTTTCAAAACACCTGTAGGGGGTTCTGATAAGTTTGGATTTAATTTATTTATGGCAGACTTATCAAACTTGCTAACTTTGTTAAGTGCAACTTTTACATTTGGAACTTAGGCTCAATTGGCTTTAAATGTATTCAAAGATACACGATTTCTTATCTAAAACCAAAAGAATTTCACATTTGAACTAAACCCACTTCAGTTAAATATTTAACGTATAGTAAAATATCTATGGTTTAATCCGCCCCCAAAGCAATTCTGTAGTTCGGGTATGAAAAGAAAATCTTATAAAATAGCTCTAAACAAAATGGAAAAGAAAAAAAAAACACTCCACCTTCGCAAAAGGTTAGTAAATTCGAGGGAACCAAAAAATCTGTTACAAGTATCTCAGAAGGCCTACTCTACCATCATAAGTACCTAACTATACTATTTCATTTCGAAATATAGTTCTAAAAACTATATAAGAACATGAGTAAAAGAAGAAAAAGGCTTATTACAGAGCGCGGGAAAATGAGAGATACCCTAGCTGCTTAGTCGGTGGAATCCTCCCGCTATTTTCTAAACTGAAGATTCTCCCAGCGCTAACCCTAACCAAGAAGCGATATCTAGTTTATTAGGGAGAAGGGATAAGATGCCTAAGTATTCGCGCGCCATAGTCCCAGTCCCCCTTTCAAAATACAAGGGGGGACGTAATAATAATAAAGTCATCTTTATTGACGATATTCTTTTTAGCTATGTCGCTAATTTACAAAAGAGTCGTCAGTTAAATTAAAATAAATTTAAATAATTACATAGGATAAAATTATGGAATTATAATTGTACTTCTAATTGAAGTACTTGTCTAGTTCTAATTTAAAATTTGTATATGTTGCTGAATTTTTTAAATCCATGGGTAGAGAGTTCCATAAAACTGCTCCCCTGAAGGATAGTCGATTTTTACTGTGGTTTGATTTTTGTGGGTTTAGATATAAATTTTGCTCCGTCCCACGCGTGTTGTGTTCGTGTACGTTGCACAGTTCTGTGAATATCTGACGAATGTAGGTCGGAACTTGGCCTCTCTTGGATTTAAAGTCAAAGCGTGCTAAATGAACTTTACGACGGGTTGCCAGTAAAGACCATGATAGATTCGCATGTACAAGGTTAGTGTTTGTCCGTTTCTTCACGCCAAGGATTATCTTTCCCGCGGTGTTTTGAAGCGTTTGTAGCTTTTGTAGTGAAGTAGAGCTTGCCGTCATGTAGAGGATATCTCCATAGTCGAATATTGGTAGTATCGCGGTTTTATACCATATGGCCAGAATAGATGGTGGAATGTGTGGCCTTAAATGCCGTAGAATGTAAATTCTCGATTTTATTTTACTTATGGTCGCTGCAATATGATCTTTCCACGCTATTTCCTCGTCGATTTTAAAACCAAGGTACGTTGTTACCCTAACCCTTTTGATTGTCGATTTAGGCAGTATCGTGATATTTTCTAAAGGAGGCCGGGCTATTTCGCCTCTCCTCAGTCGCAAAATACGGAATTTTCCTCATTCGCATCGCGCTGACGTAAGTTTTCAAGAGCCTATGAGATGCTGGTTGTAATTTAGAGGCGGGGATTAACTCAGGACCTACGTTTGGACTGGAGATAAAGCTGGAAATGTGGCG
The DNA here is from genome assembly GCF_054372755.1 of Phalangium opilio. Taxonomy (NCBI): domain Eukaryota; kingdom Metazoa; phylum Arthropoda; class Arachnida; order Opiliones; family Phalangiidae; genus Phalangium; species Phalangium opilio. The sequence continues at coordinate 11,793,029 of NW_028324189.1, forward strand.
CGAACTTATACCTTCTCCCTAACATCACTAGATATCACTTCTTGCCCTAACTAAAGCCGAGATGGGAAAGGGGATATATATGTATTTAGGTAAGTAAGTTGCAGTAAGGGAAAGCTTGACCACTTTTTCCCTGAACGATCCGATGGGAAAGTAACATCTTGATTCGAAATAGAGACGGCAACTTGCTTGCTTGCTTTCCAGGCTCGCTTTTGCACGAACAATCATTAGTGTATCTTCCCTCGTACAACCTCGCCTTTCCCTCTCTTTTCTAATTTCATGTTGGGCAAGACCATTATGTAGGTTTCGCAAGAAGATCCCTCAAATTTAAAGGTGTACTTGATTGCTTAATACGTCTCATTGGATATTTTTAATGTCCGGTTTCAAAAATAACTCCATCGAATTATATCAAGATAACTGCTACATCCAAAATAATTTTAAAGAGATCATGGCTGATCATCTCAATTGAAATTCAAAAGGAAGGTCATTCTTGATTAAATCTATTAGCTTAACCTGTTCACGAAGGTCTATGAATTATACACGCGTACATTGTCTGAACACCTGCTCAAGTTTCAATATGTAATTAACAACTACATCATTATGATATTATTATAAAGTCACGCGCAAAGAGATAATAAAGAAAGGAAAAAAAGGAAAATTAAAATCAGAAAGCGATTAGTTTTAGTGCACTCATGATGTGTAGGATTTACTCAAGGGACTACTATGGGTAGATCGAGCAATAATGTTTCATTTCTAATTGTTTTCTTAGTTATTTGCATATTATGTAAGTATTTTTCTAAGTATTTGTTGAGGGGAAGAGAACGGGTGTCAATGTGTAAATTTCAATTATTGTGAGATGGGAGGATTTTTGTAGAGGGAAATGATATAATTTAAACATATAAATTGTGCACGAGAATCTGAACAATGTAATAAATTCTGCACGAGAATCTGAACAATGAAATAAATTCTGCACGATAATCTGAACGTCGAAATAAGTTCTGCACGATAATCTGAACATGGATTAACTAACGCTAGGGATTGTTCACTAACTGGGTTTCCCATGTAATTCTATCGCCAACTACATGTTCCGAATTATTCCTTGATTCCCCTCTTCATTCCCCCAATTTATTGGACCAAAACGGATGTAGATATAGCGCCATCTCTCGGCAAAATAAATCGTTTTTGCCCACTTTAGGCAGTATTTCAATTTTGACGTCATAGACCACGTGATATTTGGTCCAATTTTCTTATAACTTCCTGTTAGGGATAGTAGCTGCTGCTAGGGGGCGTTTGGAACATGCGTGCGTTATCTTTTTGGGGGAACGAACTATCCCTAGCGTTAGTTAATCCATGATCTGAACGTCGAAATAAATTCTGCACGATAATCTGAACGTCGAAATAAATTCTGCACGATAATCTGAACGTCGAAATAAATTCTGCACGATAATCTGAACGTCGAAATGTTTTGGTACAGAAAATGTAAACAGTTTATTTTATTTAGCTTCCGCTTATGGAATTTGCCAACCACCCCATAATGGAAACACCCGGAACATCTCAAGCTACCAATCAACCGATTTTCTCAACCGGACGAAACGGGCGACCACAAGTACAAACAAAGTCCTACCATGGCGACGCATCTACACCTTTACGAAAAAATTCGCTAAAATAGCCGGCAACAACGCCTTACTTTCCAACGTCAACGACATGTTGGTCAACAAGGCTGGTGGTGTCTCCAAGGCCTACACTTACGGGTACAGAAGAGGATACGGTGGTGGGTACGGAGGAGGAGGGTATGGTGGCTACCCGTACGGATATGGTGGATATAGCTACATGGCGCAACCCATTGTGTATTACGTCCCGGTTCAAACAGCCCAATACGCTGTCCCTGTTAACAATATATACGGATTCACGGGTGGTTTCGGGGACACTGTTAGCGATTCTGAACTTCTAGAACAATTGATTTCTTTGATACAAATAGCCTTGGATGAAGGTGGAGATAGTACGGGTAAATAATAAAAGATGTTTCAAAATAAATTTGTCTCTTTTTTTATTTCATTTGAATCGGTAGGTAATTACACTTGTAATTACTTATTCCTCGTCATAACTGTAACTATCATCAATAGCTCCCTGTACTAGGGTAATCAACGTTTCAAGAAGAGCATCGTTACTGACAGTTCCACCAAAAGAACTGGTAAAATCGAAGACACCAGTATCGTAAACGACTTGGGTTGGTTGCTCAATCACGTAGATAACTGGTTGTTGTTGGTAACTGTAACCTCCGTAGCCGTAACTTTGACGACCTCCGTATGAAGAGTAGCCTCCACGTCTAGGTTACAAGTTAAGGAAGATAAATTACCGCGAGATTACGGACTGTTACTCAAGGTTAGCCTCAATCTTATCGAGTAACCATTTTCAAATAGTAACTAGGAATGTATTTTGCAGTGGTTTTTAAATCAATATGACACCGTACCCGCAACCTCCATACGTATAAGCCCTAGAAACCTCCCCGGCACTGTAGGAAATCATATCATTCAGGTTTTCCAATAAAGCATTATTTCCCATGGCCATGGCAAATTGCAGGGTAAAATAATAAACAGATTGCCATGGCACATCATTAAGACCACCGGTTGGATAGCCTTGTTGAGGTTGGACGTGACGCTTCATCCGCTTCAACAATATCGATTGCGACTCATTACGTTTGTCAACAACCTCAATTCCTAAATACATTTTTCTCCTTGATTCGGCGTTAATTAAATGAGAGTATAATTAAGCTCTTACCTTGGATCGCGTTGAGTAAATATAGAATAGTTAAGATTAGAAATGAAGTAAAGGTTTTCATAATGAAATTTAAACGTATACGTCCTATATAATTACTTCTGCATTGACAGTTAAACGTATTTATGTTTCTGTAAGTTTCAACAATCCCTGACTTTCAGATTAAATGTCATCTTTCAAACAAACGTTTGTTCAAACAAAACTGACTTTGAATAATTTCCGAGAAGGTCTAAAATTTGTTTTGTACCTATTATATTTCTTGTTTTTCTTAACAACGTCAATGTTTACTACCTAATGACGTAAATGTTTTTAGTTTTGATGGAATTTTCTAACATGTACCAATAGAGAAACAGCGAGACGTTAAAATGTTTTCACAGAGAATTAGAAATTGCATTAAATTTGTTAAATCAGGGATAGATTTAATTTTAGAAGTAGGAATGGAGAACAGAGTAATCTGGGCGCGCGTCAAAGTCCCGGACCCCCTTCCAAGGGACGGGGGGTATGAAAGAAGAGGTAGGTCATAGCGACAGAGGTAAAAATGAATTACGTATTTTTCGCCGTCCCCGTCAGCAACGTCATTAAAACGTAGTTTAAGTGAGCCAATAAGACAATTGAAACTTTTCGTTACGTGTTGGAGGGAGGGGCTCTATACTGGGCTATGAGTCGGACTGAAGTAAATACTAACCGTTCTCCATTCCTACTCCTAAAATTAAATCTATCCCTGGTTAAATATAATATTATTGCAATATCATGGTCGCCAAATAACAATCGGGGGTTTGGATATTCTAGTAGCGTCATTGGGTATTCACTTGCCATTCCTTCGCGTATACAAATATTAGAGATTGACGTTAAAGTATTAGTTTATCACGTAAGTTGGGGAAACTAAGTTGAATGTATCTGATATAAAAACCCACCCTCTTGTATTGGAATTTCCAATCTTGACCTACTGTCTTTTTCTTTCGGAATTTACAATGTGCTCGAAGCTCTCTATCTCTCGCTACAATAGAGTTCAATACAACTAACTATATTTCTCCTCAATTACAATTGCAATGTAGTTTCTGACTGAAACGAACATGGGGGAAATAATACTTCTTGACATTTCATATTTCAAGTTCTTAATAATTCAAAGGGATACTTAAATGATAGAAAAAAAAATTCTCATGAAGCACTCAAATTTAACAAAGAATAGTGTAAAATTTATCTTACGATGAAAAATGATAAGGACTTGATAGAACAGTATAGTATCTCTTCGGACCAAATTCAAACAACACTATCAGTGAAACATTATTTATTGGGTTTTCGAAATAGAAAGATACTTAGAGTTCAAATCTGTATCACACTTTTCTCAATTACAGGGCCTTATCAAGGCATATAAAACGACTTTCGCAACCAAAAATCTGTTCACATTCAATCAACCTTTGGCTTCTAAATGGTTCACCAAATCATATTGTCGAAATGACTTTCCTGAAGAAACCAGAAAGCATCAAGTGTCCGATTATTGTGACCATGGTCATGGGCACCGCGTTTTTAGTGTTATATTTTTTAGTTATTTATCCTAGCCAGTGCAGGGAACACGAACGTGAACATCAGGACGACAATAAAACAACCTCGATCAATGTTACCAACTTCCCAAGGGACTCTGTCACAACAGACCTCAACTTAGTGGAAACGAATGACGCCATAGCCCCGAAAAAGAAGTTAATCTGCCTGGAAAATGCGACTCATTTTAACGGCTATTGCATTCGATATTACGTCCTAACATCCAATCAGATGGTACGTCGCGATAACAGCGTGACACTAACGACCCAGGGAACGATTGAAGACTTAAAACATCTGGAGGAACTATGCCAAAGATGGCAGGGACCAATTTCAGTCGCGATTTACACTCCAGGACACGATTACTACGAGGTACTTCGTAAAGTCAAGATGATGACCCTTGACACTGATAACAGTTGTATCAGTAAGTGGGTTGACCTGCACATCTTTTATGACGTGAAATATAAACCGGAAGTTGATCAAGTACTCCCTCAGTCAAATGAAAGTTATTTCCTCATGAACCAGTTAGCTTTTCCTATCAATTTTGGACGAAACATCGCGAGAAATCTCGTGTACACGGATTACGTATTACCAGTGAACATTGATATGTATCCCAGTGTTGACATAATTCCTGGGTTCATTAGCATGATCAAACGACACTATAAGGAATTCAAAAATCAGAAGTTGGTGTTTATGGTACCTTTGTTCTCTCTCTACCCGAATACAACGATGCCTCTAAACAAATCGCAGTTGTTACAACAATGCCGCGTTGGTAAAGCGGTTGATTACGTGAATTTTATTTGTGAAAGTGAATGCAACAATAATACCTATTTAAAACGGTGGTTGCGAGCTAAAAGTGTAAATGATAGCCACAACACATTGGACGTATTTCCGTTGAGCAGTGTTGAAAATAGGATTAGCAAACACGGATTTTACCAACCATTTTTTATTGGTAAAAATGTAGAAATACCCGCGTTCGACGAAGATAAAACATTCAATGGATTCTTCGACAATACAAGAGTGGTAAGAACGTTTTTCTTTGACACTTCAGAGTACCATTTTCCAAGATATACCCATGATTGCATAGAATATCTCTTTAAGTACTCGGCCTTAACAGATACTAAATTCTATTTTTCTATTTTCTTAACAGATAATGGAGATGTGTGTAAAAGACTTTAAAATGCACCTGCTGGACAACGCGTTCTTAGTTCAATATCCAGGGACCAAGTACGACGCGGAGGTCTTACCACACTTTGATCGTGTTCCTGAAAATTATTTTCATCGCTTGAAAAAACTAGGCGATAAATACGCTAACAACTCTTGCTACACGACGGTAGATAAATAAATAATATTTAAATTTTAAATGTAAATAGTAAACTCCTTTTAATATAAATGTAAAGAATTTGTGAATATTTAACTTTAAATTTCATCAAGACAGTCCCAAAATAAGCAAAGAAAATAAAATGTTCTTGATGATGTTTGTTTTATTTGAATTTAAAAAAAAATAAAGAAAACTAAATCATTTCAATCTTAATTCGAAATATCGTCTGTGCAAAGGTATTGGGAACAATGTTCAATTACTTTTAAGCCTATAGAACGATTTCAACTTAATACGGGAGTTACTTGAAGTTATCAAATTTTCTGCAAGCTCCTTCTATCACTAGTCATCACGATGGGAGGATTTAAACTTACCAGGAAAATTACGTTTTACGCAATAATATGTCTGGTATCCGCATTATTCTTCCTCTTTGCTAACATGGCAGTTTTCGGGATTTATGGTACTAATTTGAAAGATTATGTCGGTGAAAGCAAGTTTAGATATAGAGAAGAATCTGAAGCGGAAAATGAGGTAAATTCGACTGCATGTTTGGAAGGAAGGTACGTCCGAGGGTACTGTATTATCCCTAACTATTTAAACCCAAGTCGTTGGGTGGACTACAAAAAGAGTATTACAATAACAACCCAGGCAACAGTGGAATTTTTAGATCACTTGGAAAAAATGTGTTTGAGCTGGCAAAATCCGATTTCGGTCGCCGTCTACGCCCCTGGTTTTGATTTACACGATGTCGGTTACAAAATGGCTTACTTGAAGTCGTGTTTAAGTGGTTGCGTCAAGCAATGGGTCACCTTACACTTGTTCTATGACGCGGATCATCAACCGGTCAAGGCATCAAAGAGAATGCCAGGTTATTGTAAGGAACCCTTACCGGAAGTTAACACGACATACAGTTCACTTCACGACCTTCCTTACCCCATAAACATTGCACGTAACCTGGCGAGAAAATACGCTAGAACCGAATACGTTTTCCCATTGGACATTGAGTTGTTTCCGAGTGTCAACATCACCGACCGTTTCCTGAACATGATTAAACGCCACAAAAACGTCAACGAAAAAACGTCGATGTATGTCCTTCCACTATTCGAACTGACACCGGATGTGAAGACGTTACCTCGTACCAAATCAGAGCTAGTTCAACTTTACAAGGAACGAAAAGCCTTAACCTTCCAATTGTACAAGTGTGACCCTTGTCATAGAATACCCAAATTAGCGTCTTGGTTGAATACTAAAACCAACGAGACCAAACTAGACATTTTCACAACGACCAAAAGTGAGAATAGGGGAAGTGAATTCATCTTTTGGGAACCGTTTTTCATTGGATTAAACTCTGCTATTCCTCAATATGACGAGAAACTAACTTGGAATGGACTTATGGACAAGATGCAAATTGTAAGTACACGTTAAGGGACCATACGTCGTACCGAGATTTTTGGAGTAACCATATCTTATCGTTGCAGATGATGGAAATGTGCCTGCTTGACTTTGATTTTCATATCTTGGACAATGCGTATTTGGTTCATAGTCCGGGTTTAAAATACGTCAGCGAAACATACTCCAATAAGGACATCAAATACGTTGAGCGTAACGACAAACGTTTCATCGAACTTTCTAACCAACTAAAGGAATATTATGGAAAAGATAATGTCTGTTTTAGACATCACTAATAGCAGAAGTGAGATGAGACTAGAAGTGAAGGGCTCTAGCATTGATAGTAGATCCTGGCACTAGTGAACAAATTTGAGGATTTTATGCCGCTTCCCACGCGCTAAAACTGGAGAGAAAAAAATTGGTCGAGTTCCAAAAACATTTCCTACCCCCTTCCCCTCAACCTAAAGCGGCCGAACACGGACCCTGCTCCTTGAATCTAGTTCGGCCGTCTACCACCGCGAGCGTCTCACGTTTTGGAGGGAAAATTCAGAAACCGCTACTAGAGGGCCAACCGCTCTTGTGTTATCAAGAATTTTCACCTTCGCCGAGTGAAGAATTTGGTTAGCTCAGTACTTCTGGTCTCATCTCACTTCTGCTAATAGTGCTAGTCAAAATATAAAGTCCGTCAAAAACTCAAAGGCTTTGTGAAAATTTGAAATGATTTTATAAAGTATTTTAAATAAAAATACCAAACACTAATTTGATCACTAGTGTTTGATTAAAAGCCTAGCATTTAGTCCCAATCCAAATCTAACCATTAATAATTTTATTAAAAGATATTAGTTCTAGTTTATATTTAATGTAAATTGGCAACATTTTTATTCAGATGGATTCTGACTCCTAGATAAAACTCTGAAGGAAAATTTTGTAGCATGGTTGTCAGATTTCTTTGAGTTCCTGCTCCTTGGGTCCGGCAGTGCTTACTGCCTCCATGCTACAAGCCCCTACCATTATCTTGGTAAGATAGAATGTTAACAAAAGTCACTTTATTGTATTCTTGCGAGGAGAGGAGTCAATTCCCGGGGTTTCTCCAAAGTGTTTCGAATAAATAAAACTTCAAACTAAACAGTAAGTTTTTTGTGATTAATAATTCCCTAATTTAAGAATTTTAAAGACGAAGATCAAATAAATGTGATTCAATTTTGAATGAAACAAAAATTACTGAAAATATTATTTTCATTTAAAAATTAAAAATAACAATTAAAATATAATAATGACAAGTGACAATTCTGGCTAACATTTACCCTTACTTTAAATTTAGTTTGAAATTCCGCCTATGTAAAGGAAATATCATAAGTTTAAAAGATATGTTCCATAAGTATGACACTACCGATACTTCGTAATGCTAGAAACTTACTGAACGCGAGAATTGACAACACTCGGTTTTGCAGTCCATCTTCCTATTTAGTCTATACTAAGCCTTGACAACGCCTCACCAGGCGTCGCTTTACGAGAATCTATGACCTACGTCATTTCATGACAAGCTCCAGTTTGTAACCAGTGACAAACTTATGGAACATAAATTATAAACTTATGGTAATATGAACTATGTTCGAGTGTATTTAAGCGGACCCTCCGAGATATCTCGGAGGCTCCGATTTAAGTGTGTAGAACGATTACAATTTTGTAAAGAAGATAATTAAAGCAATTATATTTTTCAGGAGCAGCTCATAATCCAAAGTTCCTTTTCCTTTTTATCAAGATGAAAATACTTAGATCTCATAAAAAACTTATATTTTTCGCGACCATCTTGCTGGCATCTGTACTATTATTACTCTTTGCCGTTTTTAAAATTCAAGATACACACTTAGAAAACGATATCGATAAACATAAGCTTATATTACCTGGAGACTCTGACGTATGTTTAGAAGGGAAGTACGTCAATGGGTACTGCATTTTACCTAACTATTTAAATCCTAGTAGTTGGGTGGACTACAATAAAAATGTCACAATAACAACCCAGGCAACAGTGGAATTTTTACATCACTTGGAAACAATGTGTCTGAGATGGCAAGGTCCGATATCGGTCGCCGTCTACGCCCCTGGTTTTGATTTACACGATGTCGCCTACAAAATGGCCTACATGAAGTCGTGTTTAAGTGGTTGCGTCAAGAAATGGGTCGCCTTACACGTGTTCTATGACGCGGATCATCAACCGGTCAAGGCATCAAAGATAATGCCCGGTTATTGCAAGGAACCCTTACCGGAAGTTAAATCGACATACATTTCACTTCACGGCCTTCCTTACCCCATAAGCACTGCCCGTAACATAGCAAAAAAGTACGCTAGAACCAAATACGTTTTCCCGTTGGACATAGAATTGTACCCGAGTCTCAACGTCACAAACCGTTTCCTGAACATGATTAAACGCCACAAACACGTGAACGAAACAAAATCGATGTATGTCCTTCCATTATTCGAACTAACCCCGGATGTGAAGACGCTACCCCGTACTAAATCAGAGCTAGTTCAACTTTACAAGGAACGAAAAGCCTTAACCTTCCAATTGTACAAGTGTGACCCTTGTCATAGAATACCCAATTTGGCGGCTTGGTTAAATGCTAAATCTAATGAAACCACACTAGACATTTTTACTACATCCAAGAGTGAGAATAGGGGAGGTGATTTCATCTTTTGGGAGCCATTTTTCATTGGACTAAACTCTGTGATTCCTCAATATGACGAGAAACTAACTTGGAATGGATTTAGGGACAAGATGCAAATTGTAAGTACATTAGGTTATTACGAATTTGAGTTGAAATCAGGGACCTACGTCGTACAGGGTAAGTAACCGAGCTTTTGGGGTAACTTTCTTATCATTGCAGATGATGGAAATGTGCCTGCTTGACTTTGATTTTCACATCTTGGACAATGCGTATTTGGTTCATAATCCGGGTCTGAAATTCAACAAAGATACAAACCCCATTAAGGACATTAAATACATTGAGCGTAACGATAAACGTTTCATTGAACTTTCTAAAGAACTAAAGGAGTATTATGGAAAAGATAATGCCTGTTTTAATCATCGCAAATAGTGTAATTCAAAATATAAAGTCCATTAAACTTTTATGAAAATTTTGACAATGATAAAACATTAATTTCACCAAAAGTCATTAAATTAATAAAAAAATATATATTATATAATAAACAATTAAAATAAATATTGTCACGTGACAAATATGGCCAACATTTACCCTTACTTTAATCTTAATTTGAAATGTCATCAATGTAAAAGCAATATGAACTATGTTCAAGTACATTTAAACCAATAGAACGATTTCAACTTTGAACAGAAGATAAAACTGATTATATTTTTCAGAAGCGGATCCAATGTTTCTTTTTTATTATTTATCAAAATGAAAAGATTTAAATTGACTAAAAAACTTAGATACTTCGCTACCATCTTTCTGGTATCTGCAATATTATTACTCCTTACTAATATAGCCCTTTTTGGAACTCAAATAACACACTTGGAAAATGATGTCGGTAAACATAAGATTAGAATTCGAGGGGAATCTGACCTTTGTTTGAAAGGGAAGTACGTCAATGGGTACTGCATTATACCTAACTATTTAAAGTCTAATATTTGGGTGAAGTACAAAAAAAGTGTCACAATTACCACCCAGGCATCGGTGGACTTTTTACACCACTTGGAAATAATGTGTCTCAGATGGCAAGGTCCGATATCGGTCGCCGTCTACGCCCCTGGTTTTGATTTTCAATATGCCGTCTCCAAACTGGTCTACTTGAGATCGTGTTTAAGTGGGTGCGTCAAGCAATGGGTCACCATACACGTGTTCTACGACGCGGGTCATCAACCGGTCCATGTATCAAAGAGAATGTCCGGTTATTGTAAGAAACCCTTACCGGAATCTAACCCGACATACACTTCACTTCACAACCTTCCTTATCCAATAAACATTGCCCGTAACCTAGCGAGAAAGTACGCTAGAACCAAATACGTTTTCCCATTGGACATTGAACTGTACCCGAGTGTCAACGTCACAAACCGTTTCCTGAACATGATTAAAAGCCACAAACACGTCAACGAAAAGACATCGATGTATGTCCTTCCATTATTCGAACTGAACTCATATGTGAAGACCTTACCCAGTACCAAATCAGAGCTAGTTCAACTTTACAAGGAACGAAAAGCCTTAACTTTCCAGTTGTACAAGTGTGACCCTTGTCATAGAATACCCAAATTGGCGGCTTGGTTGAACACTAAATCTAACGAGACCACATTAGACATTTTTACTACGACAAAGAGTGAGAATAGAGGACACCCATATCGCTATTGGGAACCTTTTTTCATTGGGCTAAACTCTGCGATTCCTCAATTCGACAAGAAGTTAACTTGGAATGGACTTTTGGACAAGATGCAAATTGTAAGTATACTAGGTTATTTTTGGTTAGGTTGCGCGATTATTCACTGCCGTACGAGGTTCCCAATAACGGCAGATATTAGTTTCAAGGTCAGTCAGTAAATGAAGTATTTTGGAATAATTTTCGTTCCATTGCAGATGCTGGAAATGTGCCTACTTGATTTTGATTTTCACATCTTGGACAATGCCTATTTGGTGCACAGTCCGGGTTTAAAATTCAACAAAGAAACAAACCGCAATAAGGACATACCATACTTGGAGTATAACAAACAACGTTTCACAGAACTTTCTAACCAACTAAAGGATTTTTATGGCAAAGATAATGCCTGTTTTCAGATAAAACATTAGTCGAGGTCGAAATTTTAAACCATTCATGATTCAACCCTTAGCGAAAAATTTTATTTATTTTCTAGACCCTACCAATTTGGTAATAATAAAGCTGAATAATTTTTTCAATCACTAGTATTTGAATATGAGACTACCATTTATAAAAATATTTTCAGCTATTTGTTAAATTAATTACTTCAATAATTAGTTTCAACCAAACCATTGAAAAGACAACTCACCATAATTAATTCCAAGATGGCTGAAACTCGAAGATTTCAGCACGCGGCCTTTCCTTTTTCTCGAAATGATCCTCATCTTGATTTAAAGCAGTCGCGTTTGAAAATCGAAATACATCACGACAATTAAAGTCAATCGGGCCAAGGAAACACGATTAAAATACCGAATTTCATTCCCGTTTATTACTTAAACTCTTATAACTAAACAACGCACGAAAAATTAAGCATAATTGCCATCAAAGACGAAGCCAATCTTTTCTGTCGAACTCAATTAATAATCGCTAACGAGGTCGGCTGCCGCATCATGAGTCATGGCTCTCGGGTAGCCGGAGCGGGCGGGAGCGAGAGGTGGAAGGGGGAAGTAACCATGCAATGTAAAGGTATAATAAAAATTTCCCGCCAAAATTAAAAAAAAAGGCTGTTCATATTCCGAAATTTAATTAAGAATATTTTTCGTATTATTTACATCTTGAACATAATTTAACTTGACAAATTAATTTGATAATTTTATCAGTTAAGTCAAAGCTATTCATTTTATTTTTACAAATACATTTAGCCGCGTAAAAATATTTTTATGGGTTTTGGAAGACTCATTTTATAAAGGTCCTGTTTTGGTGGTAAATTTATTTTACATTTTGGGCCTTGGTTACTTAATTAAAGGCTTAATTGAATTAAGGATCATAAAAGGAACTCGAAGGACTTCTTGGATATATCTTATTCGTCATGAACATATCATGATCACGTAAGAAAAACAATGGTGGTGAAGGCTCCCGTGGTGGTCTTAAAGTGGCCATCAACAGCCGGTCAAATCGTTCGTCCCTCTTGTAGAAAATTGGTGGTAGTTTATAGAAGACCAGCCCAGCGACAACGGCTATCAGACACCCCAAAACAATCAAAGTTATCCCTACAGGATATGTAGGCTGGATTGACTTGGTACCTAGATGGACAGGTTAAAAATTACAATGTTTGAAAAACCAACAATCCGTGAAGCTGTACGTCACGATTTGAAGGACTTATGATAGCAAATTCGTTACACCATAAGTTTATAAGATATGTTCCATAAGTATGACTTCGTAATGCTAGAGACTTACAACGAGCTAATTCCAGAACGACGCGAGAACTGACTACACTCGGTTTTGCAGTCTGTACTAAGCCTTTGACAGCGCCTCACCAGGCGTCGCCTTACTAGAATCTATGACGTTTCACCTACGTCACTTTAAGACAAGGTCTCAGTAACCAGTGACAAACTTATTTAACGTATCTTTTGAACTAATGGTACAGAATTTGATGTTTCAACCCACAAATTTATTGAAACATAGGCCTATTATCATTTATGGTTAGTATGTGACAACCGTAAGATGGATTGCGTAATTAAAGTGTTTGTGACAAAAGAATTCATTTGGGGTAATAAAACTTTGGACTGCATACTCTCTTTACAAAAGATATGAAGGAGGAGTGGCAAACGCGTGACATATTTGAAACTAGGTTACCACGCTACAAGTAGGGATACGTTTAGGACCTTCATTTGAAGAAGCAATTAATAACTCTGGACCTGGGACCAAAAGTCGCCCTTAATATTTTGACACGAGCTCATTTCTCCTCCCATTAACCTTTCGAGTTTTATCCAAAAATGAAAAATATGGCCATAAACTAAAATTAGAAATGGATAGTTTAACTTCAAAATGGTTGGGACACACTGCCTATCCTTAATGAAAACATTATATCTAAAAACTATTTTTGGCCCTGGTAATTAAATTGATTGTTACTAAAACCGGTATATTAAATAACGGTGTATAATTTTAGACCAGATTTTTGGTTTTGGGCGTCAACTTGCTCGTAAAAGCCAGGTGATATTTATGGTTGTAGTTAATTACATTTAGCCAATTAGTAGCGTTATTATTAGACCCGAATCAAGTCTCATTAAGAAGATCCTAGTGATTTATACGTCCATAATTTGAAGTAAAATACGTATCGTTTTACTTCATGGGTTTAGACTAATACTAGAAACTACTTGAATGGAAAGATTTTACTTCAAATTACAGATGTCTGTAAGTGTAAGTCACTTGAGATAAGTACAATGGGACATTCGGAGACACTGCACGATTAGTCCGTATGAAATAGAGCGAAACTCTATGAGATGAATCGATAAATGTGTAGGGTTTAAGAATGGTTTATGTCAACCCTTGTTTACGAGGATCTACAGCTTACCTTCCCCTCAATTAATTGAAAAATTAATTCAACCCTGGTTTATCAGCTTAAACAGTTTGCCTTCCCCTCAATTAAATTAAAAATAATTACAAAGAATTATTGACTTACAGTCCAAGTACTTTGAGCAGACCTTATTTAAGTAGGTACTCCCAGGAGCCATTATCCATGGATCTTCCTTCAAGTTCTCAAATACAACTCATATTCAACGACTTCTGGTCCCGAAGAATTGAAGAACACGTCTAGACACGGCGAAGGACTCTCAACCATAAATTACAGTATTCAAATCGGTTCTTGAAATTGACACGTGCGAGGACATTCCTCAGAAAGATTATGACGTCAACTGTCTCAAGAACCAATCAGGGTACTAGCTTCCTATACAGTTAGGTTCTCAGACCCCGCTACAGCGAAAACTGGAACAACTAATAAGGGTTAAATCTGAATTGAACTTCCTCAACCTAGATCGTACTGCCGTAACCGACGCTTAAGGTTTGAAAGAATTCCGACGTCCACTAAAGCTGTAAAGCAACGTTGTCATGGTAGCAAAGGGTACCCCTTTGTCAACCATGCGTTACCTAAATTCTGAGTAGTCCGTTCACTGCCCTAGACATGTGACACGCTCGCTACTCGAAAGAACCGGATGGTAAAAGTAACGAGGCTTCTTGCGAAACCACGAAAACATTGATCCAATCCGGTTAAGCTGGGAAACTCTGACCCCTCTTAGTTAATTCGTTAAGCCTAACCGACTCTAACATTCTGAGTAAAATCAATACTTAGGTGTTGCTTTATTGCTGTGTTTCCGGAAACAAAACTTACTTACTTGGAAAGTTCGCGGAACACTCACAATTTCACTTTAAATTTGGCTATATAATGCAAACTTCCAAGAACATCAATTTCATGAAAATATTTATATTTATTACATGGCATTAATAAAACCAATATATATTAACTATGATTAAAATCTATGTTTAAAATTCTCCAAAGAGTTAAAATTTGTAATAATAAATTATACCATCAATTACTCTATAAAGTATTCCCTACGAAGCACGAGCAAGCTACGGGTAAGTAAAACATATCAGTATGCAATCCTCTCGCACTGTTCCAGCATAGCAGCTTAAATTTGTCCTGTTTCTGGAAACACTTTGAGTCGACCTTTTTACCGGTGTAAATACACTCGCTGTTGACGTTCCTATAATAATTTAAGGCAAAACGAAACCAGTGATCAAGACTTTACTTAAGCCTAAATATTATTCAATTAACTTACGTGCAAACTTCCAATCGAGCGACTTGTTCCATGTTTTTGTCTAAATTCACAATGACTTTCCATTCTCCATGAAGGTTTCTTGCACGGGTTAATTTGGCATAATGTACCACAGACGCGCATCTGTATGTACTGTCCTCTTCTTCGTTCTTTCTTATCGATTTCCGGTTGAGTTCAGTCTCTAGATTAGGGTTCAAGACGCCTTCCTGCTTCCTGTTGTCCACTAGGTCGTCCGTTGGTGGTATAGCCGTCGCGGAATCGTAATCTTTTATGGATAGGTCTTTGTACAATAACTTGGACATGGACTCGTTTTCCAACATGGCCTTTTCAATTACTTTCCTAAATAAAGAGTGGTAGAAAATATCTTAGACACGTTAAGAATATACTGGAATTGACAATACTAACCTTGGATAATCAGGGTCAAGAATACAAAAGTTGGTATCGCCTTCTTTTGCACACTGAGGTCGTTCAAAGTTCAGGGAAAAATCCGTATGGTCTTTACTACTATGTGACGTGATGGTTGAAGCTTGGGGTCTATAAACCCCTTCTAATTCTTGACTGCCCTGTCTTTGATTCTCTTCCTGATCTGTCTCTCTCTCAAGTTCCGAGTTAGTCCAATTGTTCCTGGATTGTCCTTTACCAAAATCATAAGGTTTGTACTCAGGTACCGGTGGTATAAAATCAGGAGCATCTGGTGGTATTCTATGGTAACTCTCTTCGTCGTAGCTATAACTGGTATTTTTTAACGGAGGCGACGGTATTGGTGGACCTTGAGGATACTCGTACTCGTAATTAATTGAATAATTTTTAGATCCACCTTGTTCCTGTTCATCAGGATTGTAAGGTTGTCCATGTTCATAAACCTTTGAACCAGGATAGACGGGTTGAGGGTAAGTGTCTTCTGAACCTTCAGACTTCCCACCAGTAGAGTTAAAACTAAACGGGACGAATCCATCGCTGTAATCTGGTTGGCTACGGTTCAAAGGGTTATCGAAGAACCCCGGTGGGGGTTTTAAGAACACGCTAAAGTCTGTTCTGTTCCATGGCCTATGGTTAGGGTTAACATCCTGACCAGGTTTTTCGCTACCCGAGAATTTATTGAAAAAATTGGGTGGCGGTTGGTAGAAAGGGTTTTCGAATGCGGTTGCATTGAAGGTTTTGTTAAACGGAATTATAGGTAAGTAGTTGAAAGGTCCTGGTATTGAAGTATTCTTGAAAGGATATATTGGTACAAACGGACTTATTGAGGCATTATTGTTGTACCAAGGATTGAAATTATGGTAAAATGGCTTGGGATATTCGTTAGTATCATTCGTTTCCGATAAAAATGGGTTACGGAAAACGTTTCCCGGAATCTTGAAAGAATTTTCGTAAGGCAGGTAGTCGTTAGTATGGTTTAGGTTTAGTTCTCCTATTTTTATTTTATTTGTGACTTGTAGAGATGGAGGTGGCGGGAATCTGATATAACCAATCGGGCTATCATTACCAGATGTGTTAGGACTGGGTCTTGTTCGGGGTTTTGATAACGGGATGACCACAAAATCTTGGTCCTCATTTTCGTTAGGCCTTCGCGATTCATCTTCTTGTGGCTTTTCAATGGCTTTGTTTACTGATTGTCGATCAGTATCTTCAGGGTTTACTGGCATCATTTGGGTTGTTGAACTAGGGCTAACGAATATGTACCCTGGTTCTTCATCTTCGGGCCTTACTTGTTGATTAACCGAGGTACTTTGGGTACTATACCCACTTCCAGTAACTCCCGAATTGTACATAAAATTAGGGTCCATGAACCCAGTGGGTCCATTTTGTCCGAATGGGCTTATTTGCGTGGCGTGAGGCGGAACAGTACGGTGTCTTACCATGTAGGGTCTTCCTCCTTCCGTTATGGGAGCTTGGGTATTAGGTTGTTGAACGTAACCATAAACAGCGTTTTCGTCCAACGAACGGCCCCTTGAATCTAAAGGAATTATTCTGATGGCGTTGTTATCTTTAGGGATGAAATCTGCCGCACCTCCTTGATTGTTATTGCCCCGTTCTGGTATGTTGCGCAGTTGGATGGTGGCGCGCGTCGGAGCGTTGTGTCGAAACGAACCCAAGTTATTCTGAGGAGGGAAAAAGTTCTGAGCCCCACCCCGGTTACCGGGAGGCAAAAATAATTCGGGGATAAAATAATGGTAGTTATTATTATGGTCCGTTCGAGATGTTAGCTTTTGATCATCTTCGACTACCGATGGAACCGAGGTTGAGTTTGTAAAAATAATTGCTTGATTGGGTTGGTACGACGAGCCACTATGTATTTGTTCGAAATCGTCTTGAAGCGCTTGAAAGGCACGGTCAATGTAGCTCATTGAATAGCTTCCCTCGTAATAGAGGCCAAGCACCAACCAACACAGAATGGTACGCTAAGATAAATTTAATTTTCAATATTTACATATAGTCGACAATAACCTTTTAACTTTTGCGTGCACTTAAGTGCTTGTTTGATATACTGAGTGGTTAGGATCAAAAACGATAAGGAGAAAAACTTTTAGGGTAACAAGATAAAATTGTCCTCTGACCGATGGAATAATTATGTGAATCTAAACTAAACAGAGTTCGAGATAATGGGATTTAAATTATTCATTTTTGACAAACTTTGGGACATCAAAACTCTGGTATTTTGAAAGCTAAAGGAGAATTATTTGAGAGTGTAATAGAGATAATTGTAATAACCAAGGTTTGACAATACCTGTCGCCGAAACTGGACACCTACACCTTATAAGACAGTTATCAAAACCTCTCATTAAACTTTAAACATAACTTAATCCTTGTACAATACAAAACCGCCTTATTTTTTCCATCTGAATCACCACTATCAAACAAAATAGTCTCGTATATTATGGTAAACTAAAACAAGGTTAAGTACGCTGCTAAGCCAAAGTGGTTAGTAAAGTTACCTTACCTTAGATATCATATTGGTTAATTCCAAGAAGCGAAGTAAATAAATAAAACACACGTTTACGATTGTCAAAAGCGCAACATGACGTCGTCGCGAAATAACGCGGGAAACTTTACTATGTTCAAGAAACGCTATGTTCCTCGGCTACCACGAGACTGAGTTATAGCCCAGATCTAAGAAGGGACGTTTAAACAAACAAATAATGTTTGAATACGAAGAGCACCCCCGCCCGTTGCCCTCAATCGTATTGTTGACACCGTCGCCAAACCGCTAATAGAGGTTATAGCAAAATGAAATAAATTTTTTCTAACGTAATATTATAAAAGTGTTCCCATTCATTTTGTTCATCAAGCTTGAAACTATGTCGCAATATATATTAAGAAGCTATAGTTCAGAGTCTATTTAAATGTCCCACTAACTCGCTAAAGTATCTTGACACTACGTTGAAAAGGCGATGATAATGGCTTAATGGTAACTCAAACGGAACAGCGGTTACAGAACGCGCAATACCGTCGTCGGTTTGACCGAGAGTCATAAGGTATGACAATAACATTAAAAAATATTTGATAAAATCTTTAGAAATACCTTCTTTCTTTTCGGGGGTGCAGCGATACAAGTTTGAGGGGCGAGGTTTCGCCTGACTGCTGCTGATTGAATTATTTTGGCTTGGTAACAAACAAACCTTAACGAGGGCTATAACTTTTAATTATGAACTATAATGATATCGATATATTTCGGTAATTTTTAACAAGCAAAAGTCTATTTATGGAATAGTGCACCACTTATAACTTGTTATGGAATATTTAGAGAATTCAGGGCGTTACGATTGACTAGCTTTTTGGTGAACCCAATTTACCGATGTGGATTTTAATAGAACACTCTTAATTTTTAGGTTTTACCAAATTTGACCCACCACACGTAAAAAATTATTTGTCTCCTGGGTCACGTGCAAGGAACTTAAAAAATATAAACCGTTATCTACCTTTTGTTGACCTTAGTAATGCAGACACTATAGGTCCCCTTTTAAATAAAGTACTTAAAAAGATGCATAGGTACTTAAGTTCTAGAACATCAATAAATTAACTTCCCGATTTTTGTAAGGAAATGGAAAGCATGAAACTAACTGTCCAAGTAGACACTAAACACTAAATGGTCTTTACCATCACATTTATGAATTACTAGCTGTTACCCGCGGCGTCGCTCGCGTGTAATAAGAACTTCCATAAAAATGATATAAAGAATGGGTAGATTTGGCGGATGACTAATATTTTTGTAGCACCCTAGGAGCGAAGGCACTCGGCGTTGCCCGTCGGGAAATTTTTATTACTTTTCATGCGGGCATTATTCCATAAAGAAGGGTTTTTAAATTTCGGGCCGCCATTTAAAAAGATGGCAACAAATCGAACCCAAAAGACCATTCAGCCCGTCTACAGGTTAAAGGAAGCCAGTGTACAAAATATTTGTGAAATCGGTTGAAATGCGCAGACTTTGTTGCATAGAAAATATGTTTTACATTTCTGGGCGTCATTTATTAAGATGGCGGCGTATTGGAAAAATCTTTCTTAGTACGCGCCTACTACTTATGAGTAACATTCCTGCAAATTTTCAGCCTTCTGGGGCAAGCGGTTTGGGCTGGGCGTTGATTATCAGTCAGTCAGGACGGATTTATGGGATAAGAACGTCGGATCGTAGCTTTAGCCTCTAGTACCATCCTCGCATACTTTATTGAGAAACTTCGTCTGCTTATATTTTGACTCCACCCACAAATTCGATCTCTAGAAGTAGCTATATACAGAATTTGTGGGTGGAGTCAAAATATAAGCAGACGAAGTTTCTCAATAAAGTATGCGAGGATGGGGGGTGAATTCGCTAACTCCGACGTTCTTATCCCATAAATCCGTTTTTGTTTATATAGATATAGATACGGATGTTGTTTTTTAGAAACCAATTATTTTACAACTATATAATTCAATAAAACGATGAAAAACATAGATTATTAAACATAATTGTTAAATTTCAACTTATTATTTCTAATACAGCGTATTTTCCGATTTCTCAAACACCTTCCACTCCAGGCTTTTTAATTATCCAGGGTCTCTGGCAGGTTTTTATACTCCGCGGTCTCAGGCTTGTTTTCGTTTAAAGCGCTATCTACACTTAAATATCTCAACTATTAAATGGAATTTTAAATCTTATTGCTACAAATTTAAAATATTAAAAATGCTTTTATCAGAAAAATATTTATTTGGTTTGCTTATATATTAATTTTAAAGTAATAGATTTTAATTAGTTATTATAGTTTCAAGTATTTGCATATAGATAGCACTACTAGTCCATTGAGTTTTTAGGAGTGGAGCATGAACGAGTGGAGTAAGAGATACGCAAATACCATGGAGTATTATGATAATAGGCAGGAGTGGTATGTTTATGCGTTCGCATGTACGAAAATGATTCACAAATGAAATTTCTAACACCGTTTTATTTTTTAGACTGCACAATTATTATCGTTATAAAGTAAGGTACAATTACGTACCATTTTATGTACAATTTGTTTGTTTTTTTATTATTATTTCGAAAAAGAGCTGATAAAAACCAGCAAAAACACCAATTACCTACAATAGGTACTTTTTTGTATTATAATTAAAAAAAATGAATCAACTTAACGAACGGCACTCTATTCTTATATTAATATATATGGAAAGAAGTTAATTACCGTTGAATTAAAAAAATGTTAAAATATCCGTTTTATTCCAAAAACGTAACAGGAACGTTATCATAAGTCATGATAGAACTTACGAACGGTAATAAATATGACATGAGTTGTTTTATATTTTTTTTTTTTGGACAAGTTGTGAAAAAGTTACTATTTACAATCAATGGAATTTATACTAAAGCCAAAAAGGAGCGGAGCGAGTTTTAAACTTTAAAAAAAAAAACCAGAATGGCACCTCCGATACTTATTTCACCGATAGTAATCATAATTAATTAATTAATATTATTATTAGAATAAAATTTTCCTATATAATTTTATTAATTTTACAGAAGATTAATTTAAAAAAAAAAACCTAGTTATATAGATTTTAAAAATATTACTAACTACTTAATTACTAACTACATCAAATAAAAACTGGAGCTATAATAATATAACTTACGACGTAATAAAAACTATTTACAATATTTACAAGTATATTCGTTTGTTAATGGAAAAGATAACAACACACTAAGTAGTTTGTTAATGTTGATTAATTGGCGCTACTTTTAATTTAAAATGGAGATCAACAGAGCGGTGTTTATGATTCGTTAATTTTTTGTGTAAATTTATAAACAAGTACGGTACGGAACAAAATTAATTCTAAGCTCAGATTCAGTAATAGAGACCCCCAAAATACGCGGCAATCCAAGATGGCCGCCGCGCTACCGGTTATTAGTCTAATTTTCATCTAATCATTAAACTAAGTTGGTTTTAATTTTTAAATTATGAATGGTGGGTTTCTAAACTCAGAAATCTCAATTGGTTAATTAATTAATTTAATTTAATTTGTTTTATATTAAAAACAAATCGTAATGGAAGTTTTGTACTTGGCTAAATTTGTCAAATATGATATAAGATGATAGATCAATCAATCAATATTGTTTTCTATAACCAGCCTTAACAATACTGCCGTAATTTAAGTGGGTATCCTTAAAATAATCCATCGCTTTTACATAATTAATTAATTATAAATAAAAATTAATTACCTATATTTACAAGTTATCGGTGGAAATTCAAAAAGAAATTGGGATTTTTTTTTTTGTTCCTAAATTCGGTTAATTACTTAATATTAAATTGCTAGTACTATCTTTATAAATACTTTAGCCTAAAACCTAGAAAAAAACCCAAAAAAACTTTAAACCAAAAGTATAACCACCGATAGTTTCTGTACAACTATATATCTAGCACATTTACGGACATTTCTAGGGTTACGTTAACTCACTGACATTTACTTATTTTTCACAGTTTTAAATAACCTACTATAAGCTTATCTATTCTATTTATTGCGGGTCCAAAAAGACTTAAATAATTGAAAAAGTTAATTAAAAAGAGATTATAGGACGATAATTAAAATATTTGAAGATAACTATAACGTTTTAGGTTTAACTATATAAAGGAAGTTTAGTTTACGTCTAATTAGAACGTAAAATTAACTAATTTCTAAGTTTTACGTAAAGTTCAGGACGAAGTTCGGGACAAAAGGAAACTGAAGGTTTTAGTTCCTAAAGTTCAGGACATAAGGAACTGAAGATTTTAGTTCCTAAAGTTCGGGACAAAAGGAAACTGAAGGTTTTAGTTCCTAAAGTTCAGGACATAAGGAACTGAAGATTTTAGTTCCTAAAGTTCAGGACATAAGGAACTGAAGATTTTAGTTCCTATAGTTCGGGACATAAAGGAAACTGAAGATTTAGTTCCTAAAGTTCGGAACAAAAGGAAACTGAAGATTTTAGTTCCTAAAGTTCGGGACATAAAGAACTGAAGATTTTAGTTCCTAAAGTTCGGGACATAAGGAACTGAAGATTTTAGTTCCTAAAGTTCGTCGGGACATAAGGAACTGAAGATTTTAGTTCCTAAAGTTCGGGACATAAGGAACTGAAGATTGTAGTTTAATTAACTTAGTTTTCAATTAATTAAATAGAAATGTGCTGGTCATATACGCTGCATAGTTTTTCGACGTTTTTAACAAACCCCCCTTTATTTAAACCCCACTTTTTTCAATCACTGAAAAGTTTTAAATTTTAATATTAAGTCAAGTCAATTGAATTTAATTTAAAAAAATGGTTTGTAATATCTTGATTGGTTTAGAAAACTTCTTTCTTTCTCTCTTTCCTTCTCAAATTATTTAAATTGAAAAAACAACACTAACAATGTTATGGTTTTCAAACCATATTGCTAATATTACCACTAGTATCATAATCGGTTATTTTAGACGTGCTAGCGACACTAGGGATGATGTCGGCGGCAGAAGACACCGCCGCCTTCTCAAAATTGCAGTTGACGTTACTTTCATTTATTTCGTTATCACAGTCAATTTCTACATTACTCACACCCAATAGGGAATCGGCGCTGCGATCGTGAACACTTTCGCTCGCAGTGTCAGCTTCTTCGTAATCGGAACTCGGTTCCACCTCCATGCTATTATTTGGGTCTTTCGTTAACGCAAATTCTCCATCCAATTCAACTTCCGCTCCGGGAAAAATGTATCGATTTGGTGCGAGGAACAAAAATGAGCGTTCTAAAGGGAAATAATAATAAAACAAAAAAGATTCTACGTTTAAAATTAAGTAGTTGAGATCATTGAGGATTATAAGGGTGGGCGAATACTCGTCTAAAACGAATAATTCGATCGAATATCGAGACGAATAACCAACCGTGTCTCGGTATTCGTTTGAAGCCATTTTTACTATTCGAACGAATATCGAATACCGACTTTACTATTCGATAAATATTCGACAACCAATTTCCTTCGCAAAGGGCCAAGGCCTAACTCCGCTATTTTAGGTACCAAGATGTGTACAAAATGTAAAATATTAACCCCTAAAAATATACTTTCACTAAAAGCATAGCCATTTTCATTTCCGAATAAATATTTTGTAAAAAATTGTTACTAACAACCTCCTTTAGTACTTCGCCAATAGCAGGCCTTGATATTCGACAAGTATTCGCGAATAATAGGCCTAATATTCGATAAGACTATATTTTCGTTAAGCCTAACTATTCGATATTCTATTAAAAAATCATTATTCGTCTCGGTATTCGATAAGAAAATTTTTGGGTATTCGATATTCGTCTTGATAGTAAAAAAGTGCTATTCGCCCATGCTTATTGAGGAACCAATTATGAGAGACGCAGTTAGAGTTCCAGATGTTATTTACCAGGGTCAAATTTTGCTTTGCTTTTCGGATAAACTCAAATTATCCCATACTATCTTTATATTTGCATATTGAAGTCAATTACTAATATCTTCGGGGGAACAGTCTAATTATCTGAACCCATCTTTCACAGGGAAACTTCAAATCAACAAAACCGTTACATTTCCGTTCACAGGGAACATAGCTCTCAAAAATGGTTTCACCACAAGTTGGTTACCATATGGGGTAATTCAAATCGTCCAAATCAATGATGTTTATGGGCACAACAGGCAAATACAAACCATCAAACCCAGGGGGGTTTTTTGGTTTAATTGGGGACAATAAATTATCCAACCCAAGACATCTCGGTACAAGAGGGGATTCTAGGACCATACACCCCATTTTACAAAATTCTAGATACACCCAGAACAGAACAAAAATATTACCAGGTAATTGAGATGCTATAGTAAAATGTTTTTGTTGCCACGCTAGTTCAAGATCGGCAATTTCAGCGGAATCTTCAATCCCGAGATCAGTCGCGGATTGAGCTTCATCATTGGCTACCGTCGCCTCATCCAAATGAAATTTCTCAAATTGCGAACAATCGCAACTGCCACCATCTTCTTTAGTTTCGGATGAACCGAGATGATTGGTTTCTTTCAAACTAGAAGATGTACTTTCTTCCATTGTTGAACTTAAATTGTTGTTGACCTCTGATTGGTTAATAAGGTTTGGTCTAGGTGGTAATTGGTTCAATTCTTGGAGGGATTCTGAGTTTTGGCAAATGCGTGACCATTCTGGACCCAATCTTCTACAAATTTCTTCAATTATTACGTCGCAATCTCCCAGAAGTTGGACGTCAAAGTCCAAATGTTTCAAAGGTTCTCGGTTAATAAGAATTTGAGGAATATTTGAAGGAATAGAGCCTAAAAGGTTTTCAAAATTGAGTCTCGTTCTTTCTATCGATCTAGTTTGATGATTTCCATCAAACATACTCGGAATTAGAGCAACAGGTCGAACTTTCAGGGAAGACCCCATAACTATCAACAAGTCGCATACATCCTTATCTTGACCCATTGTGGAGTGAAACTCGTCACTTAAACCTTCACCAAAGAAGACAATGTCCGGTTTCATGACAGCAATGTTACTGCTATCATGTTGAGAACATTTTGGACATAAGGGTATCCTCTGCAATAACAAAATACGCTTCGTGAAATAACAAACCAATTGCCAGTTTTCCGATCGAATATCAATCCCTACCTGATTAAAAATATCTTCCTGAATTACTGAGCAATCAACTTTAAATTGGCACCTTGTGCAAGACGCGGTAGCGAAGGATCCGTGACACGTAATTGATTTTGTAATCCCCGCTGCTTTTTCAAGGGTATCAATATTCTGCGAATAATTTCTAAGCAATTTCCCTTTCTCCTCTAATAACCGGATAAAATGATGGCTGACAGAGGGTTGAAATTGACCCGGATAAATTTCCTGAGAAAAATTAGAGACTTAAGTAATGTTTCCTTAAATTATGTACAACTCTTTTGTTAATTACTTTAGCGAATTTAAAAAAGGGTCTGGGATCTTTCCTAAAGTAATGTATATCAAACATCGCTTGAGGATCAGGTAAGTCAGGGAAATCTTTGCTTAAACGAGCGTATATCCCATTTGTAGATCGAAAATCGGGAATTCCAGAAGATACGGAAACCTTAAGTCTCTTACAATTAGTATTCGTTCATTGATACATCTTATCACGCGTGATCACTTACCCCAGCACCAGTTAAAACTATTACATTCTTGCTAGTTTTCAAAAGGTTCATAACATCGTCTAAAGTATTAATATGAGATAGTTTGCTTCTTCTCGGTGGTTCGCTTAATATATTAACAATTATCTTCCATAGTGTTATGTCATCTAGGTGATCGGGAACTACAGTTCCTTTGGGTATCAATTCTTGAATTATATTTCGAGGGTCAGCTCCATTGTTAATTTGGCGCTGGACCCAAGTAACTGGACCAGCTATTGGTTTCCATTCATGACCACTTAAATCGGATATATCTGAGAGCCCAGATATATCACTTATTGTGGAAGCAACGTCATCAGCTTCTTCGTCAGAACTATTGACGTTGCTCGTAGAAGGTGGGGATGATTTTCCTTTATCTAAACATTTCTTAATTCTGCTAAGTTTGCGAGGGCGAGGTGTACTTGATTCGCTAGAAGGCGTTTCTTCGTTTGGTTTAAAGCTATTGTGTTCTTTTTGAGCATTTTCTGAAATCAGGTTTAAGTTAAGCCCAATGAGTACTTT
The DNA here is from genome assembly GCF_054372755.1 of Phalangium opilio. Taxonomy (NCBI): domain Eukaryota; kingdom Metazoa; phylum Arthropoda; class Arachnida; order Opiliones; family Phalangiidae; genus Phalangium; species Phalangium opilio. The sequence goes on from NW_028324189.1 coordinate 11,819,639, forward strand.
CGCCCGTTATAGAACTATTCTGGTTATCAACCAACACACCATTGGTAGAAATAGTTTCACTATTTGTCTCAGGGACTGCTATGATTGGAGTATTGTTATAAGTATCTGTAGATATTGGACCTTTAACTGTTGGTATTATTTCGTGGAAACCAGAATCACCACCGCTGTCATCATTGTGAGGGTCAGATGATACCGCGTCTAAGTAATTTTATTTAAAATTACAATAAATATGGGGGGCGCAACCGTAGTGAAATAATAATCAAAATCATTATATGCTTGTTAATAAAAGCTGCATTTGTAGACATTAGTCAAAGCCGTGAAAAAGTAAAAGTGTACAAAATCGATAGCTTGAAGTGTCAGATATTAAAATGTTCCGTTTTTGAAGAAGGGATTATAAAACATCATTTATTTGAGAAAAAAAATGTTTATCTTCATTTTTTCAACAAAATACCATTTTGTGAATACATATTTCAAGAAATGTGTTGATTATTTAATTGTAAATGGTTGGTCGCGTTTACATTTTAAAATTCATTATTTCAATGGACAGTGCAGTGCTACACATACATATATATACTTTCAAGTGAAAATTTAAGTTTAATTATTTGCAATTCCGAGAATTTTAAACTATCTGAAACTGATATTAGTCGAAAAAAACTATTCCTTCAAAGAACTCTGAAGAACCCACTTTCTTCCATGGAATAAAACAGAGAGCAAACGTCAAATCTTTGCATGTGTGTGTGTCATTGTGTGACGCGTTTTTTTTTTCTTTTTGACTTATAAATTCATAATTGTTTTTTATGTTCATCATTACAGTATCACTTTACGAAATTTTTGGTATTCTGGTATTCAGGAGATTTGAATTGAAAGTCTGTCCCTTATAAAATGGCAATCAACCAACTTAACTTGTTAGCACACACAAGGCTAGCTCCCCTTGTTTTTCAACCAGTCCAGAAATTGGACAAAATAGCTTTGAAGGTGCTGACGTTTTAAACTGACATGGTACACCGAAAAACGTTTTTGTCATACTTTTAAATTAATTAAAATAACGTACTTAAGACTTAATTATTGTTAATGAAACTAGGAAAAAGCATCCCTTGAATAAAAGTATTCCAATATGTAACTTCCCTGTAGCAGAAGTATATAATACTTCTCTTGGAGAGAAGTGTACCACAAAGCGGGGCAAGTGCAACGTCACTCTTCCCAACAACGGAACATTTAGAGCAAGGTTACTAAACCGAATCACATACGCGATAAATAGTTCCCTCATCATTACTCTATTAGCGTTTAAATATTTGGCAAGACGCATGCGCTTGTGGATTTTTGTCCCACGTCAAGACGAGGTTTGTGGGTTGATTGCTGGGGATTTAGTGCCAAACAATTATAGAATTCACCTAACGGTGCGATGCCCATTTGTAGTTTGATGAGCGGGAAAGCAAACTAAAAGGGTGAGCCTGGGAAGAATGACGTTACATAGCTAAAGCATTAAGAGGATACAGAGTGTCATCCTTCTTCTATTATCCCCTTCTGCCTGTAGTTATTGGAAGGGAACATCAGAAAATCCCCACACTTTTTCTATGGGAAATTTAGCACGAAAATGTGCGGATTTTTTCCTTTAATTATTAGCGGTAGGTGTCCAGTCATAACTACAGGGGCCTGCCTGTTTGGCCCAAGCAACCCTGCAGTGGTTTTATTGAAAGGGAATTATCACCAAAATAAAAAATATCCCATACTTTTTCTGTGGGAAATTTAGCGACAAGGTGTGATTTTTTTTTTTTTTTTGGTTTATTATTACGGGTGAGTGTCAAGTCATAAATATAAGGGCCTATAAAATGATCCCAGTTACCCACGGGGTACCTAACTTCAAAACATACACACGTGCTAGTGTTTACTTCTGCCAGAGTCAAGTGATAAGAACCGACCAATCAGGGAGCGGCTTCCCCAAACTGAGGAAAAAATGGCCGCGGACGACTCGGCAAAACGCTAGGGTACTATCGAAACAATGGGCGAAGCGTTGTGGAAGGCTAAGCCAGCCACCCCAAATGCGCAATTCAAATTACACGGAAATACTCACCGAAGACGTCCTTCGAGGCCTTTAAATTATCACTAATACAATTATTAGGGTTAAATACGTCGATTGCGGGGTCCGAATGGTCAAAATTGGTCTCTTCTTCTAGTCTTTGTCGTTTAAAAGCTGGCATGGCAAAAGATTCCCGTCTCTCTACAGCCATGATGAAGGTCCATTCAACTCCAGTCTTTCTCCTTCCCAAGCTCGCACTGCGCATCGATTCGCTAGACGATGACGTCAGTTTTACATCCGGGCATTACTAAGCAGTGCTACCAGTCGCTCGATAACGCCGTAGCGCTGAACATATCCCTATCAACGAAATTAAATTAATTTGGCGGAAAATTTAAATAAAACAAACGCGTGCGGCGTATCCTACATTCCTTTTTGTTAAATTAAATTTCATTCCAAAATTGTCAAAAACAAAATAACGCAACAACAAATTGATATTTTATATGTTCCAGTTTTTATTTGTTTTCTTCACAATACATTGCTTCTACAAAACCTTTGAACAAATAAAATTAAAATTAAAATTAAAAATTAGTGCCCATTTTTTTTACGTTAAACATTTTCCAATTCATGTCCTTCGCAATATAAGCATTTTTTTTTCTTCATGTTTTGTACTAAATTTCCAAACTACGTTGTTTAGTTACACAAGTTGGCAATGCATACACTGACAAGTGCTGTATAATTTAGATGACCAATTATTTTGAAGTTTTATATAACTTTCAAGCTCTATAATGCTTCTTTATAACACAGGCACTCTGAATTAGAAGTTTGTGCGAAAGATATATTTTTCCCCATAGCGAAAACCGAAAAAAGTTTCGTTTTAAACTTTGTCGGATCGATAGCGCAAAAACTTCCATCACAATATTGTTTTCGCACTTTTTTTTAGTTTATTTCTTTTTTTGAAAAGCGGGTTTATAAGAAGCTGATTAAATTAAAACTGACTAGAAAATAATAAACGTGGAAGACTAATCTAATAATTTCAGAATGCCTAAGTTTATTTTATTCGCATTGATTTATCGAAAACAAAATAAGCTACTTCAAACCATACTGCTTACGTAAAGACTAAAATAACTACGGTAACGTGACAAAAATCGTAATAAAAATGAGAGTAAATGGTCCGGGTTAAAAATATTATTAAAAATAGTAATCAAAAATTATTATTAAGAAACATTTTTCACCCAACTAAAAACCAGTTTCAGATGGTTTCGCATTGCATACCGTTAAACATTTTATCAAATAGCGAAAAAAAAAAAAATGTGTAATGTAAATATAATTTTTAGTAAAACATCAAATTAGTTACGATTAAATTAAACTCGATATACACGTATACCAAAAATGACCAAATATCCCAATTAAGGTTTCGTTAATTTATTACACAATTAAAAATAAAATCTATGCCTACATATTGCAAAATTTAAATTTCCATCCAGTGTTGAACGTAAAATTTACTTTTTTAAATATTTGTTTTCAAGTGCGTGTTTATTTTTATTTACGTATTTGTTATTTCTTTTGTGTACAGTAATAGTTATTCTCGTTTAGCTATGATTATTTTAATCTCTAAGGTTTCATATAAATATTTAAAGGCATTCTAGCAATATTCTCTACGTTTGTTTTTATACTTACTCCCTTTGTATTTATTTTTTAAGTTAAAAATTCACTGGTCAACTCTGATTTAATTTTAATTTTAATATAATTTAAAAGCTTGGGGGGGGAAGGCGAGGAAAAATTGAAAAAACGATAAACTCGATCTCTTATTAGGTTTTATTTAAATTACAATCAGGTAGGTGTTAAGGGCATCATTCTCAATAATTAATTGGGTTTTTTAAACTCTCTCTTTAACCATTTAACAATCAATATCTGGATTAAAAGGATTTAAATCTAAGTTTTTGTTTTTGTAAGTTGATGACGCGAAATCGTTAAATATTTCGCGTCATTATTATTATTACGCAAATCTTCCGTTTTGTATTACCAGTAGTACAATTGCGAGTCAGTGCACAAAGTGTAACGTCCGTAAACAATTAAAATAACAACCCCATCATTGTACATTGAGAAAGACACATTTTTTAAAACCATTTGAAATAAGAAAAGAAAAGAAAGTAAAACGTAAAATTACGCGTAAAAATGGAAGCACATAGCCAAAGTTAAAGATATATATTTTGTTTTTTTTTCTTTAGTTGAATTGTTTTATTTGTTAGCGAAATATCGTTTTCGCGTGTTTATATTAAGAGATTCTCCGTTATACTATTCGACATACCGTACGTTCATTTGTTAAAATAATTTATTATGTTCTTTTATCTCAATCGATACCTTAGGAAGGAACTAATGACAATTTTTTTATATTATATCTAGCGCTAAATTCATTTTTGTTTTGTGTTATACTACTATTATGTTGTTTTGCGTGTTACCGGTATACTGGTCTTCGAAGATCAGAGAAAAATTTGCGGGAAACCCAAAAATAGTGATTTTTTTTTTTTTTTCAAAATTATTTATATTATTGTATAAACAAGAACATTTTTCATTTTTTAATATAATTAATAATAATATTATTATTATTATTATTAAAAAAAAAGAAATACCAGTAGTTTCTTCCAGTAAGGCACTTGCAATTTAAGAAATAATACACGTGGATATTTTGTAGTGTTTTTTTTTTTAATCTTATGTTAAAAAAAACGTTGCGCAAGTCGCGGGGATATATTTCGGTTAAATTAGAGATGATCTATATTTGAATAGAATTGAATTGAACTCCATTCAAATATAAAACAACCTAAAAAACCTTTAAAAGTACGTCACGTCGATCGACGAGACTTGTAAATTTAAAAATACCATACGTAGACGAAACATTATATTCCAAAAAGGATAAAATACGATATTCTTTTCTTTTTTTTTGTCATTAAAAAGCGTACAAACAGCGATTGCAAACCGGATTAAAAATAAATTGGATTTAAAATGTATTTACTAACCTTCCGTTGAAAATAAAAATATTATTATTTTTTTTTTTTTTTGTGATGTTGGTATTATTTATTTATTTATTACAACCTCATATTTGATAAACATTTCTGCCTTGAGAAATATTTCCATAGTAGTTCTTTTCAAATTTTCGTTTTTCTAAAGTGTGATGTTGTTATTTGTTGTTGTTGTTGTGTTTATATTAATTAAGTTGCGTGTTTGTTTATTTATTTATTTATTTTCTTTTAATTTCACGAGACATCTAACACCCAAAAGTGGAGTGGTGGTGGGAGATTTTTTTATTTTATTTATATCTTGGTCTAGGGCCTATAGTACTTTTGTTTTTTTTTTTTGGTTTTTATTTAAAGATCAAGCCTGGGTTTTACTTTATCTCTAAGTACGTTATGTATTGTGTTATAAATTTTTCTATCAGTTTTTTCTTCTAAAACATTGACTCTGATATTGCGGTGAGCGGCGCGGCGTTATGAAAAAAATCATAATCCTTTTAGACCTACCTACCTACCTACCTACACTCAATCGTATCTGTGTATAAGCTTGACCAACCAAAAATATCATTCAAAAAAAAATTAAACCCATAAACATTACCCAAAAATCTTACGTAACCAACCCCTTCGAAAATCTTTTTCTAAAATCTCCACTCACTTACGATACAAAATATAGTCCGCACTTTAACTAAAAATAGACGTCAATTTTTATAATATTTCTTCAAGTGCATTTTACGTTGTTGTTACGGGCAGTGAATTCCTTTTTACGATGATACCTGATTTTTTTCGAAAATACTTTTGGTTGGGCACACTTACGCGATACGTCTCCGAGTTGGTACTGGTAGCAGCCATTCAGTCATACCTTATTTATATTAAAACTAAAAAGCATTTGTTTGTTTGTTAATTTGTTTGTTTGTATAATATTTCGTTTTTATCGCTTTATGTTACGTTATATAATCTTTCACAATAGTTTTGATGAGTTCTGATTCAGTACGTGCCTTTATAATCATTTGTAATACGTTTGCGTGTGTTTGTTTATTTATTTATTTATTGTGTTGTTTTTTTTGGTGTGTTGTGGTGTAAACGTGTTTCGTACTTTCCAAGTCGGTATATAATTGGTTATATGTATTTCTTTTTTTCTTATAAATTAAGTTTTAACAAATGGTCGTATGTAGATTGATGGGGTTTTCCACTATGTGCACTTCTCGCTTGTTGTTCGGAACTTGGTTGCAGCAGTTCTCAACCCGATTTTCCTCCTGGGAATTCTGTTGAGAATTACTCAGTTTACGGTTGGTCATACAAGGAACTGAAAGAGTATTGGGATAAAAGAAAAACATAATTTTACCACGACGAACTAAAAAAAAAATATTCTACTAAAAGCAATATTTTTTCGAATTAATTTTTTTCCTCTCCTTCCTGAGTTAATTTAATTAATTTTGATTAATTATCATTCGCAATTTTGTTACAGCAACCCCTTTCTCAATAACAATAAAACTATATCTTTAGGAGTTGATTAAATTTATTGGCACTTAAAAAGTTTCAATGCTTCCTATCATTGTATTACGTAAATACGTGCTATAATAAGTTCATAAGATATGTTCATTCCATAAGTCTGACTCTGACACTACCTATATAAGTTCGTAATGCTACTGAGAGACCTACAGCTCGGGCTGCTAGTTGGAGTACGACAAGCGAGAATTGAAGTCCTACACTCGGTCGGTTAATTTTGCAGGACAGTCTGTACTAAGCCTCATCAGGCTATGATCTACCTCACTCACTTCATGACAAGCTCTCATTAATCAGTGACAAACTTATGGTGAACATATCTTATGAACTTATGGTGGCTATATTAAATGGCACTGCTATATACGTAAGTGAATTTGAAATATGCCAAAGAATACTATACTATACTACATTGAATCTTTTATTAAAATCATTTCATGAATTGAATACACACAGTCAATGAATTGAATTGAATTTCATGAAGTGATTTCTTACCAATAAATATCAAACTTCTATTTAATCGCGTCGCGTTTAAATTAAAATTAAATTAAATCAAAGACAAGCTGATGTTTTTATAACAACAATTTAGTCTTTAACATTGAAACCACGAAATAATTAATCTATTCTTTTATTTATAACAATTATCACGGCACTTTTAAAGTTTGTACGATTTATATTATCAAACATGTAAAAATTGAATTCTAAACGAGTAACTGCGTGTGTAGTATTACGCTATTGCAATGGAACTGTTCTTCACAGTGTCTAAACACGTAGCTAAGTGTAACACTGGCTATATTAAACGATTAAGATCATTTAATTATTAAATAACAACACCGATAGTACACTTTTGTCTAGCACTATGGAAGAAGTATACGTTTAAAATCCTTCGCATCAATCAACTTTAATGTAAACCAAGATCTGGGGCTGCTGCAACGCACATCGTAAAAAGTATTGAAGAAAAGCTTTATTTATTATCATTATTTTTTTTAATAGCAATTATAATTAAAAAAGAAGCCATATTCTTAAAATATTCGTAAAAGTTAATGGAAGGCAGAAATTGAGATTTTAAAATAAATAAATTAAAAGAAAGGACTACATAATCATGCTTAATCTTACTACGCAACCAAACCATGAATCAAGACAAAATAAAGTGTAATTTTTTTCAAAAAAAAAAAAAAAATACCGTTTCAAAAACAGGCAGTGGTTTAAGTACAGTTAAAAGTTGCCCGTTAGTTTAGTTTAATTTAATTTAATTAATATATCGTTAAAGGATTAGTTGAAATATTATTTCAAATATCATGTCATGTCATGTCATGGGGGAAAGGGCGGTCCAGGTCATGCGTTATAATACCACCACCTAACCAAGTTCCCGCGTTAAGTCGTTTTAAATTCATCAATATAAATATTAGTAGTAATAAAAAATCATAAAGCACAATAATCGTACGATTAAAAATAAAAATCAAAAACTTTTTTTTTCTATTAAACTTACGGGATTTAAAGCGCTAACGAATGAATATTTTGAGCACTTATTAAAAAGATTTTTTTTAAAGTATTTTTTTTTTTGTGTGTGTATGTTTTTGATCGTATACGATAAGTTGTAAATTTTCGAGTCTTGAAACAACTGTAGATAGATTTAGGACTCGTTATAAAGCCTGCGTCTCAGACTTAAGTCGCAATCTTAAGAAAGCCTGTAAATATTATAAATAATCCCCTCTTAATGACCTATTATTATTATTATTATTATTATTTTTCACATCTTTTTTTTTCTCCGTTAACTTAATATATTTTTTGTAGGTAAAAGTGACAATTAAACACTGTACTTGAACCACAATTTGTAAGTTTTACAAATTTACGTAATAGACTATTTAAAAGGATCGTTTCGTGTGAAATTAAGTTTTAAAATAATAATACAAAATGTCGTCAAAAGCGTTGAACGTTTGCGAGGGGTCGGACGTTCGGCATTTTAGTGTACGGGATTTTGAGATTTCAAGATTTTGACAAAGATTTTGAGATTTTGCCCCAGAGATTCTGACTCAGATTTTAGAAATCTGGAAATCTAGTCCAAGATTTTAAGATTTCGGGATTTTAAAGGAAATTTTCAGATTTTGAACGCGATTTTCAGATTTCGAAGAAGATTTCGGGATTTTGTTCAGGATTTTCAGATTTTGAAGGAGATTTTCAGATTTCGAGGAGATTTTCGGATTTCGAGGAGATTTTCTGATTTTGATATTTTAGGATGAGATTTTGGGATTTTACGTTAAGATTTCGGGATTTCTAGGTTTTAATGTGAGATTTCGGGATTTTAGGTGAAGATTTCGGGATTTTAGGTGAAGATTTCGGGATTTTCAGATTTTAAAATAGGGATTTCGGGATTTTCAGATTTTAAGGTAGGGATTTTGGGATTTCTAGATTTTGACGTGAGATTTTAAAATTTTCAGATTTTGACGCGAGATTTTAAGATTTTTAGATTTTGACGTGAGATTTCGGGATTTCGAGATTTTCGAGAGAGATTTTAAACAGATTTCAATCGAAGTGTACGGGATTTTGACAAACGTCCGACCCCTCGAACGTTTGTAACACTATTATTTACCGTCCGATTTTGATGAAATTTAGATCATTTTAAAGCTATTAAAATGATCTATGTCGTTAAAGTGTTTAAAACGTAATTTTACAAGAACTAATCCCATTAAAAAAAACCCAAAAACAATATAATACACTAACAAACTTTATCAATATAATACAATAACGTAAAAAATAAAAAATAGGAATTTTATAAAAAAAAAAGTCACCATTAAAATAATTAAAGCACTAGATATACAGAGGTGAATATATAACTGGTACCGCGAAGAAATTGATTGATTGATTTTTTTTTTAATTGTTTGGTGGGAATTCGTATTTACCTTCGCCGCAGGACGAAGCGGAAGATGATTTGCGTCGACACTGGTTCAGGGCTAATGTTGTGGAGTTTTCAATAAGAGGCCAATTAGAAAGAGGTTAATAACAAATTCGTATTGATAACGTGTCTTTCGTAAAACCATTTTATTTACAAAAACAAAAGATATGTGCCAAAATTCTTCTAATATATCATAAAAATTAATTTTAAGCTTACCATATCCCAAGCCTTGAAGAAACAGGGTAAGAGCTTCAGCCACTTTGCCTGGCTGCTCCTCTAGTACCATGCCGCAATCAGAAAGCTAAACGCAGGCGCAAAACAAAAAAAAAACCATCGTAAGACGTCACCCCAAAAAATCTACGTCGTGGATGAAGTGTACGTAAGACTAAAAAGTGGTGTACCTTCATCCACGTAGATTTAGTGGGATCAAGACGCCCATTCATGGTGACAGTGTCTTCAAGATGAGGGGAGCAAGCGCCGGACATTAATAGAACCGGGCATTTGAAATTCCTGGTGACCTCTTTCTTAGTCGGGTCCATTTCTCGAAGAATACCGATATCTGTTCTCCTGAGATATTAAAATCCCTAATCAATCACTATCCTTCTACTTTAAAGGGCTCCACCAGAGGCTTGCGGGGTCTCTATCCTTACACGTGCAAAACGGCTGACCGCCTTTTACCTCTTCCAAAGGCCACCGCGCCCGCAAGCCGCTGGTGGAGCCCTTTAACCATCAAAATTCCTAACTCTAATTCAAACTTTCCGTACTTGATAAATGCGTCAATGAAAAGTGAAAGGTTATGGGCATTTATGGATTTATTAAAGTATTGCCTGTAGACTTGGGCTAAATCGTGATTGCGTTCCTCGGAACACTAAGAAATTGACAACAAAATGTACCATTTCCTTCAAAAGTGGGGGTATTGGTTTTTCTTCGGGGTTGAAGGCGTTTATTTACGCACCTTGCCAAAATGATGCCACATCAGGTATTCCTGGGTCGAATTGGTCATGCCTGAGCTTCGCAGATACATGGCGTTTAGTTTCTGGTAGCCCCATTCTGTCCAGCCCGCTTGCGTAGAAGTTGCATTGACCAGAAACATACCGTCAACGCAGTCTGGGTTTTCAAGCTAATGGCGCGACCCCAAACATATTTCTCGTGAATTTCATACCAACAAACCCTACAGCGAGCAACTAACCAACCAGTGTTCATTACAAATACATTACAATAGAGCTATCTCAGTTGTGACGTCAGTGCTTAGGTGAAACATCACAGACTTAGCTTTGGCTTGGTACCGTTTTGGTTCAATAGCATGAGTGACGTCACACTAAGACTTCCGAGATAGCTCTATACCTTACATTGAAGCAGGGTTCGGACGAAATTTTTATATTGAAAATCCCTGGACTTATCAAAGCTTGTCCCTGACCAAATATTGCCAATATCCCCAAAGAGAATATAGGGGAGGAGTGGAACCTCCCCCGCTTCACAAGCGTAAATAGTTATGTCTCGCCTAAATTATACTAGCGGTACGAGGGAGTTTCCGGCTCAGTCGCGCCACCTACGATATCATTTAATGTCTCAAACGGAAATGCCTCGGTACTGCGCGTTGAAGATGCGCGGTAGAAAAGAGTGACAAGTTTTGCCCCATTTTCCACTCCTCCCCTATATTCTCTTTGATATCCCTGACCAGCAAAGCGCGGGTCCAGTGGATCCCCTACAAGGTGACGAATTCCAGTTTTGGCTTGGCGAAGGCAGTAGGCATTTGTGGACATCCCGGCCACTAGGCTTGGCCAAGCTAAACCCGGAGTTCAGGAGGAAAGTCACCATCTAGGGGATCAACTGAACCCACGCTTTGCTTTTAAGTGTTTACCAGAGCCCACTTCATCACACCTGGCATATATTTAGCATTGCTCGAGGAAATCATGGTTTGATATACCAAACGAAATAGGCTGACCTATCCCTAACTTTTTAGGACAAAACTTTAAATCCCAGACTTATCACCCCCATTTCCCAAATCCCCAACTTCTCCAGGTTTCGTGCGAACCCTGAACCCTGGATAGTGACCATTTTGTAATGAACCCTGCTAGTTCATGGTAGGTACAATAAAAGTCAACTTACGGCAAACCTAGCTAGAATATTTGCTCCTGCACCCACACCAAAACCAATGAAGTGTTTCACGCTATTCGTACATACATTGAAGGTTAGAATTCATACTAAAACCCATATAACCTTAATTCACAAACACATTAATAAAAAAAAGCCCTAACTTGTAAAACTTCATCACTGGCAGTATCATTTCGGCGAGTTGGTCCATAGTAGGGTAAATAAACCTACGATAATTTTGCAAAAATTTTACATTTCCCCGGTATCTCTAAATATTAAAATATTTTGGTTTGTTACCCTTCGGGTAAAGGTGGAGCACCTTCTTCTTGCCCAGGCGCGTTAATATGATAAACGCAAAAACTTTGCATTAACGTTCTCATTTCAGGGTAATTGATAAAGGCTTGGAAAGTAGAGACGTCTAAAAACAGACTCGCGTTTTTAAAACCCAAACCAACCAAACCATAACCCCCATGATATCATTCATTTAACGTACGATTTAGACCAATATCGTGATAAGTAAATATTGCTGGCTTATTACGTTCTCCCTGTACGGCCACCAACATGGTGCCAAAAGGGGTTTCAATGCGGTCCTCCTAAAAACAAATTCACGAAAACCCGACAATTTAACACGCTACATTCCGAAAAATCTTTCGAAATTTTTAAAATTTAAATTAAGCGCAATTTAAATTTATTTAAGCGACGTTGTGAAAGGAAATGTAATTTAAAGGCCGACTTCCATCGAAAAGTGTTCTAGCGAACTGAAAACCGAGCATTTAGACTAACAATGGAGCGACCGTGCCGATTTTCGAATCCCCGCTGGGGTAAAAGATGGAAGGGTTCTAGCTATAGCTAACTGAAAGCCGTGTAAAGTGGGTTCTAGCGAACTGAAGATACACAATAGAAATCCTTTTAAATTTATTTCCTCTCGAATTTTTGCTTTCCCCTGAAGGAAATTCTCTATTGCGTGTCTTCAGTTCGCTAGAACCACATTGCACGGCTTTCAGTTAGCTAGAACCGTTCCATCTTTTACCCCAGCGGGGATTCGAAAATCGGCACGGTCCCTACTCCATTGTTAGTTTCGATGCTCGGTTTTCAGTTCGCTAGAACTCTTTTCGATGGAAGTCAGCCTTTAATAAAGCAAATTAAATTTAAAATAGGGTACAAGTACCTCCATAATCAAGGTACCAGAAAGATACTGAGTGCATAGGATAGAATAGAAAAGAGTCACACTTAAAAATAAATCTAAAACACAGACTAACACTAACTCTGGCTAAAATGGCATTAATTATAATTAAAACCCGAAATTAACTACGCAGTTTTTTATTTCTCACCGTTTTTTCCCAATAAATGTTTCTAGACTTCATGAACAACATTTTTATATTAATTCAAAAAAAAAAAGAACGCGACTCCAACACCGACTACAAAGTGTTTCAATCCGTTGCAGTTAAACAATATTCCAAGAAACTACTTTTAAGACAAAAATCCAATAGGAAGGCCATAATCTTAAGAATATCTCGTAAAATATTGCGATATTTAATTAGTTCCAAAGATTATTGCAAAATGGTCATAAATAAAACACCATATCGAAGCCCCCCTGCTAAGACAACTGACAAGTCACACCAAACCGAAATAAAAGGTTATTCAACTATTTTGACTCATTTTTACAAGGTGCAACATACTGTTGCCAAGATAAGTGGCTTTGGAAACAGTTATTTTACGTAAGGTAAGGTTCTGTTCAAAATTTTCTGTAATCATCAATGGGAACTATTTTGGTTATTTCCGCAGTACCAAGAAGTGATATCTAGTTTATTAGGAAGGAATAAATTAGCCACATTTCCAGCTTTATCTCCAGTCCAAACGTAGGTCCGGAGTTAATCCCCGCCTCTAAATTACAACCAGCATCTCATTGGTTCTTGAAAACTCACGTCAGCGCGGCGACGCGAATGACGAAAATTACAGTCATATTTTCGGACTGAGGAGAGGCGAAATAGCCCAGTCTCCTTTTACGTTCCCCCCCCCCTTGTATTTTGAAAGGGGGACTGGGACTATGGCGCGCGAATGCATAGGCATATTATACCTTCTCCCTAATAAACTAGATATCACTTCTTGGCAGTACGTAAAGCTACGTTTTATTTTCCAACCTTATTTAATATTGAATCATTTCATATAAGATCAATGGATTATGTTAATTTTTAGTTAATTAAATTCAATAAATGCCTATTTTTAATTTTATCATTTTAATTCAACAATTTTCCCATTCATGGTGCTTTCATCAAAAGTATATAGAAAGCATCTGCTACTTTATAATCCTATAGACCATTTCGATGTAACGAAGAGGCCGAGGGAAAGGCACGGGGGGGGGGTAAACTTTGCCTTCCATCTCTCTTTATAGCGCCTGCGCTGAAGACTTTTTGAATCACGAGAGTGCGCAGATACGGACGGCAATGTATCAACCCCACTGGGGGTTGCCTACCCCCTTTTTTACGGCTTGGTTCCCTGTGCCGCGGTCGGGAAGGTAAGCATACGCAGAGGGGGGTCGACACTATTCTGGGATGAAGGAGGGGAGGGTCGACACTATTCTGGGATGAAGGAGGGGAGGGTCGACACTATTCTGGGATGAAGGAGGGGAGGGTCGACACTATTCTGGGATGAAGGAGGGGAGGGTCGACACTATTCTGGGATGAAGGAGGGGAGGGTCGACACTATTCTGGGATGAAGGAGGGGAGGGTCGACACCATTCTGGGATGAAGGAGGGGAGGGTCGACACTATTCTGGGATGAAGGAGGGGAGGGTCGACACCATTCTGGGATGAAGGAGGGGAGGGTCGACACTATTCTGGGATGAAGGAGGGGAGGGTCGACACTATTCTGGGATGAAGGAGGGGAGGGTCGACACTATTCTGGGATGAAGGAGGGGAGGGTCGACACCATTCTGGGATGAAGGAGGGGAGGGTCGACACTATTCTGGGATGAAGGAGGGGAGGGTCGACACTATTCTGGGATGAAGGAGGGGAGGGTCGACACTATTCTGGGATGAAGGAGGGGAGGGTCGACACTATTCTGGGATGAAGGAGGGGAGGGTCGACACTATTCTGGGATGAAGGAGGGGAGGGTCGACACCATTCTGGGATGAAGGAGGGGAGGGTCGACACTATTCTGGGATGAAGGAGGGGAGGGTCGACACTATTCTGGGATGAAGGAGGGGAGGGTCGACACTATTCTGGGATGAAGGAGGGGAGGGTCGACACTATTCTGGGATGAAGGAGGGGAGGGTCGACACCATTCTGGGATGAAGGAGGGGAGGGTCGACACTATTCTGGGATGAAGGAGGGGAGGGTCGACATTATTCTGGGATGAAGGAGGGGAGGGTCGACACTATTCTGGGATGAAGGAGGGGAGGGTCGACACTATTCTGGGATGAAGGAGGGGAGGGCTCCTTATATTACACGGCGCGACTCGCGAGCGAGTTTCAACGAAGTGCGCTTTACTTTTTGATTTTATATCTATATACTTTTGCTTTCATACGCTATGGGAGCGGAAAATTACTTGACCTTTATTATCTTATAATATAAATTAACTTTTCCACACAAAATAATTCTGCATGGGCTCGTTAAACGTTACTTTCAGCTCCTTACATCAAAGCTTAATGTAATAAAAAAGGAAACTATGGCCCTTTCTTAATTGTTCTGATAAGATTAAGTTAGCGCCTAATAAACAATTAACATTAAAGCGTGTGTAACACTTAATAGCATTAATTCCGTAATTATTATTAACACAATCTAAAAATAGCCTTATCTTTAGCTAACCTATCATTATCAACTAAGACACACAAAATGCGAGATAGTTGTCAAGTTCAAACATACCTGAGAGTATGAATCGCTCCTCGAGAGCGAACGGATAAGTGGAAATTGTAATTCCACATTTCGTAGTTCTATATCATCCATTTTCACTGATCAAATTTCCAAATCTGCACAAAAGAATTCTAATATTACTTATAATATATTCAATCACACATAAATAAATCTGCAACGCTTGTTTTAATTTAATTTCATTAGTTTAATCATGGATGAAGGATGCGCGTGAGGAAATTTGTTTTCACTCTACAGGATAGGCAACTCCCTATCTCGGGCGACAGCTTATTCTGTATATACTCTGTTACAACATCGGTTGTCAGCACGCGTAAAGCTAGGTCTCTATGTAACCTAGCTTTGTGCGTGCTGACAAGAGACAATAAACTTCAGGATTTTCAGGATTTAAAATATCCGCGAGATTTTTAGCTCGAGTGCACGGAACTTTAGGCTTTTGTTTCAAATACGTGTAGTAGGCTATAGGCAATTACACACGTATTTGAAACTAAAGCCTAGAGGTCCGTGCACTCGAGCTAAAAAATTCGAGGATATTTTAAATCCTGAAGATCCTGAAGTTTTTGGTCTCTTGACAGCACGTACAAAGCTAGGTTGCATAGAGACCTAGCTTTTCGCATGCTGACAACCGATGTTGTAACATAGTATATACAGAATAAGCTGTCGTTCGAGATAGGGAGTTGCCTATCCTATAGCGTGAAAACAAATTTTCTCACCCGCATTCTTTATCCATGGTTTAATTATTTAAAGGTTCAACAACCACAGATGAAGAATGCGCGTGACGAAATCTGTTTTCACGCTATAGGATAGGCAACTCCCTATTTCTGACGCCGGCAGCTTATTCTGTATATACTCTGTTCTAGCTTCGGTTGTCAGCAAACGCAAAGCTAGGTCTCTATGTAGCGTAGCTTTGTGCGTGCTGACAAGAGACGAAGGAAATAATACGCTCAGTATTTAAATCTCGTGATTTTAAGTCCTGAAAATCAGTATTTCTTTCGTCTCTTGTCAGGACGCTTAAACCTACATTACATAGAGACCTAGTTTTACGCGTGCTGACAACCGTAGCTGGAACAGAGTATATACAGAATATGCTGCCGTCGGAGATAGGGAGTTGCCTATCCTATAGACTGAAAAAAATTTCCTCACGCGAATTCTTTATCCATGGTTTAAATATCTCTTAAAAGTTAAAATTTTCTCAGAATAACCAAAGAGGCCTGTTAAAATTTCCTGCTTTAATTTACCTAAAGCATTTAACAGTGAATTAAAAAAAATCCCTTCAAGATCTGTGAGCTAAATTTTGTAAAAGATCCGAAGTTTGTTTGGGCATACTCTTTCTTATAAATTGAGCTTGTATATCCAAAAAGATAAGTTGACATACGCATTTCTATTTTAGATCACGTTTTAAACCATTTTGAAATTGGGGAAAAAAGACTGAAGTGTTTATGGTCTAAGAGGTCTACATGTACACAATAAAAATGGATATTTCGTCATCTCCGTCCGTAACTAATAAATTTGGCAATCTATACCTACCAAGGTTATTTTGCTATAACTAGGGTCAGTTTCATATTTACTAAATGACAGTGATTCTAATAGTTAAATTTTAAGTCTAAAATATATTTTAAGTCAAAATATCAAACTATAAATCTAATCTACATCTCCGATTTTTTTTTTTTAAGTTCAGTAAAAGGTTAGGCGTCAAAAATTCCTACAAACCACGTGGGTATGATTTAAACACTCCGTTATTCCTCACAAAACTCAAGGGTATGGGAGAGGAATTATAAATTAAAAAACCAGTTATTGCACTCACTACCTTGGGCATATCGTTATAAAATAAACATGATAATATAATCTTTGATATAACAACTACAAACTATATAAATTCATAAGTAAATCTTCTCCTTTGGTTAGACAAAAATCCAAAATGGCCTTTTAAGGAAAAATTAAAATAGCTTTCAGACGCTGTAATGGCTACAGCACAGCCACTACAGCACAGGCTACTATAAAAATTCTACATGTATATGATCTAAAAATAGCAGCCTTCATGGAGACCTACTGGGTAGAGGGTTTTTCTGGGTAGGGATTCTGACTCACATAAAATTTGATGTCAAAATCATCTATTCATTCATTCAAAGTGATTTTTCTAAATGCTGACTCTCACAGCTAGTTTTATGTTAATTAACCTGATAAGCTATGCTAGGTTTCATAGTTCATATTCTTAGAAATTAGTCATACAATTGAAATTTTAACTCGATTTTCAAAATATAACTATAACAAAAGCAATACTTGAAATATACAAGCTAGATATACTTAGATAGATTTAGACTTTTAAAGCAAATAATTTTTATGGGTTCAAGATTCTTCTAAAAACCACAACACAAGGTGAACTTAATTCTTTCAAAGATTCCAAAATTTAGTTTACCCTCAAAGATATCAGGATTTACGAGTCTAATATTATTAACTAGTTAAGGACTACAAGAATCCTAATTTTGATCTCTAATTTTAGGTTGACCTAAAGGGCTAACCGTTTCTCCCACACCCAGTCCGACAGACCAAGGCCTATGCCCCCTTCACCGCACAAAATCGGGGGAAAAGTTTTAATGATAATCTAAATTTGGAAACAGTGAAAAATGAATCCGTCATGCTAGGGCAAAACCTTTAAGTGTAATTTTGACAAGCAAAGACATTTCTATCGTTTCTAGGGCGTGGGCCTCAAATTTCTTATAAGAAAAAAGTCAATACCCTTTCCTCGAAGTTGACCTACACTGCCCGCCGCTCGACTTTACTCTGCCGCTGTGTAATAAGCCTAAAACGTTACCTAACTTAGGGAATCCAAGGAGCGTGCGAATCCCCCTTTTCCCCTTTGGCAAAAATCGGCCATAGGCCAAATCAATAACACCAAGGCTTAGCAAACGAAATCACGTCGTCGTACCAGGCTTCACTGCCTTTCGGGTCGATTTACAGTACAAGAAAAGGTTAAATAAACTTAACACTTACTTTATGTTGAAATTAAATTAAATACGACTGTAAGGCCTGATCTTTTAAACAATAGCTATTATATTCAACCGGATTAACTTTTTCCGAAACAAAAACACAAGTTAACGGACGCGGACAAAGAAACGCGGCAGCATAGACGAAAATACAGCAACTGGCTTCTTTCTGGCCCCAGAGAATGTTTGGGGCTCAAAACAGGGGGTGCGGCCGTTACGTCATTGGATGACAGAATACGTGCTGCCAACCGGGTGCGATTTTTCACCAAGGAGTCGCGTTGTTTGGAGTATATTTCAAAAGCTTTAAAGGTACTGTTACAATTATCTTCGCATAGGGTAATATTACTCCATGGAATATAATTTAAAGTTGACGACTTTGGGCGGGAAAGTCAATGATCACGTGGTTCTATGAATTCCTCCGCATCGACGCCTGACAAAAACCAGGCGCGGAAGAGGCCCCTTCAAACAAAAAATTAAAATTACAAAAGGAAAGCTAGTGACTATTATCACGTAGAAACAATAATAAGAAAAACTGGTTTTGAAACATTTTAATGCATTTCTATTTTATACTTTATTTTCATCCATACTACCAGATACTACACTTAATTAATTAAAATTGAAGGGTTTTTATTTGGCCTATTTTGTATATAAAAATTTATTTTAAACACTGAGTTTTATTTTGTACTATTTATAGCAAAAATCCAATTTACTAGTTTTAACTTAAGTTATTATTATGACCCTGTAAATTTTGTTTATTTTAATTAGGGTTTTAAACATTTATACTTTATATGTCTATAAGCATAAATATAATCTTTTAAGAATAAAATTTTAGCTACAGTAAAAATAATTGCACAAGATTATAAATTAATGACGATTTTTTTTTAACATTTAAATTAAAGCATCAATGGAAACTTCTATTAAGGCACTTTATATTTAATATCTTTGGAATATTTATTTTATATCACAAAAAAACTAAAATTTCACCCTAGAACATTTTGGTAAAATTGGACCTCTATAATATCAGATCTAGTATTAAAAATATTTTTAAAATTACGTTCTACATTATTTTAAAACAATTAAAAACTAAAATTTTCTTATAATTAAGTTGTCGCTATCATAAATATATCGCTAATTATTTACAAAACTATGATATCTTTGGAATTTTAAGTCTTTGTTTCCCAAATTTGGAATAAAAATATAGTTTTTAATCGTAAGTAATCCCAGATATTTCCGGATCCGAGTGAAAAGCTTCCAATTGATGATTTTGAACTCTACGATGCTCGGATCTCAATGATCTACACGATTTGGATGATCCAGCTGATAAAGATGATCTTTGGCTTCCGCTTCTACGTAAACCCGATGAATTTCTTTGAGGTGTAAAATTCAATGATGTGGGGAAAACAGTTTCAACCCAATAATGTTTCAAAGCATCAGCCGCAGTCAATCGAGATGCGGGGTTGATAGTTAATAATTTTTGAACAAAATCTTTGGCATAATCCGAGATTCCATCCCAAACAATTCCGGTAAAATTATATTTCCCTTTCAAAATCTGTTTAAAGATCTGAGAGTCTTGTTTGGCATCAAATGGGAAAGTTCCGCTTAAAACGATATAAGTTATAACTCCAACTGCCCAAATATCGACACCGCTAGTGTAAGGTCGCCTCATAACAATTTCTGGGGCGATATATTGAGGAGTGCCGCAAATAGTATGCATATAAGGATTTCCGTTCGATTTTCTGGTACTGGCAAAACCAAAGTCCGTGATTAATAGTTTAGAATCATTTCCAGGATGATAGTAGAGTAGATTATCGGGTTTCAGATCTCTGTGAGTAATTCCCAAACTATGCAGGTATCCAATTCCACTCAGGACCATTCTTAAAACTTTTTGAGCTTCAAATTCATTGTAAAAACCGTGAGTTTCCAGTCTGTCTAATAAACTTCCACCAGTGGCTAGCTCCATCACCATAAATACTTTAGTATCAGTCTCAAAAACTTCAATTAGTTGTATAACATTAGGATGGTTCACTCGGCGCAATACAGTTAACTCAGCTTCAAAAATATCCTTCCCCTCGGCACTCTCTATCATCTTTATAGCGTAAGGTTGATAAGTAGACCTATCCTCAACCCTAACAACTCTGCTAAAACTACCCTTTCCAATGACAGCCTTAATTTTGTATTTAGTATTAATTCTTGAGTCGATAATTAGACTTTCTCGTGGTTTTAAGGCCTTTGAAGTCGTTTTTCTGGGGGTATTACTTCTATTTTTGGAGCTACTAGATCGTGAGGAAGAACTACGGCGACTATTTCTACGTTTTGGGTTGTTTTGATTGTTTGAATGTGGCTTTAATACTTGTTGAATAATTACCGGCTGGTTTTTTGAGTATTTATCATTGATAATCTTCGATTCTTGACACCCCATTCTTAAGTGTTAACTTTATTTACTTCTGAAGTTATTGCTTGCGGAGTCAGAGGTCAGCTTTACAGGAACTCGTCGTCGTCTTGTTAAGCCTTGGCTAACGTCATTATTCCATTATTATGTTGTATTTAAAACACGGGTTGAAACTTGAAAGTATTTCCGACTGTAAAATCATGATAAAACGCGAAAAAGGGTCTTAAAACTTCGAGATTTAGGCGTTATGTGGTATTCATCATTTGACATAGCATTTTGGCGCGGCTCTATAAAAAACACAAAGGAATTCCACTTCACCCGAGGCCAGAAAAAAACTCGAGAACAGAGCAGCGGAAAAGAAAAGGGGGGAAAATCAGTATTGTTAACTTTAAGACTAGTATTCAGTCATAATTTGCTTTGATAATAAAGCCAAGCTTGAGAGAGACCGTCTTAACTTGGTAAGAAAACCGTAGAAGAGCAAATTTCGACTGGCGCTAGCCTCGTGAAAATATTTAACCAATGAAAACGGTCTCTTGACTCTGAGTTGATGACGTATTTTTTTAAAACAAAATTATAATTATAAGATTAGTTACGTCACTTCACGAGGGTATTTTCCCGCCCTATCGTCTTCCTTTCAGACAATCATCTGTCAAGGGCCGTCCCCCCCAAAGCAGGTAAAAAATATATTCTAATTAAAATTCTTAAATTTTAATCCAGACTTAAAAACAATTAAATTAACGTTTTAATTATGATTAATATACTCATAATTAACAGATAAGATGCCAACCTCGCCTTTTTTAAACCTATTTAATGAAATAAAGTCAAAAATTGGATATTTGGATGCAACTCCGTATAAAAATGAATATAGAGATATAATAGATTCTTACCGAACATTATCCGAAATTAATACTATAAAAGATTTATTGGAAACGCTGCTGGATCGCGATGCGTTTTGGGAAAAAAATATTGACGTTTTAGAGAACGTAGTTAAAAGAATGAGTCATTCTAATCAAAACAGGGGAGAGGGCCTCCTTGGTGCCATCTCTACCTATAAAAAACTCGAGATAAATAATGCCCCTAGCCATTGTGACATTTGCAAAGTTCCAGTTAATTGGGATAGACTATTGCAAGTTCAACATCTATCCCTCGCAGAACCTTCCGCCCCTGAAGCTGAAACTGAGGATTTAGATGAGGAACAAGGTTTGAAAGTTAAGGGGAACATAACATTATACCTTCTAAATATAAAAGGGAAAATATTAAAAAATAAATGATCTCTTATTACAGAATAATTAACATTTAATTAAGTCTTAAAAACGGGGACTACTGCGCCGCCATTGCTTTGGTGGCGTTTGCCCCTACGTGATTGGTTGAATTCTCACAGGCTGAGAGCCCACTCAATCACGCGCGTGAGAAGTTCGTTTAGCAGACGCCACTAAACCAATGACGCATGGCGCAGTATTCCTCGTTTTCAAGCCTAATTAAATGCTAATTATCATATTGTAATAAGAGATCTAGTTTATTAGGGAGAAGGTATAAAATCGCCACATTTATAATCTAGCTTTATCTCCAGTCCAAAAGACGTAGGTCCGGAGTTAATCCCCGCCTCTAAATTACAACCAGCATGCATCTCATTGATTCTTGAAAACTCACGTCAGCGCGACGCGAATGACGAAAATTACAGTCATATTTTCCGTCTGAGGAGAGGCGAAATAGTCGGCCTCCTTTTACGTCCCCCCTTGTATTTTGAAAGGGGGACTGGGACTATGGCGCGCGAATACTTAGGCATCTTTTACCTTCTCCCTAATAAACCAGATATCACTTCTTGATTTAGCAAAAGGCCGCTCGTTTAAGGTATAATGTTACGTTACCTTACCTTTGACTTTAATATAAGTTCTTAACGCATTACCTTACATTTTCGTACATATATAGAGTTTAATCTAATAGTCTTATATTTGAGTGAAAGACTAGCGAATGATTGGAGGAAATTAGCTACGTGTTTACGTCTGGAACGTGGTCTAATTGAAACAATTGCTTCGGATGAAAAATCAACAAGCGCTATGGTTGAAAGAATGCTTCAAACATGGAGGAAACAAAATGGAAATATGGCGACGAAAGAAGTTCTCATCACAAAATTAAATACTCGTCACGTATTAAGACGAGATTTAGTCGAAGCGATTGTAAAGGGAAAACACAAATGAAATAAAATGACGAAAATATTACTTAAAAAGATTCAAATTTATATATAAATTTTATATAAGCCCGTTACACGCCATAATATTTATAAACTATGTACAAATCAAAAGATGAAAATCAATCAATCAATCGGTGATTTACTATTTTTGACCATAATAAAAATTCATCAAATTTTCTTGTTTGTTTTTTCAGTTATTTTCACGTTCAACAATGAAGAGTTTGTTTTATATTATATCAGTGAGCATTTAAAACAAAATTTAGACTAAATTCCAGAGTAGGCCTACTAAGTTACTAACTAGTTTCTTCAATGTGTAATGCTATTTAATTTTAGGGAGACTCCATTTAAAGGGATGTACAATCCGTTATGTATGGGCGTGTCTATAAGACTCAAGAACTATATTTTTTAGTAGTAGTGTTACTATTTCCTGAAGTAGTGATTAGGCTGTCGTCTGCTTGAACGTCTGTTTCTACGGTAGATGCCCCATTGAGTTGAGAAAATTACCACTAGAGTGGCCTTTGCGTTAAGCCGCCTATTGGGGGAACGGGGGACAACTTTTAAAGCAATGGGACGGACGGACAGGCACCAAGTTTATCAAACGATGGTGTCGCCATCTCGAAAACGAACTTTAAATTTCCGCGTTTTACATGTATCCTTGAAATTAGTCAAATTTCCCGCCATTTCTGTTAGTTCCCTTTTTTGCACCGGGATGGCGCCACAAGCGCGTGATAGAGTTCATTTTGGTCTACATCCTTGCGGATGAAAGGCCACTCTAGTGGTAATTTTCTCAACTCAATGAGATGCCCATTCCCAATGCACTGATAATGCTACGAACTTCACGCATGCTCAGTAGAGCTATATTTGATGGAAGATAAGTTTGATATAGGCCCCGCCCATACATAACGGATTGTACATCCCTTTAAGATAAAACTTACCTCTCATTTTTTTCCGTTAAGATATTTATATTCTACCCGTTTTTTAACGTAAATACTAAATACGCGAGACTATAAATATTACCACGTAATCGCAATAATTTTGGCAAAAATAGACTTATTTACAAGTACAAATTTCATTCGTGAGTTTAAACTGTTAAATAGTTCTTTATGAGAGTATTTACGCGTAGTATACTCTCCATCACACCGTCTGATGAAAGAAGGGGTGGGAAACGTACCTTTATCGAGTTAAATCAGTCCGCATCAATGGTATGAGTGTCCATTCTCTCCGTTTTTGTGATAAGAGAGTAACTAATAGGTTTCCTGGAATTGGTAATGATTGTTGGGGTGCCTTCTAAAGAAGTTTCCACCGATCCCAGCAACAAATGCAATTGGTCTCGACACATTCCTAATGCTCTTTGATACTTTTCAACTTGTATCTGCGCGATTCTCAAATCGTCCTCGCTGGTTTTTAACTTTTGGTTACATTTTTCAAGTTCCACACTCAATTTTTGAGCATTTTGTTCACTAATTGACGCGGCTTCGTGCATTTCATCTGAAATATAAAAGTTGGTACCGAAAATAGACTAAAAAAAAAAATATTTATAACTGACCTAATTCTTCTTGCATTTCTCTCATCTTTTCCTCGGTATCAGCGCGCGCTTTTTCACTGCGTTTTAATTGTTGCAGGAGTTTCTCAACGTCCAATAACGCGCCTTTGTAGACGACTAACTGCTCGTTAGTGTCAACAGAATCATTGTTGTTTTCAATAACCGGTGTTTCCGCAATTTCCATTTCCGTCACAGTCTCAGTGTTAAGGGGACAAACCAAACTTGGCATCTTAAATACCGGCAAGTACTTCTTATTACCAGCGGCCAATTCCTCAATGGTCTTTTTCTTCACCACACTTTCATCATCTTTATTGTCTTGCTGTTGCTCGGTCAACAACTTATCAGTCATCTTTCGATAATGAAGCATTTCCTTCTTGACAAGTTTTTGAAGAAGTTTACGTACCTTCGAAAGAAAAAAAGGAACCGGCAAATTGCGGGCGGGTCGTTGATGAAAGTGACAATTACTTACTTGGGATCTTGAGAGATTAAGTCCAATAACGTATAGTATCTCCTCTAAATCTTTTTCAGCAATGTATCCACAATGATTTTGATCAAAGTAAACGAAGGACAATAAGAGATCGGGTTTAGCAGTGAATGTTTGAAGTTTTTTATCCTTTTTCTTCTTTTTGTCTTTGGAATCTTTGGCTGTACGTTGTTGTTCCTCATCTTCTTCCTGCAGTTCATCTTCGGCGGATTGTTCTTCGTCTTTCTCACTATATTCTTCACCTTCCTTTTTCTTATCATCTTTATCTTTGCGATCATCTTTCTTATCGAGTTTCTTCTTGTCCTGCGATAATAAGGATATTAGTCCCTTCCCAAAGGGCAGCCAAAGAAGACTGAATGTGTTACCGAACCTTGTCATCTTCTTTGAGATCTGGGGCATCTGCCAAAGCGCAGTAAATGGAAAATCCAAAGTCTCTCATCAACATTTCGTTGAACAACTCGGCAAAAAGCGACACTTCGAATGAATGTTCTTTATTGTCCTCTTGACGATAATCCAAGAGAACTGATAGGGACATGATGGTACAGTCAAATTTTCCTCCTTTCGCTACGGGCGACGGATGAACTAAAACCGCGGGAACTTCAGGAAGTTGGAATCGTTTCTCAAAAGCGACTCGTTCTTTCTCCTCCTTAAGTTTCTTCTCTTCCTCTTCCTTCTTCTTTTTTTCATCATCGGCAATGTCACTTTCAAGTTTCTCGGCCTCCGCTAACTCTTCTTTCTCAGTCTTAGGTGCCGGAATCTCTTTCTGTTCCTCCTTTTCACTCTCCGCTTTAAGAACTTTGGATAATCTAGCTATCAACTGGGATTTTAAGCCTTTCATGTTGAGTCCCCTGGCTTCTAACTCGCCCCTTAGATCGCTAACCTAATAAATTTCGCAATGTTACAGCGAATTACGGTTAAACCTAGTTAGGGTTAATATACCTTCATAGTTTTTGGATCTAACTCCGAATAATGCGTCGGTTCTTGTTTGGTCGCTTCATCCGGAACAGTTTCCTCATCTTCCTATTGACATAGAATAAAAACGATGAAAAAATGCGACATTAAGTGATAATTAGAATCAAAGTTATAATATGATTATCAAACTGATATTAATTAATGAAGGTTTAAACCAAAAAAAAAAAAAAATTAAATTAAAAGCCTAAAATGTGTAATTGTAAAATAAGAGAGAGAAAAAAATGCTATTGATAAATCTCTTCGTAGTATGTATGAGCTGAAAGAAATGGATGTCCACTTGGGCTAGCTACCAAGCCATGCCATATATGGATGACGGTTTGTTTCTCCGTTTTTACAACCAGGCCCCTGTCGAATCTTTTCAGAAAGTAAAAAAGTCTCATTAAAGGAACGCGTCCTTACAAGCAATGATTTATAAACGTATTAAAAGTGACTGAATCTTTTGATTAAAGTGTTAGATTTAGATCTTTGAACCGTTAACACCGTCAACTCAAAACTCATCATTTCCTTAATTCATTTACCACAAATGACATCTGTTTAAAAATTTGATTTAAAAACTTTAGTCACTCTAAACGTTACTATACAGTTTTATAATAGTTTAGGGGATTACGCTTCGTAATTATTAAATACTGATTAAACAGATATCAATTGCACTTCGTGTGTGCAATACCAATAACATTTTTATCGTTATTGCAAATTATGTTCATTACAAACGTGATTATTCAACTAGGAATGCGTTTCATCCATCGAAATTTGGTTCCTAATTGCATACCAATTAGCCTTATTCCTGATCAGCGCCACCTACCCATAGCGGCGACTTTGAGAACTACTGTAAGCGGCAAGCCAATCACATGTCGCTAAAATCTGGTGACGTCACTGACTGGCACTCTCGGGCCTTACCAAAAATGACGTCACCAGATTTTAGCGACATCTGATTGGCTTGCCGCTTACAGTAGTTCTCAAAGTCGCCGCTATGGGTAGATGGCGCTGATCAGGAATAAGGCTAATTCAAACCTAGATCATTATTCAACTACTAAAGTATCTCTTTGAAACTTTTAAGGGGCGTATTGCAATTTTATTACGAGTTACTTCTCTTCAACCAATGAAGTTAACTCTTTGAAACTCTGAGGGGCATATTGCAATTTTATCGCAATTCAACTACGAGTTACTTACTTGAAATCAGTCAGTCACCAAATGAACCAGGTTTACGTGTTTGTAACGTCACAATTTCACAAAGAAAATGAAGGAAGCGAAGAGGATTTGCTTTTGTACAACTCTTATATCAGAAAGAATTACGTTTCGATAACTTTATAGATATAGGATCATTGCTTGTAATATTAAAATAAACGCGCGAGATTCTGGCTAAAAACTATATATCTGACGATAGATAATCCACCAAAAACTGTGCCTGAGAGAAAAATTTGGTTTTCTGAAAATAGCTGCGAGACAAAAAACTTTTCAGAGAGAGAGAGAGGGGGGGGGGGTTAAAATAAAAGTGTGTGTCTATATTGCTTATCGGAAATGGATTTCAGTGCCTGGCTTTCGTTGGTTTCCTCCATTTCCTCCCGGAGTTTTTGTTGAAGCTGTTTTTTGTAGCCAGCCGCGAGTTGATCCCACTCTAAGGCAGTGGGAACGCAGCTCCAAGAAAAATCAGCTGGTAAGAAAATGACGACAGTTTCGACTCGTTTGGGCACCACTCTGCCTTTGTGAGTCGATTCTCCGCGACGATAGTGGATTTCGGAGAATCGATACCTATAATGGAGGAAGGGAAAAAGGAAAGACGAGAGGAAAGAGACAGAGCAACCACAGCTGTACTAAAAAAAACCAACCTTCTACAAAAATAAAAATATATCTCGAACGCTGACTCTCTGAAAATAATTCATTTAGTCATAACAACTCTCCCTCCCTTGTCTTAAACCATTAGAAAGATCAAATTTTTTAACAAAAGAGACCGTTTCATTCAAATTAAATTAATTTAAATTTAGTTTAAGTTGATTTCACGTGTTTAACTTTCATTTTTCGTTTTGCGCTTTTTAGACCTGAAAAACGATTGTTCCAACCCTTCCCGGCTGGGTGCCTTCTTCCCCCCCCCCTTTGCGTGACTAAATTAATTTTATTCATAATCGGGATACTCGATATTTAAAAGTAGAAAAACCGCAAAGTAAAAATAAGCCGAGGTTACCTTATAATAAATTTAATAACGCTAATCCTAGTCACTGGAGATTAGTGGTCGCACAAAATGTTAATCTTGCCGGGGAAATCTTGTTTAAAAGAAACTACTAAGGATCACCTTATAATAAATTTAATAACGTTAATTCTAGTCACTTGAGATTAGTGGTCGCGCAAAATGTTTATCTTGCCGGGGAAATCTTGTTTAAAAGAAACTGCTAAGGGTCACCTTATAATAAATTTAATAATGCTAATTGTAGTCACTAGAGATTAGAGGTCGCGCAAACAGTTACTCTTGCCGGGGAAATCTTGTTTAAAAGAAACTACTAAGGGTCACCTTATAATAAATTTAATAACGTTAATTCTAGTCACTTGAGATTAGTGGTCGCGCAAAATGTTTATCTTGCCGGGGAAATCTTGTTTAAAAGAAACTGCTAAGGCTCACCTTATAATAAATTTAATAATGCTAATTGTAGTCACTAGAGATTAGAGGTCGCGCAAAAAGTTAGTCTGGCCGGGGCCATCTTGTTTTAAGAAAATGCTAGATCTCCCTTCAAACGCGACTTTAAACAATTAATATTATTATTATTATTAGAGATAAAGGCATTTTTAAACTAGTACAAATATTACGCTAGTCTAAATCCCAAAAGCAAAGACCACATGCAATAAGAAAAAAATCAACTTACCAATGAGTTGTTCTACTCAAATCTATGCCTGTCAAAGCTTTGCACGTTCTGACAGCAGTTTTGATCAAGACAGATGGATCAGTATCAGGATTTGGACCATCCAAAGAAGGGGACCACGGACCTCCGATAGCCACAGTTTCATTTTTGCCCTTTAAGCCGACTAGAAAACTGATGAGCCGGGTTGGATGAACAAAATTTTCTTTGTACTCGTCTCCATCTTCAGCCAGAGCGCAAGCTCTTTGAAATATTTCCTCCAAAGGTGGTGTGCTAAGTAACATAACTTTGGCGCTGAAGAGGTAATCAGCGTCAGGAGGTTCTAAGACAGCGTCATTAGGAACTACCGGTTCTACATCTTTGGACATAATATGAAAGGTGCAAGGATGATCCAGGCCAAATGGTCTATGGGCTGGGAACGCGTCTTGCCATAAAAAATTTGCGCAAAAGAAATCTGAAGGGATGTAGAGATTGTTGTATCTTTTACGTAGTTCAACAATATTTCCGTCTCGCCTTGGAAAAAGTAAAACACTTAACGTAACTTAAAATGTCTCAAAAAGTAACGTTATTAAAACTTTAACTTACAAATCAAGGGATATTTTAGGTATTTGAACATTGTATCTTGGAACAACTCTTAATCTACGCCTGGGAGGACTTCTACTGGGTCTTTTAGGCGATCTTGGACGTTTAATAGGTGTAGGCGAGTATCTTTCATACTCTCTTTCCCTATAACGTTCTCGTCTTTCTTCACGACGAACTTCTCTTTCCCGGCGACTTATAGATGGAGGTGGAGTGTGTCTACGTGTTGGTACAGTCATTCTCTGGCCTACAAATTTTGAATTTAAATTAATGCATTTGACCTATAAATAAATGATTATGATTCATTAATACTTACATAAAGAGTTCCCAAACTGAGAAACTGAGCTTGAAGCGATGATGGGCATGCCTGAAGTAACCACAGAACCTACAGTTGATACTGATGGAGATATAGCCATACTACAAGCCACAGATATGCCTGGACGGTTGCTACTTGAAGGATTTAGCTATTGGACAAATAATTAGCGAATAACGTTAAGATTTTGAGAAATAATTTGATATAAACAAAAGTGGATGAGGGGAAAAGTATGAAAATGGCCAAAAGTCGCGAGTCATCAGAGTTTCGCCGTAGTTGACCGTTTTATTGGCGTAGCTATACTGGGCCTGTTCACTCCCTTAAAGTAGGTCTTGTGTTCATTCGCGGTTTCGCGGTTACCGTCGTCTGCTATTGTGTATGCTAGAACTTCCTCGATTTGTGTTTGTAGTCAGGACAGAGTAGCTGGTAATGTTTTAAAAGGTATTTGAAGGTATAATATGGATTTAAGTAAGGTTATCGAAGCAATAGAAGAGCGCATAAAACTATATACGTTTAAAACAAATCTCGGTAGCTTAGCTATAGCGCGAGCAGCTTGCGTCGTGATGCGCGTGATCGAGTGGGCTATGGTTAAACCAAGGAGCATAAATGTCTGAACTACTTTCAATCGCGAGTTTGCAAGTCCATCAGCCACTAGTAAACTAAATAGTTATTGGCGAAACTTTGATGTCCGCGTTTTTTAACACAGGCTCTATGGCCATTGTCATACTTTCCCTCTCATCCACATTTGATATAAATAATATTTTACTTGATTTGGAAGTACTTGGATTCGAGTTGCATTCCATTTAAAAGGCATATTAGGATTATAAGTGGCTTCAACCAAGACCCTTTCGCAAACCTTTGGCATACTACCCTTAATGGCACTGTTAACCATAATAAAAGTTTACTTATCTCCGTTTTGAATAAGTACTTATCTTTTTTAATCTTACCTGGTTTGAAAGAAGACATCCTCATCGACAAATCCAAAATTATCGTGTAGTTTCGTTACAGTACCGGTAAAAACTCTCTGTTGAGGCTTTTGAGCTTGTTGTTGTTGATTCGCTGTTGCCACAGCTTGATGCACCGCTTGATGGGTGGCTTGATGATGAGCAGTTTGAAACTGAGGAGCTGGTTGACCCATCAATCTGGGAGCTGGGTAACTCACAGTAGCTACTTGGGTTGTCGCTAAAGTGGTGGGTAACGCTATGCCCGGTTGGGATACATGTAACATGGGTCCCTTTATAGAATGAAAGTATTTATAAACCCTAAAAACATTTAAGGTGGAATTCATAAACGTGCATCGGACGCAACGCAATTTAGTACAGGCAAAGGCAGGGCGTCGTGCGCAAAAGACAGGACTTTGCGCACGACGCCCTGCCTTCGCCTGTACTAAATTGCGTTGCGTCCCACGTGCGTTTATGAATTCCACCTTTAAGGAACAACTCGTCACTTACAGCTCCAACTGGTGCGGTAGTAGGTGCCATAGACACTGCTAATGCAAGGCCAGGTTGAGACATAACGGGTGGCAAGGCGTTTTTTTGTGGTCCAAAGGACATGGCAGTCTCTTGCCTCAAAACTTGAAGCCCTAAGGCTGCTAGACCCGGTCCAAAAGATCCTCCAGTTTGCTGGTTGGCTTGTTGAGTTTGCGCTGCTACAACAGCAGCTGCAGCATTGTGAGATGCTTGAGCGGTTAAAAGTGTGGCTCCCAGAGATTGTGGACCACCTACTGATGCGGCTTGAGCTAATGCTACACCTTAATTTACCTCATTAGATTAATTACTTAACCCTGACCTAAATTTCATAAAAATTTATAACTACCTCTAGCCCATGGAGGGTTTTTGGATGTGGTATATTGCGGAATTTTGCCTACATATATAAGTTAATTAGCTTATTTGGGATTAGTTTAAACTCACTTAATTACCTTTAGGCTCGTCAAACATATGCAAAGTGTTCATTTTCAATATTTTACGCACTTGCAATCGCGAGTTTCGAACTTTAGCCAGCCTGGGGCCCTGGGCTTCAAACTGTTAAAGGCCGATGATATGAAACTAACAAAAATAAAGACTTCCTATTTAATATCAACAAATTAACTTACCTTTATCTATTTTCCTCGTTGGATATTGCCTTTGATTTTGGCGATAATTTCATTAAATCCGAAGAAAAAATACTCAGCACCAGTCAGCACGCACAGTCCGAGTTCAAGTCAATGGCCACCATTGGCATTGAACCAGTCTGTCTCTTTGTAACTTCGTGAAAACTAGCCTCCAAAGAAAATAGTAGGTAAACTGAACTGAACCAATATAGTGAAAAGTTTAGCAGACGATTTTACTGATAAATAATAAAAAGGCTTAGGGTATTTTAGTTTTACCTTAATGCGTGTAGATGTCGCTACTAATATAACATGCTTCGTGACTTTCACACCATCCAGTCTGCCAGTCCAGGGTTGGAAATAAGGCAGGTTTACAAGTCCAAAACCAGTTTATTAATTGCTCGGAGCAGTTTATTTATTCCAAAAGTTGGGGTCAGTGGTCCCAGGGACCACTTTATTAATTATGGTTTTTGGAAAAAATAGACGGTGGGACCAGTTTATAAATGAGGGATTCCTTATTAGAATTTTTCTAGCTCAACACATTTTCTACAAATTCTACTCATAGGTAGTTAGTACTCCTTGGCTACAACTTCCCTACAAAAGTTTTGTAGTCTATTGACTATTGATCTTGTCTAGCGTCTATACTCTAGAATGAGTCTCTTGTAGTCGACAGTCTAGACTAGAGACGAGTCGGGTCGACTTTCTTTTCGACCCGACCCGGCCCGAGTCCAACTTTAAAATTATAAACTTAACCCGACCCGACCGAAAAAAAAAATTTAAAATAAAGACCCAAATTGGAAATTAATTTGGCCCGACCCGACCCGAATCGGGTTCGGGTCGGGTCGAAAAAGCCCGATTAAATCGGGGGCCAGACTCGTCTCTAGTCTAGACCATAGCCGCTGCCTACGCTATATCAAGGCCCGAGTACGGCACCCAATTTCCATTGAAAAATTGACAATTTAAGTCGCCGTTTTTTCCCACCAGGAGCGCTTGTAGCTGGACCTGTGTGACGTCATATTATTTGAAATACTTATTTTCCCGCGCTAGAAAAGGCGAGTAAAGGGACGAGACGGGCGAGTAGCTACTAGCTCCCAGCGAAACTGGGCAACGGCGGGCTAAAGGGAGAACGGATTGGGATTGGGTACGTGCGTGTACGCGGCAGCGGTTTCGGCCGCTTTCGGCGTCGATTGGGAATGGGAGTTTGGGACATTCTAGAAAAATATTTAAGGCCATTGTTACACAATCATGCTCGCGACACTTATGGTCTTCTTACAATCAGAAAAACACTAATTTATTTATTCACTATCTCGAAAGATTTTAAGTGTGAATAAATAATTAAATGGTAATTGCAACAAGTTTACTTCTTAAATGAAAAACTTTCAACAGGCTTGTTTCGTATCATGAACAATGACATAACAATGAATAGTTTCAATTACCGTTTTTGATAAAAATAATAAATATCATTATTATAAATCTTTCTAATAATAATGAAAATATATTATAAATATTAGAATATTTACGCATTATTAATAGCATTGAAACGCTGGAAAATAGTAATTTTTTATTAAAAAATTTGGCCCATCATATTTATGCACGCTCCCTCCAATTTCAAATAAATGGAAGATCCCTTAAAATGGGACTGCTACGAGCGCCGTCTGCGAAAAAAAAAAAGAGCAAAAAACAAGGCGTCGCGTTCCTTAAAAGTCCCCCCTAGCCAGAAGAGCGTACTCGGGCCTTGATATAGCGTAGGCAGCGCCATAGCCAGTGTACTAGTTGTCAGTAGTCTTATTAGGCAGTAGTGCATGGTCACATTACAGGATTTTGATCTGGCTTACTGATAGCGAGAGAAGATATTGCCACCGAATTTATGTAAAATACAATAACGAATAAGGATAGTTCAGAAAAGGATTAAGAACTTCAAATATCATTAGACATGTTGATTGATATTTAGTGGCAACTAGTTGAAAAATTGTGATAAGAAATAAAAGTTAACTGTTATGGATTGTTATATGCTACTTTTTCCTACAGTAAAAAATTCAAAATCAATTAGAATTTTCAGTGTCTTTACGTGCTTTTTATTCTCACCATTTTAGAAATTTAATTTATGGTGGGACCGGTAAAATAATAATTAATGCGAGGGTCACTGGTCCCAAGGACCAGTTTAATAATTCCAACATGAGAGGTCGCTGGTCCCGAGGACCACTTACAAAATTCACCTTATTTCCAACCCTGGTCTGCCACTCACCCTCATCACCATGATCATCCAGCCAGGCTGGGAAATAAGGATATTTTTTAAACTAGTCCTTTGGACCAGTGACCCCCTAGTGTCTGAAATCATTTACTGGTCTCCGGCCTGGTCCCAGCCTTTGCTCTCCAATAGATTTGCAATTAATAAACTGGTCCCGAGGACCAGTAACCCCCACTTCTTGAATTAAAAAACTAGTCCAAGCAATTAATAAACTGGTTTTGGACCAGAGGAAGTGTGCTATTTCCCAGCCTGCATCCAGCATCCAGTCCCCATCCCTATCCAATGCTTAGATCTCCGCTTAGATGCTTCCTTCAGAGAGTGTTTCAACAACTATTTGAGTTTTACTACTTTCGTGACTTGTTCTGTTCGCTTTCAAGTTGCTCAAAGAGTCATATTGGCATAATCAGAGCCACCTCTGGCATAATCCATGCATTCAAATTTATTTAATATACTTTTTAACGTATTATATTTAGATTTTGAATATGATTTTAAAAATTTAAATACACAAATAAAATGTACAATAAAGTTTACAATAAAAAACTATACAATTATTTTCTTTTATCAAATGTCGTTCATGCGTACTCCTTTGGTTATTTAAACAAAAACCAATTGTACTTTTAGACAATACTCAACTGTATAGATTCGATTTTCAATAATATAATGATTTAATGACAATTAGCCTGTAATGATATTTACGAGTCATTATCATAAACGATCGCTTCCTTTCCATTATTATAACTTACTTATTGGATAATCGTTTTTATGCAAATTAAGTGAAATATTAAACCATTGAAGGACATGTCAAATTTAATCGGTGATCTTCTGAAAACCTCGGCAAATATTTTTCGTTGGAACAGCGGAGCAGTTGGTTTAGAAATTACGGTAGAAGTTTGAGTGTTTAACCCATTATAAATCGTCAATTTGTTTCGGTTTTTTCCCCGCAAATTTTTCGCGTCTTAAAATATTTTAAAATAATCACTTAACTTGTTATTATTTATTTAATTAAAGTTATTTAAAACTGAAGAGAAATAAATCAAATACGAATTAAACATCATGACGTAAGTGAATTTAATTAATTAATTATTTAATTATACTTAAGCGTTTGAAGTTAATTCACTAAAGGCTTTTTAAAAATATGTTAAACATTAATTGATAGGAACGTATTATATAATTCAATCAGTAATATTAAGAAATTTAATGAAGACGAAACATTATTAACTTGAGAATTGATTTGATTACGACCAATTAAGTATTTAGAAGCTTCAGTTGGAAATGAAACAAGTAGGGATATAACTAAAAGGATTTCCAGGTATCGCTTATAAAACAGAAGTTCCGAGGTTTCAAAGTGAAGGTGTCAAGGTCGGACAGGCCGCGATGTATTAACCAATCAATAAGTTTAATTACTCGGACCCGAATTGTTGTAACCCCAAGAATTTAGTATCGTTTGAAAGGGTTAAAATAACGCTATAACATACTAAAATAATTTATCTTTATCTCTAACAAAACCAAAGTTACGCGTCAGTTTCCAAAGAAGAAGCGTCAATAACAAGTTTAAAGAGAAGTTTCGTCGTGTTTCATTAAAGGGCTAGTCACACGCCAACCCTTTAAAACCTCCCCATTGCGCTTAAAGGCCGACTTCCATCGAAAAGAGTTCTAGCGAACTGAAAACCGAGCATCGACAGTTCGAGACTAACAATGGAGCGACCGTGCCGATTTTCGAATCCCCGTAGGGGTAAAAGATGGAAGGGTTCTCGCTAACTGAAAGCCGTGCAATGTGGTTCTAGCGAACTTAAGATACACAATAGACAATTTTCTTCTGGGGAAAGCAAAAATTCGAGAGGAAATAAATTTAAAAGGATTTCTGTTGTTCATCTTCAGTTCGTTAGAACCACATTGCGCGGCTTTCAGTTAGCTAGAACCGTTCCAATTTTTGACCAAGCGGGGCTTCGAAAATCGGCACGGTCGCTTCATTGTTAGTCTAGATGCTCGGTTTTCAGTTCGCTAGAACCCTTTTCGCTGGAAGTCGGCCTTTAAAGAGAAGTTTCGTCGTGTTTCATTAAAGGGCTAGTCACACGCCAACCCTTTAAAACCTCCCATTGCGCTTAAATCCGTCTCTATAGTAAAACTGGGGTAGCAAAGCTCCTAATCCATACATAAACATCTATATTTAGCTCATGCTTATCGAACAGCTGGATCGATATCGACCCGGCCGTAAAGTCGGCTTCCCCGCGTTACTCGCTCCATCTTTAGCCCCTTTAAACCAAAATTTCACGGAACTTAACCTCCCATTAAACTCTAACACTTAACATAAAGTGCATGGAAGATAGTTACTAAATGTGTTTTTTCTCACATTCCAATGATTATCAGAATAATTAATAAAGTAGAGGTTGGGCTATCCCGCAGTGCATTATGGGTCCACTATAGGTGAATCACACTATACCCTTTTAACCAATAAGGGAGCTGGAATAGTGAAACGTCACGAATCATTGCGGAACTAAGTCCGAGCAGGAGCAACCAAGCTTTACAATAGAGACTAACGTAGGTCTATGAGGAAAGAATTTCCGCTTTACGAGGCAACCAAAGTCAGAGCGTTCATTTTTTCCCTTATGTCAATCGATGGTTGAATGTGTAACAGAGAAGGCATTTACAACGGAGCGCGGCGGATAAAGGATAGCTTAGTATTTTAATTTTTAAGAATTAAAACCTTGAAAGAAACGTCAAAAAGGTAACGTTTTCAAATTATCTATCAATTTCCGCGGTTATTACTAGTCACAAATTGAGTTCATTTTCCGTAATTCACGCTGTTTCTTTGTCTGGTGATTCTATCTCTCTCTCTCTCTCAACCATTGCCGCCGTGCCGGTAACCGACCATACTTTCTACAGGGCATTCCCCTAAACCCAACATCACGTCACGCTAGCATTGCTAACCCTTTTGTTAAAAAGCCGGTTTTGTCGATTTCATACCTTTTAGCAACTTACCTGCTTGCCCCCCGTTAAAGTCTAGCCAGGGAAGCCTTTCGCCAAATTTCTCTCCGAACCTTTTTTTCAAGTACAAGGTAGACCAGTACAGTACGTGTTTAGGTATAAAAAAAGAAGTGAATGCCATCAGGTATTCACGTCACGAATTATAAGTGTCACCAAATGACTCATTGTATGTCAAACGGTTGATTTTAAATCTTCTAATTTAAATTACGTGTCATTGTGATTAAATTTGAGATGGTTAGTAGTGACAGTCGGTTTGATTTATTTTTAACGTATTTTGTGATGCGTTAACATTTTTTATATAATATATAGATATTGTTTATTGCAATTATGCAAATTTTTATATTTCATTTTTTGGGTCCGTCTAGTTTTATATTGGAAATTTGCTTTGATCTACAAAATAATATTGATTTTCTATAATGAAGAGTGTATAGATTTTTTTAACTTGATAACAGAAACTCGGTCTATACTCTATAGTATTTGAGTTTCTTGGAAAAAATTCATATTTTGCTAAATAATTTATTTGTTGCCTTTCAAGAGCTCTGATGAAATACTTCAGTTCAAATTTCACTTTTTTTTTCAAACTAAAAGTACAAATATATAAAATATCTAAAATATCTATAGTATTACTAACTTAATTTTATTTTGATATTTCCAAATAATTCGAAACCTCTCTAAATATTTCTATTTTTTTTAAGCTACTTTAATTTCAAAATAAGATTAGCGGTTTAATTTTCTATTATGTTAACTTGAATACTTCATAAAAATGATAATACAAGGAACCTTTAAATCAAAGCGTTGATAAAAAATCCCATAAACCCCTTTACAAGCCTACGTGAAAAATCACGTAACCACGAATTGATTAGATTAAAAACACTTTAAAGTGTCAACTAGAAGTTATTTTATCTTTACTTTTTCACTACTGTTTTTTAAGAAAAAAAAATGTTACGAAATGATTCAATTTTAATAAACTAATTTAGATATACAGTTCGCGGGAACTACGCGGTGGTAATTAGTCCAGTTTTGTTATATTTTGACCGATTTGGACTATTTGCAGTTCAAAATGGACCATTACCTGCAATACGTCGGAGGAACTGTAGGAGCAGCTGTAATTACAGGGGCAGCAATATCTACAGCCATGTATCTAGCTTGTAAAGCGCAACCCATCACACCTTTAGTGGATTTAGACAATCAAACCGACGAGCAACCGGTAAGTTATAATTAAAATTAAATGCGCGGTTAATTAAAAATTTAGTACGATATTCGAATAGAACGCGTATTGGGCTACAAAATGAGACCAACTACGCCAAAATCGGTCAATAATTAAGCGAGTTACGATATGATTAATAAAAATAAGTCGCAAAATATTTCATTGTTATCAGAAGGGGATAATAGAGGAAGGATGACACTCTGTATCCTCTTAATGCTTTAGTTATGTAACGTCATTCTTCCCAGGCTCCCCCTTTTAGTTTGCTTTCCCGCTCATCAAACTACAAATGGGCATCGCACCGTAAGGTGAATTCAATAGTTGTTTGGCACTAAATCCCCAGCAATCATCCCACAAACTTCGTCTTGACGTGGGACAAAATGCACAAGCGCGTCTTGCCAAATATTTAAACGCTAATAGAGTAATGATGATGGAACTATTTATCGCGTATGTGATTCGGTTTAGTAACCTTTCTCTAAGTGTTCCAATGTTGGGAAGAGTGACGTTACACTCACCCCGCTTTGTGGTACACTTCTCTCGAAGAGAAGTATTATATACTTCTGTTGTTATTCATAACCCGAGTCTCAATTTGTATAATAGCTCTTAATGTACACTTATACTCCACTTATCTACCCCTTTAACGTTGCAACTACCGCCTAACGTTATCTTTAAAATAAATCAAACCAAATCAATAGCAAATCGAAACAAAAAAATTTAATAAAAATCAATGTATAATTTTTCCGTTAAAAATATTTAAATTTAATTATAGTAAAGTTATTTCTTGACCAATATTGACGTAGTTGGTCTCATTTTGTAGCTCTCATAGCCCTCTACACTTATGACCTACAAAACCCCAAAATGTTGATAAGAAAACCCCCAAAAATAAAGTTTCAAGATTGTAAGGTCGCGTAAAAAATTATGATAATTAAATTTTCCAGGGTCCCGACAAAGCCAGAATTTCGAGATTATGTGACTCAAACAAATACATAAAGCGCCTTTACGATGATGTACAAACTTTATACGATATCATGTACAGCGGAATGAAAATTTCAAGTAAGATTAATTACCAAATTCATCCCAAAAACTGTTGATTTCTTTAATTAACAATAGCGTAATTTACTTTAGGTGATGGGCCGTGTTTAGGTTCAAGGCAGACATTAGATTCTCCTTACGAATGGATTAGTTACAGTCAAGTTAGTCAACTATAATTACTTCTAAAAGTATATTTAACCTCATTTTATAAATTATTTGAAAAAAAAAAAAAAAAAAAGGTTTTGGAAAGATGCAGGCGATTTGGGGCTGGTTTATTACAATGTAATTTAACCCCGAGTCCTACAACCTTCGTTGGTATTTTTGCTAAAAATTCAGTAGAGGTTTGTACTCAATTTTTAAATTATACAAATTAGGCTTTAATGGTTATTTTTCCTAATTAATTTTTGTCGATTAGTGGGTTCTAACGGAAAATGCCTGCTATCATTATTCTATGGTAATTGTACCATTGTACGACACATTAGGTCCCGAAGCTTGTTCTTTCATTATTCAACAAGGTATAATAGTGTTATAAAAATGCGGAAGTACTTGGGGTTAAAGTGAAGTACTTCTTTTAGCTTCTATTTCGTTGGTTATCTGCGACGAAGAAGTAAAAGTCGAGTCCATGTTGAAGCAGACATCGGAAACTCCATCCCTCAAAACCATAGTTTATATTCAAGACATATCTCCAGAAACTGTAGCTTTAGCCGAAGAAAAAGGCGTGGCTTTGCTTTCCTTCCAAGAAGTTGAAGTACGTAAAATAATAACTTACGTTTTAAAGGCCGACTTCCATCGAAAAGGGTTCTAGCAAACTGAAAACCGAGCATCGAGACTAACAATGGAGCGACCGTGCCGATTTTCGAAGCCCTGCTGGGTCAAAAGTTGGAAGGGTTCTCGCTGACTGAAAGCCGTGCAATGTGGTGGTTCTAGCGAACTGAAGATACACAATAGAGAATTTCCTTCACGGGGAAAGCAAAAATTCGAGAGGAAATAAACTGAAAAGGATTTCTATTGTTCATCTTCAATTCGCTAGAACCACATTGCACGGCTTTCAGTTAGCGAGAACCCTTCCATCTTTTACCCCAGCGGTGGCTTCATTGTTAGTCTCGATGCTCGGTTTTCAGTTCGCTAGAACCCTTTTCGATGGAAGTCGGCCTTTAAGTAAACTATCCTCAAAGATAACCTAAATATTAAACATTGACTTTCAGGAACTAGGCAGAACGAAACCCCATAAAGCTGTGGTAAGTTTCAAGGAACGATCGAAGCAATTGTTCATTTGACAAAAATGACGTATATTTCACAGCCCCCTAAACCTAGCGACTTGGCCACAGTATGCTACACAAGCGGCACCACGGGAAATCCTAAAGGTGTCATGCTAACCCACGATAGTATCTTAACATGCGTTTCAGCTGTAATGTACCAATTTGGTGAATTTGCTCCGCGACATGGCGATACCATGTTGTCTTTTCTACCTTTGGCACACATGTTAGAACGGTGTTGCGAAGTAAGCTATAATGTTCCTCGCGCCCTAATTACCGCAGTTCTGGTGTATAAACTAAATCCTTAAATTATAACAATTAATAGACTGCGGTGTACATGACTGGAGGCCAGATTGGTTTCTACGGCGGTGACATTCGTTACTTAATGGACGATATGATAGCGTTACGACCAACAATTACTCCGTGCGTTCCTCGAATCCTTAATAAAATCCACGACAAAGTGCATTCCAGCGTTAGCGGTAGCCGACTTAAAACCTGGCTGCTCAATACCGCCCTTAAGAACAAGCAAGCGGAACTTGATAGGCAAGTATATACTTGTCCCAACCAATCTTACCCTAATTAAAGCTACGTGTAACTAACCATTATACTTAACCCGCGCTAAAACAAAAGGCATGTCGTGTCTAATAACGGTATTTGGGATCGAATTGTCTTCAAGAGAGTGAGAGACAGCTTAGGGGGACGAGTCAGACTAATGGTTGTTGGGTCTGCACCAATCTCCAGTAACGTCCTCACTTTTGCGAGATGCGCTCTCGGTTGCATGGTACTTGTCTAATTCACCAACAATGAATGATTCGCGGATAATGCTAAACAATTGTAATCTCACCACTAACAGATTGTGGAAGGTTATGGTCAGACTGAATGCGTAGCTCCATGTACTCTAACCATTCCAGGCGACAATTCAACGGGCCATGTAGGACCACCCATACCCTGTTGCCAGATTAAACTAGCTGATGTCCCAGAAATGGAATACTACGCGTCAAACAGTCAAGGAGAGGTACGGTTTACGGTCAACTTATCTTAACAATATAACTCTAAACAATCACCCCACGTTTAATTTTTAGATTTGCGTCAAGGGACCCAACGTATTCCAAGGGTATTTCAAGGACCCTGAAAAAACGGCTGAAACAATCGACTCAGAGGGTTGGTTACATACGGGTGATATTGGAATGTGGCTACCCGTAAGTTATAGAATTAATTAATGGGATTAACCCTCGGATTAACTTAATAACATAATTTAAATAACTTATAACTTTTCATCAGAGTGGTTGTCTTAAAGTTATGGATAGAAAGAAACATATATTCAAATTGTCTCAGGGAGAATACATAGCGCCCGAAAAGATTGAAAATATCTATCAACGAAGTGTTTTTGTTTCTCATATTTTTGTCTACGGAGAGAGCTTAAAAGTAATTAAGTCTAATTAATTTTAATACGGTTATAACTTAAGTCGACTAATTTGATCAACTTTATAACAGTCTTGCTTGGTTGCCATTGTGGCCCCTGATAAAGAAGTCCTGACCAATTGGTGTAATGAAAATGAAGTTAGAGGCAGTTGGGTACAAATTTGTGACAATAAGGTAACGTATCTCTAGGGTATACATTGTGAATATAAAATAAACCCATGGTTCAATGCTCTCAGGAAGTTAAAAAAGCTGTCATCAACGACATGGTAGCCGAGGGGAAAAAATCGGGACTTAAATCGTTCGAACAGGTAACGTTGGTTATAACGCTAAGCCTAACTGGTCTATAACGCTAAGCCTAACTGGTCTATAACGCTAAGCCTAACTGGTCTATAACGCTAAGCCTAACTGGTCTATAACGCTAAGCCTAACTGGTCTATAACGCTAAGCCTAACTGGTCTATAACGCTAAGCCTAACTGGTCTATAACGCTAAGCCTAACTGGTCTATAACGCTAAGCCTAACTGGTCTATAACGCTAAGCCTAACTGGTCTATAACGCTAAGCCTAACTGGTCTATAACGCTAAGCCTAACTGGTCTATAACGCTAAGCCTAACTGGTCTATAACGCTAAGCCTAACTGGTCTATAACGCTAAGCCTAACTGGTCTATAACGCTAAGCCTAACTGGTCTAAAATGATATTTATATTAAAGGTAAAGGATATTTACTTGTACGATGGCTTATTCACGATTGAAAATGGGCTGCTTACACCGACATTGAAAACTAAGCGTCCAGAATGCCGTAAATATTTCATGCCTCAAATTGAAGCCATGTATAGCTCACTTGATTGAACATAATTTTACGTTCAAGTCACATAGGTCTAAATAATTTTAATTTTTAAAAAGAACTTTTAAACCCTTCCTAAAATAATTAATAGGTCAAAATAATTTATGTGATAATTAATTTAAATAATAACGTGGTCGGATTTTTGCTTAACATCTTGTTATATATAATTTAAATTGTTTTAATTCAAGCTAGTACGAACCAAATTCACAATTACCAAATTGCGTAAATTTTAGATGAACTAAGTTCCTAAGTCACTTAAAACAAGTTTGTTTGTTTTTTTTTCGTTTATTTGTTCACTTAATAATTATAATTAGTTTCTATTAATATATAACTCGCGATTAAAATATATATTAAATAAAAACTAAACTGAACTGAACTGATCCTATCTTGAAGTTTTCCAATTCAAAATCTAAGCCTCTAGATAACAATTCTTAATATATATATATATTTAAATAAATTGTGATAAAACATAACGATTACACAAGCAAACCAATTAACCCGCTTCCAAAAGCAAATTAAATTAAATTAATTAGATAATTAAATTAAGCATTCCCATTTAAAAAACGTGATACCCTTCTAGGTCTAAATTTTCGGTATATGAAAATTAGTATAACTATATAGGTAAAAATGCTTGCTAACAGATTACAATTAGCTAAACTAAATTAAACCTAAACTAATGATAAATACCAATTCGTAAATGTAATTGGTTTTTATTGCGCTTTCATGAAATGGAACGCTGTTTTACAATGAGGTAATAAATGTACAGTAGGTAGATATCAATGGCAGTGTTCCATCAAACAATTTAGACCTAGAACTAAACCACACTTTAAATGGTAATTCTTAATTAATGATTGAAATATAAAAATATATAATTGTTTATATCGCGTGGTTTTAATAACAGAATACGCTGTTTATTTGTATCATAGGTATAGACTTAAGCCTCGGCCAATATGGTTTCGAAAACTTAATCAGGGATTAATTATACCTTGATTAAACAATAAATATAATAAATAAAGTTTTAAAACTCACATTAAGGTAGCTCCTTAATCATTTCTGTTCGTAATTAACGCCTTCCACAAATAAATAAAACGTCGTAATTTTTCGCAACGATCACTCACTGAAATAATTAATCCACGTTGCGCCACTTCGGCGGCCATTTTGAATAATAGGTCATCGTGAACGGGGTTAGGCACGTGATCGAAGGAAAGCGCGGGAACAGATTCTAGAACATAAGCGGTTAGTCCCAAAAAACCGCGAAAATATCAAAAGATTTAAATTTAAA
The DNA here is from genome assembly GCF_054372755.1 of Phalangium opilio. Taxonomy (NCBI): domain Eukaryota; kingdom Metazoa; phylum Arthropoda; class Arachnida; order Opiliones; family Phalangiidae; genus Phalangium; species Phalangium opilio. Next base: position 11,863,674 of record NW_028324189.1, read on the forward strand.
AATTAGTCTCACACTATCAGAAAATTAAACAGTATTCTTACAATATATTAAAATGGGTTTGAAATTATCCAGATTTTAAAAGAAGAAACTCAATACCATAAATGAATAAATAATACCTTAACCCCTAAAAAAACCACAAATAACTATAACTTAATGAAGGATTCTCAAAGCACTTTTGAAATGTATTTTGTAGAGAAATAATATAGGACTCCACGATGATTTTACTCTGAAAATACATACATATATATATATGACTAACCAACTAATAAAATAATAATAATAAAAGGTTCTGACTTAAGTTGTTGTTGTTTATAATTTAAAGTATAATTAATTTTTGGCCTAAATATTTTAATAGAATTTAGATATAGAAATGTATTGTACATAAATGTACAAACTGAAATAATTTAAATGAATAAACCTCAATGTTTGATTAAAACATAGGAGTATATATGCTTTAAAAAACTGTATAAAAATAATACTTATTAGGCCTAAAGACTTGTATCTGTTTATTTAATTAATTAAATAATTAAAAGTTTGTGGAAATTATGAAAAAAAAAAAAAAAAATACTAGTTTTTTTTCCATGTATACTCAAATAACTGAAAAATAAATTACAATTTTTGTATTTGAAATTAATTGGGGATTGAATTCAAATTACCTATGTATACCGGTATATTTGCTTATGGATTTTCTTATAACGCTTATTTTTTTTTTACAAAATGCTGTACATTAGTTTATTGTTTAAACTATCTTACAACACGTGTTCAGTTTTCTCTAAAAATGTCAACATGGGCTCACATGTACTGACGTATTTGTTTATTTATTTTATTTATTTTATTTAACAGTCACAACAAATTAATTAATATTTAACTTGTCTTTCGCGCGATAAAACTTAAATGTACAAATATCGCGCGTCCCAGAATTATTAGACAACTATCTAATTCGAAACATTTCTATAGACAAGGGTACAGTTTTTTGTGGGAGTTTCGTGACCTAAGAACAGACTGTAAAAAAATTGTATAATTAATTTTAAATTTTAAAAGAATTAATTGAAATATCACTGTTTTATCGGTTTTCTTTTTATTTTTTATTTTATTTTAAAATGGCACTGAGAACCTGATTCGGAAATTATTTTGAGCGTGTTGGTACAAAGGAAAGATAGGTTTTATTTTTAAAAAAAATTTAATTAATTAAAAACAAATTAAAATTAATTAATTAGATCACCTGAGTTCCAGCAAGTTTGCACCATAAAATATGAACGAATTTTTTATTTTTTTTATTATTGCTTATTGCAGTTCCTTTAATGCACCCCCTTCACATTTGGCACAATAATTATTGCACATTCATAAAATAATTAAACTGCAAAAATTTTGATTATCAATTTCGTATCATGCCAAACTTAATTAATTAAAATTATCTTTTTGATTTTTTTTTTCTTTTAATTCATTCGGAGCTTGAGTATTATCGAAGCTAAAATAATAAGTATAATTAATTAGTTAAAACAAAAGTAGTTTAAAATTAGGCACCACCTTAAATTCCTTTGTACCAAACAGTATTTTAAGATGTCATTAAAAATAATTAAAAATTAAAAAAAAAAATGGTTTCATGTAAAAAAAAAAAAAAAAAAAAAAAAAAAAAAAAAAAAGATTGACAGCTGGATGAGAACTTCTCTGCTCCGACATAAATAAAATGAACAAAAACTTGGCAACATTTTTAGCACTCGAAATGCATGATGAAAAGACGTTCTAAAATTGAGAAACTAACGAGGGACAATTTGGTTCAATATCAATTCAATTCAATTCAGAGGTAAAATTTATATAGTAGCGCAGCTTTTTACCGGCCGTTTTAAAAAGCAATAACCTTGAGGTATTGTTGAAATTTCTAAGAAAAAATCACTAGTAGCATAGAGAGTAAACCTAATAAACACTGGAGTGGAAATTCCATGACATATTCCTCAATGTAAAAAGGTGGCTTTTTAACTTGGGTAGAACAGATAAGTCTAATTTTGGTGGGGGTATTTGAGGGGGAAATGAGACCAGGGGGGGGGCGAATTCGAGGTCCGGTACCGGATGAAAAAATAAACTTAACAAATGATAGTGGTCACATTGTCTCTTTTCTATACACAACTTGAATGCCGACAAAGATTCTTGATGAGTTGAACGTTGGTAATATTTAGGAAAGGGGGAAATTCCAAACCCCAGTTTTCAGTTTGTTTTTTTTTTCTGATGAATTTCTGGGACATTTATTTTATTTTAATTCTAGGTATTGTCCTGTTAAAACGTTGTCAAATTTAATTTCCCCCTTCCCAACAACGACTACGTAACGGTTAACATGGGAGGGGCGGCGCTAGTGGAAGAGTCCGTCGATGGCGGCGTGGGCATTTGGGGTAAGTTCGAATCCAACTCGCAATTGTTATTATCGCGCAAATTGATTCCGGTATGAGACTGCGATAAATGATGGACACTGAGTGGATGGCTGACGTGTAAAGGACTACCACCGGAAGTACGTAATAGGGTCGAAGGCGCCGTCGAGGTCGCCGTCGCCGCTAAAGACGCCGATAAATTGAGGTGATGGTTACGAAGGTGCGCGGCGGACATGGGACTATGGAGATTGTGCAATTGTTGGTACTGGTGGCGTAAAATCGCGCCCGAGTCCGATAAAATCGGCTTTTGGTCAACGATATCACTAGGAACTGTGGGGGGACTGGAAAGACTGAGTTCGGAGGAGGTATGGACCAGTTCCCCGTCACTACCACCACCGATACTGTTACTATTATCGTCATCGTCCAAGGTACTTTTCGAATCGGGAGTTGGCGCCTCCGCACTCTCCACGCTTCCTAAATTCTCTTCTTGAGAGTGGTCGCCAACTTCGATATACCGTATACACTTCTTTTTTCTCCTACAACAAAAATTAAAACATCGCGAAATCACATTAGAATCAACAATGATAATCCAAGCTTCGTCTATGAAGGGATGGATGTCCACACTAAGTTTGTGCGTGGCTCCCTTTACAATATATAGAGGTGTAGCCCCTATGTCACATCTAACCAACAGTGCCTTAACTATACTAACTATTACCATGAACCTCAACTAGTGTTGATGTAAAGTAGAACCCGGGTACCACCGCGTAGGTAAACTCCTTTAACACGTGTGGAGATGAAGGGATGTATGTCCGCACTAAGTCTGTGGGTGGCTCCCTTTACAATACATAGAGGTGTGCCCCTAGGCCACATCTTATCTAACCGACAACGCCTTAACTATACTAACTATTACCGTTAACCTCAACAAGTTTTCATGTAACGTAGAACCCGGGTAACATCGCGTAGGACAACTGCTTTAACACGTATTGAGAGAACAATACACGCAAACTCTACTAAGAGGGGTTGTTTGTTCCCGGGCTCCATGCACAGCCCGGGATCGAACCCGGGACCCTCTTGCTACGGTACCCCAACCTCATCTCAACCAATCTCTGTTATCTTACCTACGACCAAAATAATATAACATATTGATACTCGACTTACCTACAAGGCTTGCACCAACTGCTCTGCTTGTCTAGACCATATCTCGCTCGACATTTCTTCGGATTGTTGCCGTCTATAATTTAAACATATTAAAAATTTAATAAACGCCGTAAAATCAATCTAATTCCGTACATATATAGATAGGGTAAGGATTATTTAATTTTGAAAAAAAAAAAAAAGTTAAGCCACAAGCAAAAGATACTTAAAATTATATCATAAAAATAATAAATTTAATTAATTAATAATAAATTAAGAAGAAGGAAAAGAAACTAGATCGTTGCAGGAAGGGGCAAATCAGACAAACAACTTGTATTATCAATTCTTTAAATTTGTTCCGATCCGATTTGAATAAGAAAATAAATAAATATATATAAATGCATAAAATAAATTGTTCTATATTTTTGGTAACACCAACTACTAAAAACTACGGTAACTTTTCTAAATACTACTTAAATAAAACAATCCCAATGCAAAATATAATAATAATAATAAATATAATAATTTTAAAAGTAAAAATAAATAAAAAATTTATAAAAAGTTAAAAAAAGTGGTGATGTCTTTCATTGATAAATAAATAATTCGTTATAATTAGTTACTACATTTTTGTTGGTGTGACAATTATTCTACTTACACGGCACGGTCTGAACTACCCCTTGCTGCATGTTCGATTAAAATAAATAAAAGAGAGCAACAACATGCCAATTTTAAATTATGTCGAAAGAGAAGAAGTGTTTTTCTTTAATAGTTTAATCATATTATAGATTTTTTTTTTGGTTCAGAATTAAGCGAAAAGAAATAAAAACATGGTAATATCTAACTTGTGCCTGTTAAATATTTGCGAGTTATAATGTTCGGTTACGTTTTTGAAATTGTAAAACAATTAAAAAGGTACTACTAACCTCCATCGTGCGTTTTGTCTTTTTTCCGTTTCTTCTTTTTACAACTTTGGGCGTAATTGTCCCTCGCGCTCCAACCAGGATAGAGTTGCATATGCAATTGCCTCTCTTTCCTGGCCATTTCGTAATATTTGGCTTGTTCTTCCCTGGATAGACTGTGCCACTGCAATTGAAAAATATAATACCGATACTGTTGTATTAAACCAGTTAATTCTAGAGGGCCGGTAGGCCCTTCTAGATAAGAACCCACACCCTCCCGTAATGTTAAAGAAATAATTCACAGATTTTAGGCTTAGCGTCCCATAGAAAAAGCATGGGATTTTTGGTGGTCCACTCCATCGAATAACTCAGAAACTACTGCGAAGTTAAGGTTCGGAACACTTTTGAATTATTAAGCAACTACTGAATGTTGAACTTCTGAAGTTTGATTGAGAACAATTAAGTGTAAGTATTTTATTTTAATTAATTTATAAATCATGGTAAAACCGTTACATATATTACACTGTTTGCATAGCATTTTGTTCAGCCTTTATCGGGTTTGTGGCGCATAGGATAACGCGTCTGCCTCTGGAGCAGAAGATTGCAGGTTCGAGTCCTGGCAAGATCGGTGTTTATTTTTACAGATCTTTTATTCAACATAAATGAAATAATCCTATAAATACAATGCTTGGATAATTTTATTGTTATGAAGTACGGGCTTGTGGCGTAATGGATAACGCGTTTGCATTCGAAGCAAAACATTGCAGGTTCGAGTCTTGGAAAGCTCGTTGTCAATGTTTGATGAAGAATCTTAGGAAATTCTTAAATAACAAATTTTCAATGAAATGTGCGCGTGCTGGCGCGTGGTTTAGAAATAAATTTTTTTTAAATCTATACAAAAAGGTCAACTAAACTTAATTGAGTCACCAACCGCCTTTTTATATGAAATAAGTTACCACCCGCCTATCTATGGTGAATTAATTTACACTCCCCTTCCAAATAATTTAAAATTTTAATCTTTCCCATAAAATAATGAGAGGAACTTGGAGTGAGCCAATATGCTCACGAACATATTACTGGAACATCGAATTAATGAAGTTTGACAAGCATATTATTATTTTTATAATATATTAATACAAATTAAGGCTAAAGGAACAGATATTACATAAAAAAGACTTGGTTTGCCCAAGCCTTAAAAACAAAACGATAAGAGTTTTTCCAGTTGTCTCAAGCGCGGATATTATTTTTTTTCTATTGAATTTTAAAGACAATCCGTATTTTACTACTCTTTAGAATTTAATTCAATCACCTGATTTTACTGCTAATGGATTAGTTTCCAATAAATTAATTGAAATAAAAAATTACTTATCTCAGATTTTTCAACAACTATTCCATTTTCCGGATACTTTTTATCATGCATTTATTATTTTGAGGGATATCGTGTAAATTTAATCAAATTGACTCTTTTTTTTTCATTTCCGAGAACTTTCCTTTCAAAAGGTTTTAAACACATCAAGTTTTCATAATGTTGTCAACTAAATAGCAACTCAACCAACACTTCTAAAATCTTCCCCACAAGTACTGATATACACAGTTCAATAATTGTGACTGTGCTGAAAGAGGAAACGAACCCCTTTATCAAATATAAGAAAGGTGATAACAGCCCCCTTTTGTATTCGAAAAGACCGCATATAATACATTATTAATGAGAATATTATTTGAAAATTAAAGTACGTTCTTCATTGAAAAGAGAAAATTTCATGATAAAATGTTTCAGGAAAATGGAATTGTTCTTGAAAAATCTGAGATAAGTAATTTTTTATTTCAATTAATTTATAGGAAATAAATCCATAAGAAGTAAAATCAGGTGATTTAATTAAATTCTAAAGAGTAGTAAAATACGGATTGCCTTTAAAATTCAATAGAAAAAAAATAATATCCGCGCTTGAGACAACTGGAAAAACTCTTATCGTTTTGTTTTTAAGGCTTGGGCAAACCAAGTCTTTTTTATGTAATTGGTATTGCAACGTCGCAAGTTCATGTAGTATTAAACAAAATGTATGATTCCAAGAACACAAGAACGCTATCTATGAACTCAAACTTTTATACTAGCCCATAGAGTGGTACTAAAAGGGGAGGAGTTACGGGGACGTGACGTCAATATTGGTATGGCCTGAGTGGACGACTTCCAATATGGTTGTCAAAACCGGATGTAAAAGATGAGGAGGGTATGACGTCACGAGAAAGTTCGTAGTAGTCTGCTCAAACTTTCATACTAGCCATTATTGTGGTACTAAGAGGGGAGGAGCTCCGGGGAGGTGACGTCAATATTGGTTTGGTCTAACTTGTATGGCCTGAGCTGACGACTTCCAATATGGTTGTCGAAAACCGAAGTAAGAGATAGGAGGATGTGACGACGCGAAAGGGTTCGTAGTAGCAGACTATATTTCGACGATGTTTGGGGTAAGTGGAAGGAAAAAACGTTACAGCTCGATTGTCTTTAAATATTCTAGGGTCTTTTATGGATTCTTGAGGATTCTTAAATGGCAGAGTGAAAACAAAAGGGGGAACTTACCCTTCTGCCTAGTATTTGGTTAATAGCGGCGCTTTCCTTGAGCGTACATTCGGCGACGACTTTGGCTCTCATCTCCTTCATGTAGAGCATAAAAGCATTCAACGGTTTCTTGATGTGATTGCTATTTTTGGGTTGTTTCTTCTCGTAATGGTTATGATGGTGGTGGTGGTGGTGATGGTTGGAGTTGGACGAGGACGTTGAGGAAGGACGAGGGCCACCGCTACCCGCGTTGGCGTGATTATGATGATTCTGATGATTATTGTTGTTGTTGTTATTGTTGCTGTTGTTGTTGTTGTTATTATTATTCCCGTGATGTTGAGACACCGGATGATGATTATTATTTTGATGATGGTGATTGGTCGGTGGTGAGACCGCCCCGCCACCTCCACCGGTATTATTCCCGCCAGGGCCGACGTGATTCGGGACGATTGACGGATTCCCGCTTCCCGTCGTCGTACTGGATTCGTTGGCTTTGAGAAGCGGTTTCTGTTCCAGGCCAAAAACGCTATGCCTGCGGTAAAATTCCAGCTGGTCATTCGTCGTGGCCAGGCTAGCTAATCGGTGGACGGGTGAAACGTTATGGCCCCACCTGTTGTTATCCTGGCCATGATGCGTCGGCACTTCTTGCTTCGGTCCCGGAGTGATAATGGCGTGATGCGAAAAACCGGGATGAGCGGGAAGTCCCGGATGAGGCGGGATCAACGTTGGCGGGGTAAACCTGGGTAAACTCGACGCCGAAACCGGAAGCGTTGACGGGTAAGAACCGCGGAAACCCGCCGAGGTCATAGGGTACATTGAGGGGTTATGCCTCGAGAGCAAAGGCCTAAAAATAAACGGAAAGAGAAATCACGTTAAACAACAAATACCTTAACAAATAACCGTCCATAACGCGTCACGTAATCCCTCGTAATTTACAAAGATCCTCGTACCACTGATAATAAATTTGGTATCAAAAATCCCTTAAGTTCCTCGGGAGACAGACGGGGGAGCCTTGAAAGAAAAGAGCCCCCACCCCCTTCCAACATTAGGGGTCCGCTAATTTTTAAGAATGCCGAATGCAATCCACGTAATTAAGAAAATCTTGTTAAACAAACGCGACGGGGACCACCACCACAAATCCTTTCTTTTACCGTATTTTCTCTTTACCCGCACCAGGATTAATCCCGCGTAGAATGGAAAAAGAGCAAAGACGTTTCCCGCCATATTCCCCCCCCCCAAAAGCCCCAAGAAGAAAATTAACTAATGTAGAAAGTGGTACGACTCCAGAAAGATCCTCTCTCTTTCTCTCTCTCTCTCTCTCTCACTCTCTCTCTCTCTCTAATGCTATTTAATTCGGATCCCATCTCATTGCGAAGTTGTTCAACTTATTAAATTGAACGAAGTAAGGCTTAAACAGTAGCGAAAAAGTCAACGTAAAGAATATTAATGTCTATCTTTTACCGTATTAACGTTTTAAGGTTGGGTATACTTTTGAAACGGGGGAATATAGCTTTATCAATAAGTCATAAAAAGAGAGCTAGGTATATACGTTAGGGGAATTAAAACGCGCTGTAGTGAGGAAATGGTATGTACTATAAAGAAGTACTTATATTTATGGAGGGAGTTACCTGCGCTATATATACACACACACACACACACACACCAAAAAGATGAAATTAGGGGAAACTCTAGCTTAAAAATACTTCATTAATTTAAAAGTTTATACGTTATATTCCCAAGTGTATAACCCATACAGCGTTCGTTGTATTTTAAAAGTAGAAAATAATAGGATAGTTCTAAACACTTTGTACGTCATAAGTTAATTAGTTGCTAAAATTATCAAATGCTTATGATAGCAACATGAAGTCAAATTAATTTTAAGCCTTGGCAACTTTGTTTAAAAAACCTAGTTAAAATCAACGAAATTCTCATTCTAAAAAGAAATAAAATCACCCTTCACGCTATCTTTGAAAGAAAAAAAGGTTTAAATTTACAAAGTTTTTCTTTCAGACGCACTCATAACTTCAGTATAATCAAAGGATAGGTCCGGAGAATAAGTTAAACCACGCCCCCTTTTAAAAAGGAAGCGGGTATACACACAGTACACAGAAATAACGCAATTTACTTTTCCATAGACGATATGTTTAACAATATACATATAAAATGAACAAACGAATTTTTGCAGTCCGCACTCGTGTATCTTCATAATTAACGTTTAAAATATTCAAAAGGCTTAAAATTTGCACCACCGGTGGGATGGGAATTTAGTTTCCTTTGATTATTAATAAAAAAAAAAAAAAAGATATATATAAGAGGAACCGTGTATAATTAAAATTAGGTACCAACGTATGATGTTTAGAAAGATTTTGATAAAATTCCGTAATTTTACACTATAGGCCTATGTATATGAAAAATAATATTTCAATATGAAAGAGTTAAAAAGAGTTCAGCTATAGAATAATTTATTAAAATGTTTCAGAGCCTCGTGTTTCGGTATCCTGGGATTATACACTAGAAAAGCGTTATTTTTCCTTTGATGTTGACATAGGTATTAATTTTAAAAACGACACTGAGATCATTTAAAGTTTATAATATTTTTAAGAATAATGTTATTTTTCATAGCTAGTCCCCTGCCAGTTGACTAACCCGCATTACGCTTGGAGTTTTAGGCAAGCCTACTTTCAGGGGCCATTTGTAATATACATACAACATATTTCGCCGAAATAGTCTAGTTTATTATTTTTAAAGCGTGGATATTGAACGATATCTTTTAACTCTAAATTTAGCTTTGATTAAATATAAACTCAAAACTTAAACAATAAAGCAACAACGTCAACAACGTCGCAATTAGCATTTAACATATTCCTAAATGAAGTAAATGATTTGGAGTTTTCGGCAAGCCTACTTATAGGGGCCAATTGTACAACGTTTTTTGGCAAAAAGGTCTTGTACATTTCAACGATATTCATATATTAACTCGTTCTAGACTCAAAACTTCAACAACGAAAACAATATCGTGATTAGCATTTAAACATACGAAGATAAGTGTTTGGTTCAAAGCCAAATTATTTAAGTTAATAAACATCTTGAACGGAAGAACAATTTGCCGATACATTAAAACCAATCGTGCAAACAAAAGGGCGTGAAAATTTCCAAAATAAAAGATAATAGTAGCGCCACAAATTAGGAATCCTAGGAAATAAACACTGAAAGTTGCCAGAAAAAATTTAAACTTCAGAGTCTCTAACCCTTAGCCAGGCAGGCAAGCTAAAAGGGGATCCACTAAACTTAAAGAAAATTAGTCAAGCCAAACACCTCGGTAGAAAGTACCCCTCAACGCTGTTTACTCCGCTAAAACTAGACGTCCGTAACAGTCTTGGAAATAGCACAGGTCCACAGGTCAAAAACCAGTTTATTAATTGCTCGGACCAGTTTTTTTATTCAAAATCCGGGGGTTACTGGTCCTTGGGACCAGTTTATTAATTGAGAATTTTTATGAAAATTCAGGAGGGACCAGTTTAAAAATTCTAGTCATTATAAATTTCTACTCCATGGATATAGTCTCCTAGCCTTGACATTTTCTCATTCTTGCCTAAGTTGCCTTCCTTGCTACAACCACAGCCACTCGATCACGCTTTGGCTTCACACAATTTTTTTCCTATGTAAAAGCGCGTGTTAGTAATTATGGGCTTTTTCGCTCGAAAAATCCAAGGAGCCAGCTTTTAACATGACCGGCTATGGGAGGAACACAGTTATTTTGCCCTAATTTTGAAACTACTGGTGCAAACCTCTTGAAATTTTAATGTGCAAAACAGCGTTTGCTATGTTTTGGAAATTTTAAAAAGTTTCCCTTCTATAGTTTTTTGTATAAATATTAGAACGAAAATTAGCCCTACTTAAAGGGCTTGGTCTTGGAACGGTTTAATAAGTTTTTCCGTTTCACTTGTTCGAATCTCTTGAAATTTTAGTGAGAGGCGCATTGAACGGTTTTAAGTTATGATGCAAAGTTTTCGAAGTTTTCAAAGAAACAATTCACTTCCAAAAAATTCATTAAAATTGTGCTTGTGCATAATCCTACAACCTATTTAGTCGCTTAGGGAAATTTTAGGAAAAGGACTATTCGTTTTAAAAGTTGGAAATTTTCCACAATAATTTAAAACCTTTAAATATGCCTTTCACTAAAATTTCAAGAGACTCGAACCAGTGAAGCTGAAGGAAACAAATTTAAACTGTTTGAGACTAAGCCATTAAATTATGGTTCATTTTCGTTTTAATGTTGTTACAAAAAGCTTTGTAAGAGAAAATTTTGCACAAAAGTACCAAACATTATTTTGCAAATCTCATTAAAATTTCAAGAGATTTCAACCAGTATTTTCAAAATTAGGACCAAAAAACGGTGTTCCCCCAATGACGCAGTTAACTCTGATTTTTGACATAATTTTGCATCTATAGCCCGATCGAATGGGCTGTGCGTCAACGAAATACTCCCTTAATTTTTCAATAGGATTAGTAAAAAATAAATTAGGGATAGGGTCACTGGTCCCAAGGACCAGTTTAATATTGTAGAAAAAAAGATATATATAAGAGGAACCGTGTATAATTAAAATTAGGTACCAACGTATGATGTTTAGAAAGATTTTGATAAAATTCCGTAATTTTACACTATAGGCCTATGTATATGAAAAATAATATTTCAATATGAAAGAGTTAAAAAGAGTTCAGCTATAGAATAATTTATTAAAATGTTTCAGAGCCTCGTGTTTCGGTATCCTGGGATTATACACTAGAAAAGCGTTATTTTTCCTTTGATGTTGACATAGGTATTAATTTTAAAAACGACACTGAGATCATTTAAAGTTTATAATATTTTTAAGAATAATGTTATTTTTCATAGCTAGTCCCCTGCCAGTTGACTAACCCGCATTACGCTTGGAGTTTTAGGCAAGCCTACTTTCAGGGGCCATTTGTAATATACATACAACATATTTCGCCGAAATAGTCTAGTTTATTATTTTTAAAGCGTGGATATTGAACGATATCTTTTAACTCTAAATTTAGCTTTGATTAAATATAAACTCAAAACTTAAACAATAAAGCAACAACGTCAACAACGTCGCAATTAGCATTTAACATATTCCTAAATGAAGTAAATGATTTGGAGTTTTCGGCAAGCCTACTTATAGGGGCCAATTGTACAACGTTTTTTGGCAAAAAGGTCTTGTACATTTCAACGATATTCATATATTAACTCGTTCTAGACTCAAAACTTCAACAACGAAAACAATATCGTGATTAGCATTTAAACATACGAAGATAAGTGTTTGGTTCAAAGCCAAATTATTTAAGTTAATAAACATCTTGAACGGAAGAACAATTTGCCGATACATTAAAACCAATCGTGCAAACAAAAGGGCGTGAAAATTTCCAAAATAAAAGATAATAGTAGCGCCACAAATTAGGAATCCTAGGAAATAAACACTGAAAGTTGCCAGAAAAAATTTAAACTTCAGAGTCTCTAACCCTTAGCCAGGCAGGCAAGCTAAAAGGGGATCCACTAAACTTAAAGAAAATTAGTCAAGCCAAACACCTCGGTAGAAAGTACCCCTCAACGCTGTTTACTCCGCTAAAACTAGACGTCCGTAACAGTCTTGGAAATAGCACAGGTCCACAGGTCAAAAACCAGTTTATTAATTGCTCGGACCAGTTTTTTTATTCAAAATCCGGGGGTTACTGGTCCTTGGGACCAGTTTATTAATTGAGAATTTTTATGAAAATTCAGGAGGGACCAGTTTAAAAATTCTAGTCATTATAAATTTCTACTCCATGGATATAGTCTCCTAGCCTTGACATTTTCTCATTCTTGCCTAAGTTGCCTTCCTTGCTACAACCACAGCCACTCGATCACGCTTTGGCTTCACACAATTTTTTTCCTATGTAAAAGCGCGTGTTAGTAATTATGGGCTTTTTCGCTCGAAAAATCCAAGGAGCCAGCTTTTAACATGACCGGCTATGGGAGGAACACAGTTATTTTGCCCTAATTTTGAAACTACTGGTGCAAACCTCTTGAAATTTTAATGTGCAAAACAGCGTTTGCTATGTTTTGGAAATTTTAAAAAGTTTCCCTTCTATAGTTTTTTGTATAAATATTAGAACGAAAATTAGCCCTACTTAAAGGGCTTGGTCTTGGAACGGTTTAATAAGTTTTTCCGTTTCACTTGTTCGAATCTCTTGAAATTTTAGTGAGAGGCGCATTGAACGGTTTTAAGTTATGATGCAAAGTTTTCGAAGTTTTCAAAGAAACAATTCACTTCCAAAAAATTCATTAAAATTGTGCTTGTGCATAATCCTACAACCTATTTAGTCGCTTAGGGAAATTTTAGGAAAAGGACTATTCGTTTTAAAAGTTGGAAATTTTCCACAATAATTTAAAACCTTTAAATATGCCTTTCACTAAAATTTCAAGAGACTCGAACCAGTGAAGCTGAAGGAAACAAATTTAAACTGTTTGAGACTAAGCCATTAAATTATGGTTCATTTTCGTTTTAATGTTGTTACAAAAAGCTTTGTAAGAGAAAATTTTGCACAAAAGTACCAAACATTATTTTGCAAATCTCATTAAAATTTCAAGAGATTTCAACCAGTATTTTCAAAATTAGGACCAAAAAACGGTGTTCCCCCAATGACGCAGTTAACTCTGATTTTTGACATAATTTTGCATCTATAGCCCGATCGAATGGGCTGTGCGTCAACGAAATACTCCCTTAATTTTTCAATAGGATTAGTAAAAAATAAATTAGGGATAGGGTCACTGGTCCCAAGGACCAGTTTAATATTGTAGACGCTGGGGGTCACTGGTCCCGAGGACTAGTTTCAAAAAAATCCTTATTTCCAAGACTGGTCCGTAAGATGAAAATGAATATTTCAAATTAGGCCTAGTACTAAGTCCCTCCTTAAATGCATTAGGCCTAGCTCTGAAGCAGACGACGTTGGAGTTTCTTGAGTGCCCTAACGTTTAGGCTATAAAGTAAGTTAACTTTATCGCGTATATCTTCTTTAATATTGAAGACATACAAGTTGTTCTTAATTTGAAATATTAATTGGAATTTTAGGATACAATTCTACTAAAAAAAATACTGTATGATATTCTGAAGTTGTTAATTTCAATTTAGGCTTAGTGAAAAAAAAAAACTTTCCAGGGGTCATTTCTGTAGATGGAAATTTTCTTTTTCAAACCGAACGCAGCAATTCCATTTAGATCTTCCTGAACTTAAACATTCTTACGATAAATTAATACATTCTTTTTTGAAGTATAGAAGTAACACCCGTGAAAAAAAAAACTGTAGCTCCTCTCTTCGTGGCAGGGGTGATTACAAGCATGGATGAAAAACGTTTTGGAATAACTCCAAAATAAACTCCGGGCTAGACCCTGTTGGATTCGCATCGTCGAATTTTCGGTGATGCAACCAAGAAATAATCTACTAGTTCACTCATTTTCAAACGGAGGAGGAGATTTGGTTCGGGTTTTTTATTTTGGTGGGAAAAATATGGATGGAGTAGTATAGGACGACGCTCTTAAAGTATTCCCTAATCCTTTTAAAATACGCGTGGCAAAATCTATTTTAACCACCAATTAAAAAGCGGGGATATTTTTGAAACCTTTTCAGGAAGGTTTGTTGGTGTTGGGTAGTAGTGAGAGTAGAGGAGGAATTTTGCGAGTCGAAGACTCGAAGGTGATCATGTATATAGAAAAATGTTTTTTATGTACTCACCATTGAAGTTGCGACGCAAAGTCGGTAGAGAAAAGGTGAGGATATTGGCCAGGTGGGGTTAAAGGATACATCGGTGGCCTAGGAATACCTGCGAAATAAATTAAAATAAATAATTAATTATGGGTCAAAGGTCATTTAAATTAATTTTTAATAGACTTTCACCCTCTGAAAGATTTAATTTCATATAAAAATCACGGGTTAACTTTTGAAGAAGTGTTTTTATTTATTTTTTTTTCCATATTTGTTTGGTAACTGCTATAGCCCCCCCCCGTTTTATCAATATCTAGCCCTCCCCAAACCTACTTGACGACGTTAGGAAACATTCCTTTACTACTATTTAATATTTTCCCATAAAACGTCATGCAAATTAACTTAAGATAACGCCTAGATCCCAAGTTAAAAATGAATTAATCTAATTTAAGTTAATCAGTGATAGGGTTGTAGTGATGCTAACCTTGATGTTCCAGTACTTCTTTCCACGTCAATTGTTGAAAGGCGGCGTGTGCGGCCATTAATGGAATGCCTACGATTAAAAATAACCCTTTGCTCAAAAAAACAAAAATAAAAACCCAAAATAAAAATAATAAAACCAAAAATATAATAATACAAAAAATTATAAAATTAACAATCTAAACCTTACGTAAATGTTCTCGCTTTCAAAACAGAAACGTAAAATTAATACCAAAATATAAAATCAAAAGAATGAATGTCTAATTTGCAATATAAGTGTTTTTGGTCGACTTCGGCTCTCGTTAGCGCAACACTATTGCCCTGATAGACTTAGGATTAAGTTAGACCAAGGGGTTAACCACTGTCGTAAAAATATCACTCCGAATTTTAACCCTTAATTTTTTATTTTTATTTTTTAACATTTTTATTATTAAATTTAAGGTCTTGGATATTGTTAATTCGAAATCACTTCAGTATTCAATTCAAACTCAAAGATGTTACGTTTAGGAGTGATTACCCCCTCGGGTTAGGGTTAAAGAGGCAGAACATCGAAGCGTGAGTTCCGAATAACGAAAGGAACGGAGTAAAAGCCGATAATTTCATTTTTGTAGCAATACGAAAAGGATGGAGGAAGATAAGGCTAGGATTACATCACAGTAACCTAACCAACCGCACCTGCGGTCGCATCTCTCTCCAAATTGGATGGAGAAGGTGGGTTTACGAAAAGTTGCGAGGAAGTTTAGTTGCTACGAGTTTTACTATCTTATTCAGGTAATAAATATACACGTAATATATCTATCAGAGTTTGTAAATCCCAGTGAACTATTTTTCTACTGTATAATTAATTACTTAAGTCCCAACAAAATTACGTATCAATCAATTAAGACCGCTTTCCATTCGGGTTTATTTTATATCGTAAGTGTTAATTATGGTTCCTAAAGCCACGTTTACACTTGACACTTTGAAACCGTTTTAAGCAGGTTTTGAAAGGTCAAAGTGTAAAATTAAATTTAGCTGTTAACCATAGAAATCTTAAATTATAAAATGCAATATTAATTAAAAAAAAGATTCGACCTTCCTAAAACGGTTGAAAACGGTTTCAAAGTGTCAAGTGTGAACATGGTTTTAGTTAGAAAAGCTTATTAAAATTAATCTAACAGCCAACCAATAGAAAACGGTGTAATTCAATAAAACCTCAACATTCCCTGATTGACTTCACATACCAATATTTAAAACCCTCAATTAAAAATTCTTTTTTTAAAAAATAAATTATAATAAACCTGTACATATTCTGTCTCCTCATTTTCAAAATAAAAAATGCAAACATAATTAAAAATTTAAATTAACAAAACCACAAAAACTACACGCGTATCCTTTACCCCCGTCGGTAAATTATCGCGGTGCATTATTTTTTCATCAATATAAATGAACATAACAGGATAAAAAAACCTTCCAAATTTGTAAATAAAATATAAAAAAAATAAAAATAAATAATGCGGCTACATCCTTTAAAACAAAGTTAATAATTCAACGCGACCTCGAATCCCATTTTTGTTTTTTCTTTTTTAACAAGAAAAAGTGGTGTAAACTTGATTATATAAATTTTCCTAAATAATTAAATCTTTACGCAACCCTTTTTATTTTTTGGAGAATTTTACCTTTGTCGGGAAATTAAAAATTGTTTCTATTTTGTATTTTCTATTATTATTATATTATTTTTTAATTTTAATTTTTTTCTTGGTGGAGTTGAGTTTTTTTTTTTTATTTTTTTGAACTTACCGGTCTTTGGGTCAATATGAACTGGAGGTATGCCCATATGTGCAGGAGGAGGTTGGGCAAACGCGTCCGAATTGTACATCATGAAAGGTATAGGAGAAGCGGGATGATGAGGCTGAGGAACCATTGAGACTTTATTCGCCTGTAAAAATACGAAAAATAAAGAAAAATGTGTTTTAATGTTTAATTTAATTTAGGTTTAATAAAAAAAATAGGCAAAATTATTGACATTTTTAAGGATAAATGTCTCAAATTGTGTCCATTTTCTTATCCTTAAATCGCTCCCAAGTGCAGGACACTGGACATTGTCCCATAAATTTTTTTAAAACTAAGGGGTCACTGGACAGTTGACTAGTAAATTTTTGATGGCTTGACTATGAGACGCGACACAATTTTTGCGCACTCCAGTGGACAATGTCCACTAGTTCTAGTCAAAGGGGGTATCAATGGACACATGTCCTATATGAAAATATTATTTCCGGCCCTTCCCTAGGAATTAAATTAAAGCAGACGACATTTGGGGTATAT
Organism: Phalangium opilio; assembly: GCF_054372755.1. Taxonomy (NCBI): domain Eukaryota; kingdom Metazoa; phylum Arthropoda; class Arachnida; order Opiliones; family Phalangiidae; genus Phalangium; species Phalangium opilio. Next base: position 11,881,144 of record NW_028324189.1, read on the forward strand.
AACTCTATTGAACAACTGGTACGACGTGACACACGTTTTAATGTTTAATTTCATTTAGGTTTAATAAAAAAGGGCAAAATTATGACAAATGTTTGAAATTGTGTCCATCTACAAAAACCATCCTTAATTTTCTCCCTTAGAATATCAGCACGAGTTAGCAGATGACATTGGGGGTATATAACTCTATTGGACCACTAGTACCACGTGACACATTCATGGCGCATCATCCAATAGAATTTTAATATTAAAACGTCATCCGCTTCATAGTCACTAGGCTGGTCGATTGCTTAAGTTGTGAATGCGATGTTAATTAATATCGTATTTTAATTGATATTAATTTCAATAGACACGATTAAACCGTTTTTAAATTAATAAACCAAACCAATTTCCCAAAATTTAACGAAAACAAAGTGTCAGCATCATTAATATGATTCAAGAATGAACTAAGACCTAAAAATCGGAACCAATGAAAACAGACCAAATCATCCTTTGAAGTTAGATCCACATACTACATCCCTTCTCTCTATCTCTATCTCTCCTTTCAAGAATCTACTCGAAACTTAATTTCAATGTTATTTAAAATTAAACCTAAAGTAAATTCCCCAAATTTCGGCGAGCGCTCAATCAGGTGGGACAAATCCGTTGCTAGCAACCTGGCTTCTAACGCAAACCAAAATTTTAAGTTCAAAACAAACTGTGGCGACTGACTGATGGGAATTTGGAAAATTTCAACGTCGCGGCACGGCATCGCATTCAAATCACCATACCATAATATTGACTCGAGAGAGGACACACACAACGCGAGCCCGCGGGTATAAAGCCTCTGTTAACGTGGAAAGCATTGGGAATTCAAAAGGAATGAAAATTGGCTTTATTTGGTAAACGTCGTAAGCCCAGAGCAACGTTGGTAAGAGAGAGAAGACGACAATCTAACGTTTAAGAGGTATTAAAGGCATCCAAACGTCTTTTGAAATCGTTAGTCCAAAGGAGTCCCGCGGTTTATACAACATACATACGATAGTACGATCTTGCGGTAGGCTTAATCTACAGAGTCTTAACGTCTTAAGCCTCGGCTTTAGGGTGCTTTAAGGATACTACGGGAGAGGTAGGTAGGGAATCCGCGGATGGATCTGCAGGCTGGATGGTGGTGGTGCGGTGGATTCGTGATAGTTTTCGACTCGGAAATACTTATTTGCACATCGCGCCATACGCGGATGTGATGATGGTGATATAGCGGAGCTTCGTACGGAGGCTGATTTAACGGGAAGAGATCGCTCCCTTTGAAGTTTTGCCGACAACGATGTAGTAGGGGAGGGGATGGAGAGAGAGAGAGAGAGAGAGAGAGAGAGAGAGAGAGAAGAGAGGAGAGAGAGGAAAGACACTGGCGGGCGTATACCGTACGGTACGGTACATTCGAGGATTTGGAGAGCCATGTAACCAACGGAAAGTTATACGCTATATATATGCCATAGGAGTGCGTGTTCCTGAAAGATATACCCCGCTACTACCCATCACCACGGATTCGTACACCTCCTTCGCAATTCTACGCTGTAGATTACGCTACCCACTATTATATATAGTTCCCTTGTTATACAGGGTGTTTGTGAAAGGTCCATCAATAATGAAAGGGCGTATTTATTGGGCCATTTTGAGTCGAAAATGTTCTATGACATTTTTCCGTTCGGGCCACTGTTTTCAAGTTATGATTGGAGTAATTTACGGATGACCCCTTAAATTTAATTAAGAAATTGAAAGACAGCGCTAATTTAATGAAGGGGTCATCCCTAAAATATTCAAATCATAACTCGAAAACCGTGGCTCGGACGGCAAAATGTCATAGAACATTTTCGACTCAAAATGGCCCAATAAATACGCCCTTTCATTATTGATGGACTTTTCACAAACACCCTGTATAAGAACAAAAATATTGCGAGGTCAATTTAATTTACTACAAATAATAGACTTCTAATGTTCACACTATATTTATAACTCCATACAATCTTTGGAAAGCCGATTTCCCTGAGTTTTCCAGGTTTTTGAGATATATCCCCTTAGTTTTCCAGGTTTTTGAGATATATTCCCTTAGTTTTCCAGGTTTTTGAGATATATTCCCTTAGTTTTCCAGGTTTTTGAGATATATTCCCTTAGTTTTCCAGGTCTTTGAAATATATTCCCTTAGTTTTCCAGGTTTTTGAGATATATTCCCTTAGTTTTCCAGGTCTTTGAAATATATTCCCTTAGTTTTCCAGGTTTTTGAGATATATTCCCTTAGTTTTCCAGGTCTTTGAAATATATTCCCTTAGTTTTCCAGGTCTTTGAAATATATTCCCTTAGTTTTCCAGGTTTTTGAGATATATTCCCTTAGTTTTCCAGGTCTTTGAAATATATTCCCTTAGTTTTTCAGGTCTTTGAGATATATTCCCTTAGTTTTCCAGGTTTTTGAGATATATTCCCTTAGTTTTCCAGGTTTTTGAGATATATTCCCTTAGTTTTCCAGGTTTTTGAGATATATTCCCTTAGTTTTCCAGGTTTTTGAGATATATTCCCTTAGTTTTCCAGGTTTTTTCCCATACATGGAGTAATAACAACGGAAGTGAGTATTTTTAATAGTTGAGCAAACTTACTCAAACCTCAAAAATTTCCCTGATTTCCTTGAATTTTGCTAAAAATTCTAAATTTCCCTGAGGTTTTTGTCAGCTATTTATTTCCCTTAGTTAACCCAGATTTGTACCAATACCAAATACTAAATTCAGTTAAGTCTAAATAAACGCAATTACAACCCTTTCTTTCCACACCTAAAATTATGATAATTTCTAGGCCTATCTTTACCAATTTCGTAAGGTTTCGTTAAAAACAGAAAGGGTATAACGCGCGGAGAAAATGTTTCCACTCCCATTCAACGCAGAACATGCGTACATCCTCCATCCTTCAAGATGAATTTTCAGAAAAGGGGTACAAATTGAAATTTGAGTCTCTGTTAATATGAAAAGAAGAGAGAGAGAGAAAGATGGAGAGATGGGAAAAATCTACGAGCTCGAGTCTTGACTGCACGTGAAACGGGATGACTACGGGGAGGAGGAGCGAACGGGAGAGAGAATTTAGTGATGAAAAGTAAAAGGGAAATGTTTGTTTGCTACACTCCGGCGCCCAGAGGTGAAAAGAGGTCTCATTTTAGGGGTGGGGAAAATATTTCAAGGGATCATCATTCCAAAACAGGATTTATAAAAGGGTGCAAGAAGCCGTTTTTCAACGGGGTTTCGAAAGGTGCATGCGTTCATAGATAGCTTCCGGGGGGGGGGGAAGGGGTGGATTAAACACACTAACAGGTGAATCAAATTTTCTACGCTTTCTTAAATGAAATGATTCGGAAAGCTTATATCTTTCTATTATAAAAAGGGGTTAGTTAGGCTTAACAGTTAGTTTCTTTATTGTAAATTACGAAATTACGCTTTTGAATCAAAAGACCCAGTATGGATTAACAAATGTATAGTTAAATAGGTCCTTAGCAGCAAAGGCATCAGACGTTGCCTGTGACTCTGTCATCCCTTCGGAATATTTTCATTACTATTCCTGGGCAGCCATTTTAAACCATGGCGGCAAATCGAACCCTAAAAAGTCATAAAACCCGTCTATATAATATTGAGAACCAGTGTAGTATAAATATTAGCAGAAGTAAGATGAGACTAGAAGTAAAGAGCTCTAGCATTGGTAATGGATCCTGGCACTAGTGAACAAATTTGAGGATTTTATGCCGCTTCCATCGCGCCTACACTAGAGAGAGAAAAATTGGTCGAGTTCCAAAAATATTTCCTACCCCCTTCCCCTCAACCTAAAGCCGCGGAACACGGACGCGGCTCCTTGAATCTAGTTCGGCCGTCTACCACCGCGAGCGTCTCACGTTTTGGAGGGAAAATTCAGAAACCGCTACCAGAGGGCCAACCGTTGGTGTGTTATCAAGAATATTCACTTTCGCCAAGTGAAGAATTTGGTTACCTCGATACTTCTAGTCTCATCTTACTTCTAATATTAGTGAAGATTATTTGCATTCCTGGACGCAATTTCATTCAAGATGGTAATAACGGTTAGTGTCCCAGCAAATTTTGAGACTTCTAATTAAAACGGTTTGGCACTGCAGTCAGTCATAACTTTTACTTAAATAGTTATATATGATTACGTAATAAAGTCGTCTAAAAATACACTACCACCTAAACCCACACACACTTTCATCGTGCATGTTGACCAGTCAAAGACCAGGCAGGGCATGTACGGAGAAAGATTCAACACAAAGGTACTCAATATATATATAAAGTATCCATTAAATCAACCCTAAAGCCGGTCGTACCCCTCCTAGTTAAGAGTTTTATCTTTCCCCCTGCTGCCCTAGCTGCTGAACTCGCCTATAGCTCTCTGAATCAGCTTCGAATTCGTTGTTAATGCCATTTGGGATCCCAAGTAATACAGTATACTGATCCCTTTGGTGCATGCTATAAGTGTAGTATAAGGTTTCGATAAATGCGCTAGAGTGTGGAAGGGAACTGGTATATATTCACGTACTGCAGGTTTCCTAGACGTAGCTCTCTCTAGCGCGCGCCCTTTTCTAACGTTGTTTAAGTCTTCCTTAAGCCTTTGCACATCTCCTTTTCAAACATCCTTACGATTAGATGAGTACCTACCTAGCTACATAAGGGGGCATACAAACCCCCCCCCCTCCCTTCTTGGTAATGGAGCCAAGGGGCTCAAAGATGGCTGGCGTGTCAGGTGAAGGAAAGGGGTCGTCGAATTTCCGAAGGCACTAATTATCATTGCATAATGAAACATCTAATTTAGTTCGACCAATTCCTTGCCCGCAGAATCCCAGTACGTTTCTGTATGTGTGTACCTACTTACTATACTCCACTATTTCGATGTGTGTTTGCCGGATAAGGTTATAAAGGTGAAGTTCTGATTGGACGGATCTGTAATGATATTTTTCAACCTCCCTATGCCTCTCCTTCATCACCTTAGCTCTTCTCTTATTTTCTACCTCTTTATAATTTAAAGGGTATTGACATATAGGAATTATAAGAGCAAGTTTTCCTACTAGTTTTAACTTAATTTTAAACTCCAAAGTAAATAATAAATAATATACTAGGATACTGCTTGGTATAATTGACCTTATAGCGAAAGGATTATATGATATATTTTTTAAAGTTAATTTGCGAATTTTAAATAGATAATAAATATTAATATTTATTTTCTTTGTTAAAATAAGAGCTTTTTTAGTGATATTATTACAATAAATTAAACATATAGGCGTAATTATTATATATTTAAGTACGTAGTGTTGTGCACTAAAGGGCTAGTGAAATCCCCACCGTTTGTTTAACCAACGTTTAACAAACCGTGTTTCAGGGTTGCGATTGTAATTTGGGACAGCATCTAATATGCAGGTTCGGAACTAAATGATCCAGAACTGAATCGAACAGAATTCTACAAGCTATGCAATCAGGGCCGGAAATAAGAAAAGTTTTTATAGGACATGTGTCCAGTGACCCCCGGCCCCCGTTTGATAGGAAAATTTATAGGACATTGTCCACTGGAGTGCGCAAAAATTGTTTCGCGTCTTCATAGTCAAGCTATCAAAACTTCGGAAAAATTTACTAGTCAACCGTTCAGTGACCAACCTTAGTTTTTAAAAAAATTATGTGACATTTCAAAATTTTATTGGACAATGTACACTGTACAGTGAGTGTCCTGTGCTTATTTCCGGCCCTGTTTGCAGTATCTGTTACAGATAGCAGAACTTGAATTGAATTGCACCTTCCAAATGACTGCGGCAACACTCTATTAGATATCTTTAGTTGCAAAGAAGACAGACATCACTTATGTATATTTGAAGTAAATAAGAATTATATTTAAGCAATATTATTAAAATTAAAGTTAATTACATAAATAAATAAATAAATAAAGTACTATATGTAAATGGGACCCGCGATAGACAAACAAATCCCCCCTAGACTATTTTTAAACATTCGATCGAATAGTAAAAACCTAAAACCAAGATGACAAACCATGATGGCAACCAGACATAACCCAGATGGTTCCATACTCTGTAGTATTTTTTATACTACTAATATCATTCGGTACAATAATAGACAGGGGGAAATAGACATCCTGCAAAAACCCTATGATTATCAGTTTTGTGTCCCATTCCATTGAAGCGTAAGGAATTTGGGCAAGAGAGGGCCAAACGTAACCTAACGTACAAAGCTTCATTACGACCAATGAAGACAAAATAAAATAAAAAAATACGTCCTGGGGTTTTAATCCGACTGCTCTGAGTGCACCCTAGCTTGCACTGGGACACAGTAAAGTAGTATTAGTAAAGAGAGCTAGAGAGAGAGAGGGAAAAAAGCAAATGTACTCATTGCAGTGGAAATAAAATGCAAGTAGGGGTCAGGACTTAAAAAACGGAACGGTAAAATTGCACTCACTCTGCCATTGTGCTCTTTTAATAACGGAAAATACTAAAGGGGAGAGAAGAGAGATTTTTCAAGTATTTTCAACAACCGTTCGGTTCTGTTCTGTTCTGTTGTTGGAGCATACTCTCTTTTTATGGGGAGAACTTTACTACTTGGGAAAGTTCTGATGGAAATTTGAGAATCGGAATTGAAAAATACTGTACATAGTGCATTAGTTGGTAATGATTATCAGGGTTTTTTTTTTCACTACTGGTAAATTTTAAAAGATTAGGCTTAGCAATTTAGGCTTAAGGCTTTCCGAAAGATGTGTTAAAAACATCTGATTTCTCGCGAAATACTGCATGGGAATATCCATATAGAATTGATATTAATTTAGACCAAATAATTAAATAATTAATTTGGCCTAATTTGAAATAATAATTTAGACCAAAAGAAAAGGTTTAATTTAATTTTAATAAAGGGTTCACCAATTACGTAGGCGTCGTAAACGCATCGCGTAATAGCCAAGCTCTGATTTATATATCGTACCTGAACAGGTCCTCAATATTTGCTAAGCCTAATGAAAACAAATATCGCATCGATGTGACATCACTAGTCTCATCCTATAGCTAGAATCGTCCGTCATTCATTGTATAAACAAGAATGGCATGTACTAGACTAAAAGGGGGAGTCTTTATTCCTTATCCGCTTTATCTATTGTATCATTGTCATCTTAATCTGCTTCGGTTGGGTGGGTGCCCTTCTCTTCCTCTGGGGGTAAAGAAGGGGCGCACACCGGAGCACCCCGGGAGCAGGGTCGCGTGCGGATTTGGCGCGAGTTTTCCGCTCGAATTCGTCCGCGGATTAGCAACGGGAGTGAGTGTCCTTCTATACATTCACTATTGAAAACACGTGTAGAAAAAACCCCTGTTTACATAACCCACGCGTCCATGGGACTCTTTTCCCCTCCCACCCCGTCTCTACACTCTTAGGTGCTTTCCTGACGCCCCATCTATGGTCCTATGGAGGGACAACAATACCCCCTCCTATAAACTCACCGTGAAAACCCCTCTGATTCTATGGGTAATAATATCCATTATGTTGTATAATATTTCATTAAGGTTATGTAACTGTTATTTTCTCAATAATTTACAGTTTATAAATATGTATTGTAAGCTATACTTAGCCTAACCATAAGTTTATAGGATATGTTCATCTATAAGTTTGTCACTGGTTACAAACTGGAGCTTGTCATGAAGTGACAACGTAGGTCATAGATTCGAGGTAAAACGACGTACGCCTGGTGAGGTGCTGTCATAAGCTTAGTACAGAGTAAATAGGACTTAGATTGAAGTCCTGCAAAATTAACCACCGAGTGTTGCAATTCAATTCTCGCTTGTCGTTCTCGAACTAGCTCGAGCTGTAAGTCTCTAGCATTACGAAGTATAGGACTAGGTAGTGTCATACTTATGGAACATAACTCATAAACTTATGACGTTACTAACAGATGGACAGAATTAATTAACTGGGTCTTTCTTATTATAATAAATTTATTTTAAATATTATATAATACAGAGGTGAAGAAACCATTCAAATATGTTTCCCAAAAACATAAATATTAATATATTGAATAAACAACATTAATATTAAAGCCAGAAAAACATGACTTATTCAATTTCAGTTAAATAACTTAAAAGAGAGAAGAAAAACAACTAGACTAGAGTCAAAGTCCCTTAAACTTAATAATTTTTCTAAAAACCCTCCGTGTCATATTTAAAAAAAAAAAAAGCAAATAGAAATCCGCCCTTAAGTCACTATGAGCTAAGACAGTTATAGAACGAGACTCGTAAGTCGTCGTAACTACCTGCTTTGAAATTCAAAACATATGCAAATGAGTTATGTACACGCGCTCGCTACCGGAATATGTATTTGCATGAAAAACATAACGGGTTATACAGAGAGATGTTTCTCTACATAATATCATAAATTAAGTCTTCCTTACGTCATTGATCCACCCAAAAATTAATATCAAACATCATAAATAATAATTAGGCTTAACCACGAAATATACAGTATAACCATAAAAAGATTTTTGGGTATATTATATCTATCAGTAATTTTGTATATATAGGTTTCCCACGCGTTATGCGGGTTGTAAAATTTGTCACAAAAATGTCACACCCATTGTAATGGAGTTAAAAGATGGGCGGTTTTGTTTTAAAAACGTTTCAGATACTAGATTTGTTTTTGTTCTTATTTTGAGGTGATTTTTTTAAAAAACAATTGCGGAAAAGGAAGAGACGATTGAATACAGTAGCGGTTTTACCAAGACACTTTTTCAAACCCACCACAATGGGGCGAAGTTGAGGTGAAAAGAAAACCTACGTTTAAACGTGATAAAGTTTAAATGGTTTAGTCATAGAGCAGCTAAATCAGTTAGTGTTTTTGAAAATATGAATTGCAGGTGTCATTAAGTAAGTGAAGGGGCAATAAAGTAAGTTTTGTTTGTCAAAATTGTCACTTCAAAGATGCTAAAAACACTGAGCTTGAAGCACACTTGGCTCGATTCTTAGTTCACGTTGCGACAATGTGCCAATTTACAGAGGAAATATGATGGACTAATTACTCTACAATTCAGAGTAATTAGCCAGTCTTTACGGATTACGCGTCGTTATTTTACCATGGTCAAGGTCAAAGGTACAGCGTGTGCATCGAGTTGAACCTGGTAAAGCTTGCAAGTACACATAGTTTACACTAAAAGGGGTTGTTTTTATAATCCCAGGCCATTGGCGATTCAAGAGATTGCAAAGATTAAGACTAGCAGTTCAGTTTGACTCGGTACTTGATTGCAACTTGATTCATAGAGGGCCTGACAACACTGCACTGAAGTTTAAACTGACATATTTAAGGCGGTTACATTTTCTGTACCAACTTTAGTGAAAACTATATCTATATATATTGTCAGCGAAAATTCTTTGGCGATAACAAGAAGCGATATCTAGTTTATTAGGGAGAAGGTATAAGATGCCTAAATATTCGCGCGCCATAGTCCCAGTCCCCCTTTCAAAATACAATGGGGGACGTAAAAGGAGGCGCCGGGCTATTTCGCCTCTCCTCAGTCGGAAAATATGACTGTAATTTTCGTCACTCGCGTCGTCGCGCTGACGTGAGTTTCCAAGAACCAATGAGATGCTGGTTGTAATTTAGAGGCAGAGATTAACTCCGGACCTACGTCTTTTGGACTGGAGATAAAGCTAGATTATAAATGTGGCGAATTTATACCTTCTCCCTAATAAACTAGATATCACTTCTTGGCGATAACTTGTAATAAAAAAGTGGTTTTTCAAAACTGCTTTAAATACTTCCTAAAAGAACCGACAGGTACCGCTAGCTTCTCACGTATTTCCACACACATATACACGAACGCTATACAAAACGAGTAACCCTCTGAAACCCGAAACACCTGAGAAATTCCACTCCAGAGAGGAGGCGAAGCTAAAAACCTCCCCGGCGACGTTTGCTTTGCTTAACTTAGCTTACGATGCGTGCAAAATTAATTTCCAGCCTTTCAGTATAATCATTTTTTTATTCTTGAGATTGTTTTAATAGATCCTTATTTTCATTGTGATGGATATTCAAAAAAGAAGAATGTAGCCAAGGCTTAGTTTATATTATAATAATAAAAAATATGGGGGGGGCGGTAATCTTGATTCGCAACTTTCACAAAAGACTAAAACCAAGAATTAACGAAGCAGGACTTTCAACATCTCGTTAAGAAATGACAAAAAAAAAAAGAATAAAGATAAATAAAAGGTACGAATTGAATGGGAAAATATCGTAGATTAATGGAGGGATGGGGGGAGGGGTTTGAGGGGGGAGAGGAAAGCCTATTTCGTTACGTACGATTTACTTTAATAACTAACTGCCTATAAGCTGGAAATCGCGAGACTAAATGCAATAAAAATAATACCGTGCACAGTCCGTGGTGGTTTTTTGGTTTCTATCTATGCTAGTATTGGCGTATTTATCATATTTTACCATTTCACGGAAATAAAAGAATGTATTTAATTTTACCCCGAATAAGTTAATAAAACATTTAAGCCAGGAGTCGCGTTTGAAATGGGAAAATTGGTCAATTTTAGGTCAGATTCATGTATGTCAACGCTATATGGGCTCTTTTTAGCTGTTAAAAAGCCTCGAGATCGTTACAGGTGTGAAAATTGGCCATTTGTAGGTCATTTTTATGTATATCAACACAATATGAACGGAGATCCATCTCTAGCATGAGAGGCTTTCGTAGACACGAAATGGTCAGTGTGTTTTTATTTTATATCAAGTTTTTTTGTCAATATTCATGTTACAATTCAACAGATTCAAGTGCTTACATTAAAAGTGGTGAGTTTCTCTTGATTTTTTTCTTAAATTTATCGTCAGGAATAATTGCGCCCAAAAGAGGAAATTTGAAATAAAACTTATCTAAGTTATCTTCATGGATCATTGAATAAAAATTTTTTTAGTATAGGTCTGTTCGCCCGTCTTAATTCTTAATCTTATCTCTTAGAATTTTATGACAGGGTGGGATATATTATTAGGAGATATACTTAATTTGGTACTCATATTCCAAATGACATTGAGTAAAAAAAAAAACACTACAAAAACAAGTTCACGCATCCAGTTCAAAAATTAAACTTCACAACAAAATTTCTTCGAATTCGCAGTTGGCAATAAGTTAAAAATTGCCGAATTTGAAATATTAAAACGATACGTTTTTTCCATCGAGTTTAGAAGTTAAATTATTTTTCTCTTTTTCCAAAACTTACTTCCGGAAGTTTTACGAAGTCGTCGCGAAAGTTTTCGTTTCCATACATACGTATATATAAATAACCCTTTCTGAATAATACGTAACGCATTTGAATACCCAAATGGGGGGGAAATTTAGAGGGGGGATTGGAAACCCACTGAAATAAAATGGTGCAGACATTCAAGAACCCCCTGCTACTTGAAATCTTTAGCGGGGAAAAGAATTTTCTGATCATCGGGTATGGGGAAAGAAGGTATACGATGGTGAATTGAAATGAAGCCCTCATTAAAAGTGGAGTAGCCAGTGAGAGCGGAGCAACGGGCCTCGAAGCTAGTAGCACTAATTACCGGTCTAACAGAGTACGGAGATACCTTCTCTCTAACCCCTTCCCCCCTTGGTCTACTCACGTGTAAGGACTCTTTTTATTACTGACCGAGTCCCGTTCTCATTTAAATTAAAATAAATCTATTTTGAAATGTATAGTTAGCTAAGCCTAATTTAAATTTAAATCATACTTCAAGAGGAACCAACGCGCAGTTGCGGGGTTGCCACCTTAGGTTACGTCCCTAGCTCCAACCAAGAGGCAACTTGCGCAAGACGTAGTTCACACGAGTTCAATACACGCGGAGGGAGGCTCTCTAGCGGCGCTTCTTGGCGCAAGGAAAATAACCCATGGAGGAAGTAGTGTATGCTTCTCATCTGAAAACTATTAGAATGGTCTACTTTTTGCATTAAAGTGTTAGTAAGGGTAGCTCATGCTGGTCAATTTGAATGAAATAGTAACCAAGGCATATATTGAGTGATTCCATCTCTAGCCCCAAATCCGATAAGACCAACGAAACAAATCACGTGACTCTACACTTATATAGAATATTATAGCGATGCGTTTAAATATATAAGGTTTTCGTGTAAATTATTCGCTAAGCCTTGTCAACAGACACATGTTTCGAAATTCAATTCAGGCCCATGTCGTCGCCCGAAGAAGATCTTACAAAATCATTTAAATCTTGCAACGCGATTAAGAAATTAATCCTATTTTTAAGCTCAGGTACAATTTGAACAAAACCTTTGTCCATGCAAAATAATTCGCGGAGAGCTATATCTGGTTGCCTGCCTGCCTCTACCAATCCCTTCAACTTCATCCCAAAACCTCCGATCTCGAAAAATCCACTCCTGAAATATCTGCAGTGGAAATAACCCGAATATAGGCTCAATTAGAATCCGAAACCTAAGGTATAAACCCCCCCCCCTAGCCCCTATCCTTCTTACCCACTACTCCCGCTCGTTCCATAATACATACCCCTTTTTCGCCGGGAACTCGACCAACCAGCCAACCCTATCTTGGGAGAATTTTAAAATACACAAGGCCTAACTACAACTAAAACTACCCTTACCTTACCTTCTCTCTATCCCCCCCTCTCTCCCACCTACCTATATCTTTTCAATTGCAAAGTTTTCACCTTAGGCTATGAGGAATCGATAAAAAGACTGTTCGTTTCGAGGGTCTAACCACTATCGTACAGTTTAGTTTAAATAGTGGTTATATTTTAGAACTAGCTGTTACCCGCGGCGTCGCTCACGTGTAATTGGAACTTCCATCAAAATGATATAAAGAATGGGTGGATTTTACTGATGACTAATATTTTTGTAGCACCCTAGGAGCGAAGGCACTCGGCGTTGCCCGTCAGCCCCTAGGGATATTTTTTTATTACTTTCCATGCGGACATTATTCCATAAAGAAGGGTTTTTAAATTTCTGGCCGCCATTTAAAAAGATGGCAACAAATCGAACCCAAATGACCATTCAGCCCGTCTATAGGTTAAAGGAAACCAGTGTACTATAAATATTTGAGAAATGGGTTGAAACGCGCGGACTTTGTTGCATAGAGAAGATTTTTTACATTTCTGGGCGCCATTTATTAAGATGGCGGCGGATTGGAAAAGTCTTTCTTAGCACGCGCCTATTACTTATGAGTAACGTTCCTGCAAATTTTGAGGAACCTTAATTGATATGGTTTGAAAAAGGAACCAATATTGTATGCCCTTTTGTTTACTTAAATCAGACGTTTTAAATAATTCTTAAATTAAATTCAATGCGTTCAAACCTTAAAGTGTACGTTACGTAGTCCAACATTCACCATTCTTAATTTCTTACTTGGGATAGTTAGTTAACTGCCCCTCTACTTCCCCGATCTACATATTCGTAGCTTTTTACTAGAACTGCATATAAGGGAAGTGGTTTAACTTAGTTGGGTACAATACGAGATAGGAGCAACTATAACTCTAGACTTAACTTCGTTGCTGCACTAGGGCGCAGTGGGACAAGCTGGTACTATCCAAAGCCGAGCCAACGCGACAAGTACTATAGCTTTCGCAGTCAAGCTCAGGGCTCCCACATAAATTTCTTAAAATAATAGTGAAAAAAGAGACCTTTCACGGTAAAAATAGGGTAAAATAAGGACCAAATTCTTGGAAATAGGAACCAAATAGAGACCAATTCAAAATCAAAATTAGATCTTTATTTGTACGGAAGTATCACAAAAAAAGTTGGGAAACCAAAATAAACCTCTCCGAGCCAAGACGAATTTACTTTCTAAACACAGTTCCACCAGCCAATGAGAAAAACCGGAAAAACATAGTTCAAATTGGCGAGATATTGCCAAGGTCATTTGTAAAGGTTAAAGCGTTTAATAATTCCCTGTGGATCGGAGTGAGAATAGTTTTACTGTTGCAAAAAATTTTAGATGGAATATTAAAAACGGGAATTTTTGAAAATAGGGTGGTTTAGAGACCAAATGGCGATTTTAGGGTGGTTTAGAGACCTACCCAAAAAGTAGAGACTTTAGGTATTTTAGAGACCAGATGGGAGCCCTGCAAGCTGGCTCCAGCACTTGACTCCCGACTTCAGGGGTGAATATATAGAGTAATACTGTACAACATCGGATCGGAGACGATGAGAATGAAATTTGAATATTACTATATAGCTAAAGGACACGAGAGAGAAGAAAAAAAAAATAAAAATTGAAAGATAGGGCGTGACCTCAGGGCCCGTATCTTTTCTCCCTTTTTGTGTTTAGAGGGTTACATGTATGCAGGAAGCTCTCTTTCCCATTCGTGTATGCATGAACTGATCTGGGGTTGGGGATGAGGATGGGGAAGCCAAGAGAGAAAGAGAACATCGTAATAAGTGAATTACGTAGACATTGTTCAGATGGTTTGCCAGGATAAAAAATAAAAAAAAAGCTACAAGATTGTCTGAGGACCTGGATAGGAAGAACTCAGGATCGCCCAAAATCCAAATTTCGGTGAAAAGGATTACTGTTTTTCAAGGAGTCAGTGGTACTACAGCAAGCGGGCTAAGAAACATCTTCAGAAACCATCGTAGCGATTTTCCTAACCAGAATATTTTTGGTTAACAAACGAAAAATTGAATGGTCTTAATGAATTTTCGTTTTAGTAAAGAAAGATTACAGTTTAGTAATTTTTAATTAATAATAACAGAAGGGGTTAATAGTAGAATGATGACACTCTGTATCCTCTTAACACTTTAGTTATGTAATTCATGATTCTTCCCAGGTTCATGCACCTTTTTGTTTGCTCTCCCGCTAATCAAACTTTAAATGGGTAACTATCGCATCGTGGGGTGAATTCTGTAATTGTTTGGTACTAAATCCTAGTCAGCAATCAACCCACAAACCTTGACTGTCTTGACGTGGGACAAAAATATACGAACAGAGATTTTTAAGATATTGCCCTTTCACGCGTTTAGTTTAATTATCATTTAACTATTTGTGTTAAACTTAATTTGAACATGAAGGTTTGATAACTATATCAGTTTTCTCGCTCTGGGCATACTTGAATGATCCTTACGTCTACATGTTTTCGAACGCGGTCTTTGGTCAATTCTACAAACTGTCTATTGAACACACCTACAATGGGTCTACAGTATATAATATCTCTCGCAATATATACATACATCTAACTCTTTAGAAAAAGACAAAAATCCCGGCATACATGGGCCTACCATTATAACTAAGAGCTATAACTCAATTTCCAGGTTATCATCCACGCATCCAACCATCCCTATATCCATTTCTCCTCTTCAATTTTGAGAGGTCCTAGCTCCTCTTGCTTTTAAAATCCTTCGTAAATCCACTAAAATTAGTCCCAAAACGAGCTAGAGAAGCAGCTACGTACGCAACTAATAGAAGAGTGTAAGCTTAAACATTATATCGGATCCAGTTAAATTTCAGCTTCCCTCGCTCGTCTCAAAAGTATCTTAAATAGGCGCTTGCATGGTTAAAAGCCAGCCTGGGTTTCGAAAGGCTAGGTAGGGCAGGACATAAAACTGGATCCACGCAGCGAGACAAATTGGCTTTACAAGGGAAAAATTGGACAACGAAGCCTTCAATATTCGACTCACTTAATAATGATTCAATTGGGCCTTAGTTCCTCGATATTCATGCATTAATAATTAAAGGATTTTCAGTGATTTTTCTTTAAAATATTTTCAATAGGAGATCAAAGTATATTAGTTAATTTTAATTAAGTTTAAAGGAAAATTAATCAGCCTTAATTAAATTGCCATGGAAGAAGTAGAGGGTTCATAAGAGCAGAAGGGGATAATAGAAGAAGGATGACACTCTGTATCCTCTTAATACTATAGGTATGTAACGTCATTCTTCCCAGGTTCACCCTTTTAGTTTACTTTCCCGCTCATCAAACTTCAGATGGGCATCGCACCGTAAGGTGAATTCTATAATTGTTTGGCACTAAATCCCCAGCAATCAACCCACAAACCTCGTCTTGACGTGGGACAAAAATCCACAAGCGCGTCTTTCCTAATAGTTAAACGATAATAGAGTAATGATAAGGGAACCATTTATCGCGTAAGTGATTCGGTTAGAAACCTTGCCCCAAATGTTAAGGGATGTTTTGAAGAATGAAGTTACACTTACCCAGCTTTGTGGTACACTTCTCTCAAAGAGAAGTATTATATACCTCTGCTATTAGTAAAGTGTCCCTGAAGCTTGAAATTCCCAGATTTCACAGGTTTCCCCTGACGTTTTAGGCCCAATTAAACATTTTCGTTTAAATCGCATTTAAACTTAACGTATGTCTTTTCAAAAGTCACCTATCTGAATGATTAAACCGCGTTCACAGATAGTTTAACAACTTTAATAAAAATCCCTGATTCTGTTGAAATCCTCCAAAACTCCCTGAATATTTTTTCCTTTCCCATTTAGACCCAATTTTGAAATTCCCTGACTTTTCCACGTTTTCCCTGAACCTATAACACGCAACCCTGGAAGTGGAAAACTACATAGTTTCAATCATTTAATATTCGATGGCAAAATTCCCGGGCAGGTTGTTTTGCCCAAAGAATTCATTTGAAGGAACCATGCCTCTTAAATTATAAATATACGGACTAACCAAGCACCGAGGATTAAGAATAGCTTGAGAATTTATTTCGAGTATGCTATAGCAACTCGAACGCGTACTGCGCGCAGAGAGGCAACCCGTTCCAACGAGTAAGTTAAGCCTTTGAACCAACCATACTCGGGTATATATATATAAGCAACCTCTAACGAAGTACCAAGGATTAAGATATAGAGGCAGCAACTTTATTTCAAGAGAGTGAGATAGTAAGAGGAACAAGCCCCCTTTTCGTGTTTATCCCCTTTAGGCTGCCATTTTAATTAATAGGGGTTTACCTTAATTAATCAGACTAAATTGGGCGAATAGAAAGACCCCCTAGAACCAACCTTACCAGAGGGAGGGAAGGGATGGTATGACGACGGCTCAGGGGCTATAGCCCGTTCTATTAAATACCATTCTTCAGATCTGCCTTGATTTGATACGCTCGTAAACTCTTTCGTTCAAGTTGGAGCTAGAGAGAGAGAGAGCGAAAGAGAGAAAGTGTAACCCTCTCCCTCCCTAGGTATCTTTCTCCGGGGCCCAAATCCTCGCTAGAACGACGACGGGATCTTAAATCCTTTGGAAACAACTTATTAAAAGGTAAAAGATGAGTGGGTTTCTAATATATAAATAAATATACATACAGTCCTCTTTTAATCCGTCGGAATTAAATATTTCTGATATGTATATGTATATATATACATATTTTAAAGGAATTTTTAAATAATTTTACGTATATAACCCTAGAATACTCTCCATAAGTAAGGGTAAGGGTTGTTTGAGACGAGTGTCTATCCTCGTACAGAGGTGTCACCTGGTGGACTAAAATAAACCTTCATGATCTATTCGTATTCGTAACCTAAGTATACATAGTTTACTCTAAGAGATTTTTGCTGTCCCCCCCCCAGAGTTGGTGAGTCAAGAGATTGTAGAGAGTAATGTTAGCAGTTCAGTTCGAATCAGTACTTGACCAACTTGACTCACAGAGGGCCTGAGAGAGGAGGGGGGGGGGAGTTTTCCCTAGCTCCTTTAGTGGAAACTATCAATGAGTGATCACAGTAACCCATGTCTCTGTCTATTCTCTAATTTCTCTTACACTTTGCAGTACACACGTTTATACAAAGATGGCGTTGTAATCTCTTCAATTGAATAGACAATGGCGATGCTATAGACCCATACTTCTGAAGGGTATTATATAGGTTTATGCTTTCAGGTTTGGAATAGTGTGGAAATAAGCGCATTGTCTGAGGATGAATTTTTGGACTTTATAAAGTTTTAGAAAAATACGAGGACAAGTAATTACGGCTCGTATTGTACTGTTTTACAGAGTTTAATTCCAATAATTAATTAATTTCGTAATTTCGTTTAGATATTTATATTTTAAATAACTTAGTAAAGACTAAAGATAATTAAATATGAGGTATTAAAATGGGATGTTTAGAACTAAATTCAGAAAACTTATTCCTTTGTTTTGATCCGTCTTTATCTCATCAAGTCAGGGGTGGTCTAAAGCGTTTGTCTATTAAAACAAATACAACGTTACAAGACAGGGGGGTTCACTTAAAGTTCACCCATGCGTGGACACTCGTCACCCGTAAAGGTCCGGAGAAGTGGTGGGGTCATACACTGGCATACCCAACTATTAATACACGCATGGTAGATTTGACTTCTGGACGTATTTAAGCGCCCATAACCTCCGTCACGCGTTTTCACGCATCAGTAGTAATCCCCACCCCCAAATAAAGGTCAACTCCGGTTTGGAAGATGTCGTAAATAAATCGCTGGCGATTTCAGAATTAATTGTCGAAATAAGTAAGCGATCATAGTTTATTTACTTTAATAATCTAACACTGCTGGAATTTAATTCATTGCGGAATATTTTAAGTGGTATGACAACCACTTCAATGTTGAGATTGAAGCACGTGGATTATGTCAAACACGGTTAAGTAATATCAGAAGTGAGATAAGACTAGAAGTACTGAGCTAACCAAATTCTTCACTTGGTGAAAGTGAATATTCTTGATAACACACCAACGGTTGGCCCTCTGGTAGCGGTTTCTGAATTTTCGCTCCAAAACGTGAGACGCTCGTGGCGGTAGACGGCCGAACTAGATTCAAGCACCCGCGTCCGTGTTCCGCGGCTTTAGGTTGAGGGGAAGGGGGTAGGAAATGTTTTTGGAACTCGACCAATTTTTTTCTCTCTAGTGTAGGCGCGATGGAAGCGGCATAAAATTCTCAAATTTGTTCACTAGTGTCAGGATCTACTACCAATGCTAGAGCTCTTTACTTCTAGTCTCATCTTACTTCTGGTAATATTTATTTAAACAGAAGTATATCATATCCTTAAAAGAAGTGTACTTTTAATCAGAAATGCATTCGTATATTTGCTATAATCACAAAAGGATGTACGGTTAATTTAAAACGTAAACAACATTCATTCATATTAAATGTATAGGTATATAATTCCGAATATAACTAACGATTGTGGAGTTACGGATAAAGTCCCGGTTCATTCCACGCCCCTAATCCTGACAACAATCCTACAGGCCCGCTTGGGTGGTCCCCCGGCCCATTCGGTAGCGGCAGAAACTACGGCACCGCCAAAAAAAAATATAATCTAAAAATACTGATTAATGATTGCGAGTGAGCGTTAGATATTTATTATATTTATGCTTTTCCTGCAAAGTTTGTGTCATTCCCCAATAAGATTAGGCTTAAAACTCGTGTTCTAGAGCGTTTTTAAAATATAGAAAATCGTACGGACCGAAATAAATAAATATCAAATCTAGTTTAAAAAGAAAAAAGAAGAGTCTTAAATTTTAAATGTCATATGGAATTATTTTGAAGAATTTTAGTTCCACTTGCAATTGATTAATTTGGAAACTAATGAAATAAACACTGATAGAAGTATATTTCAGAGTAGCTATTTTAGCTGATAATGCATAGTTTTCATACTAGAATTGATACCAATAACACAAGCAGGGTAGGCTAAGTTGACGTACAAAGTGTAGTATGAAGTAGCCTCACCTCCTGGTGTAAATGGTATCAATTCTTCTAGTCTGAAAAATATGTATAGATCAAGTTTTCAAATACAGTCTGCTGTTTAACCCCCATTTGATAACGGTCAATTATATATTAATTATAATTTTTGTTAAACAAATTAAAATAATTGGAATGTAACTGTTCATACTATAATTAAATATAATACGCGAAATCTAATATGACAACTAACTAATTAATTACAGTTTAAAATATTTGGATTTTTCTCATCTCGGAGAAAAGTTTGTTATAGCGTTCCATTGGAGGATGGAGGTATAAACCAAAGGATAACAAGGGGTAAAGAGAGATGGGGATGTGGATGGGTGGTTCATTTAACCGTGTACGTACGAGCATCCGTGTCAACATCATTAGGGGTTTCGCCGTTTATTTAATGTGGGATTACTAACTTCTCTAATATAAAGGGGGGATTTTGTAGGAGGCAACTAGAACCCATACCGAGGTTTTTACAAAATTGGCGTGACCACGATTTCAAACTGCTCATATTTCATAAAGCCCAAATGACTATACCATACCAAGAAGCGATATCTAGTTTACTAGGGAGAGGTTGTGTAAGATGCCTAAGTATTCGCGCGCCATAACCCCAGTCCCCCTTTCAAAATACAAGGGGGGACGTAAAAGGATGCCGGGCTATTTCGCAGCCTCTCCTCAGTCGGAAAATATGACTGTAATTTTCGTCATTCGTGTCGCGCTGACGTGAGTTTTCAAGAACCAATGAGATGATTGCTGGTTGTAATTTAGAGGCGGAGATTAACTCAGGACCTACGTTTGGACTGGAGATAAAGCTAGAAATGTGGGGCGAATTTATACCTTCTCCCTAGTAAAATAGATATCGCTTCTTGACCATACATAAACCTGCATGGGTTAAAAAATAGTAATACCTCACTTCTCTCCATGCCTGTTTAGGAATAATGAAAATTTATAGCTTTTATATATTTATATATTTATATTTATATTTTATACAGTAAACATGTGATATTTGTATTGAGAGTTTTTCATTCATATATTCATGGCTCCTTTGGGCCGGCAGTAGCTGAATAGGCTATAGAGAGCTTTTAGTTGGAGGAGGATCTGAGTCTAGTGACGCTGCCATATTGGTGGGTTTAAAGCAGGAATGAAGCTGAGATCACCCCCAATATGGC